>NC_054706.1:12658215-12864180 GCF_016097555.1 Gigantopelta aegis
TATATAATAAATATACAGTATAACCCAACTTATAAATTTATCTTCAACATTGCTAATAACATTACTAATGTTACTGTTTATAACTTTCAATTATATTTATTGCATTATATTTAGAAAATATTAATATAACATGTGTTTAATATATTAAGTTAGACTAACCTTTACATACATTTTTATGTCAAAATGCAGGACACCAAAATACCAGGAGCCCAAAAGAAACCACCATCCAGTATAACTCAATAAATGCAGAATGGCTACCTTCTAACATCAGCTGATCATGTCATGGTCAGCAGCCCAATCAAAACAAAAGACACTGTCTTCACAGACAGCACATGAAAATAGTCCTCACAAGAAACAAAGAGATGTCACAGGTATTCACTGACCACGCAAGTAAAACATGCAATTTGAAATTGACCACACAAGCCAAGTACAGAAAGAAATATACTGAAGAAAAGAAGTTATGGGACATGAAATACAAAACTACGTTTACTATGTTATAATTACAGAAAGTACATGTCTGCCACACATTTCCCCCCACAGTGAATGATGTAACCAACTTTTGAATATTTAATTATGTATTAATTAAAACATTCAAAATTGCATCGCTCACTTTGCATTTATCATTTAAAATATTTGTTTTCATGAGATGAGTTAAACATTCTACCTTTTGCTGCCACTCTGGTAAAGCTACTTGAGACATAATAAAATCTCCCGAGGACATCCAAGATGACTTTTTGGATATCCGTGTCGTACGTCTGGGTGGTACTGGTGGTGTGGTATTGGTGGGGTGGTACTGGTGGTGTGGTACTGGTGGGGTGGTACGTCTGGGTGGTACTGGTGGTGTGGTACTGGTGGTGTGGTACTGGTATAGTGGTACGTCTGGGTGGTACTGGTGGGGTGGTACTGGTGGGGTGGTACTGGTGGTGTGGTACTGGTGGAGTGGTACTGGTGGGGTGGTACTGGTGGTGTGGTACTGGTGGGGTGGTACTGGTGGTGTGGTACTGGTGGTGTGGTACTGGTGGGGTGGTACGTCTGGGTGGTACTGGTGGGGTGGTACTGGTGGAGTGGTACTGGTGGTGTGGTACTGGTGGTGTGGTACTGGTGGGGTGGTACTGGTGGGGTGGTACTGGTGGGGTGGTACTGGTGGTGTGGTACTGGTGGTGTGGTACTGGTGGGGTGATACGTCTGGGTGGTACTGGTGGTGTGGTACTGGTGGGGTGGTACTGGTGGTGTGGTACTGGTGGTGTGGTACTGGTGGTGTGGTACTGGTGGTGTGGTACTGGTGGTGTGGTACTGGTGGGGTGGTACTGGTGGTGTGGTACTGGTGGGGTGGTACTGGTGGTGTGGTACTGGTGGGGTGGTACTGGTGGGGTGGTACGTATGGGTGGTACTGGTGGTGTGGTACTGGTGGGGTGGTACTGGTGGGGTGGTACTGGTGGGGTGGTACTGGTGGGGTGGTACTGGTGGTGTTCTCCATAACACACGAGGAGGAGTACGGGTGGTACTGGTGGTGTGGTACTGGTGGGGTGGTACTGGTGGGGTGGTACTGGTGGGGTGGTACTGGTGGGGTGGTACTGGTGGGGTGGTACTGGTGGTGTGGTACTGGTGGGGTGGTACTGGTGGGGTGGTACTGGTGGTGTGGTACTGGTGGTGTGGTACTGGTGGTGTTCTTGATAACACACGAGGAGGAGCCGTAGGTGGTGTACTGGCTTGTACTGCTGAACTGTTAATTCCAACAACCTTTACTCCAGTCTCTTCATCTTGCGCACCAGAGAGATCCATCGATGCTTCATCAGCACTAATCCCATCTGACTGTTCTGATATTTCTTCAAGCCCACCATCACCCTCTTCACTAATCCCATCTGACTGTTCTGATATTTCTTCAAGCCCACCATCACCCTCTTCACTAACCTCATCTGTACTCAACATGAGGTCGTCACCACCAAATACAGATACCTCTGTTTCCTCCATGGACTCGCTAACAGCATCGTTTGGAACGCTGTCATCCACAGTTAAAAGTGAAGGCTGCTTGTCAATGTACATGAAAATATCTTCCTCCTCCTCCTCAGTTGACTCCTCCTCATCAGAATCTCTGCCAGAAACTGATGAAGGGATCATCACCGTTTGCTTTCTCGGTTTCACTAATGGAACCGATGGGATTACTGGTACTGTTTCTGGAACAGCTCCAATAGGAAGAAGGACATTTCGATGCAAGGTACGTTTCTTGCCAATTCCATCCTCTCTAGCAATAACAAAAACTGGTATATCAGAATTTGGCTGCTCTATGATGACATGAACCTCTTCTTCCCATTTATCCGAAAGCTTGTGTTTACCTTCAAACGCCAATCTCTTAACCAGTACTCTATCACCTGTCTGTAATGTAGCTCCTCTAACTTTCTGGTCATACACCTTCTTTTGTCTTTCTTTCGCCGATCGTGCTGAAGTAGAGGCCATTTCATAAGATTTGTTCAATCTGTCGCGAAGAGATTCAGCATAAGATGTTAAATTATGTCTTGGAGTGCTGCCTGAAAGACCAAATGCTACATCAATGGGCAGACGTGGTTATCTGCCAAACATTAAAAAGAAAAGTGTTTGTTGTGTAGAATCATGACGAGTGCTATTGTAAGCGTGGACTAATGGTGCAACATGATATTTCCAATCCTTCTTCTGGTCAGCATCAAGTGTTCCAAGCATATCCAAAAGTGTGCAATTAAATCTCTCCGTCATACCATTCCCCATGGGATGGTAGGGAGTAGTCCTGGATTTCTGTATTCCTGCTATCTTACAAAGATCCTTCATCAGCTTACTTTCAAAATTCGCTCCTTGATCACTATGGATCCTCTTTGGAAAACCATAGTGTACCACAAAATTATGAAAGAAAACGTTAGCTGTTGTCCTGGCAGTTTGGTTACGAGTTGGAAAAGCTTGTGCGTAACGTGTAAAATGATCTGTTACAACCAAACTGTTTTGGTATCCACCTTTGGATGTCTCTAACGTGAGATAATCCATACAGACTAGTTCTAGCGGTTGACTTGTGGTGATGTTAACCAAGGGAGCTCTGATATTAGTTGGAACATTCCGCCTGACACAACGATCACAACCCTTTATCCACTCATCCACTGCCTTAGTCATTCCTGGCCAAAAGAATCTATCTCTTACCAAAGATAAGATTTTATCTCTACCTAGATGTCCAGAATCATTATGTAAGTCTAAAAATGTAAGTCTAGTCTTTAAACGGAACATTTATAAAGTCAAAATGTAAACTTTGTTTTCTTTCACAACGCCACATTGATTTATTTATAATCGGCTATTGGATGTCAAACATTTAGTAATTTTGACATATAGTCTTAAAGAGGACACCTGCTACATTTTGTTCCATTATTAGCAAGGGATCGTTCATATGGACCATCCCACAGACAGGATAACACATACCATGGCCGTTGATATACCATTCGTGGTTAACTGGCTGAAACATGTGTAAGCACTGGCCTTATGATATCAACTAACATGGGGCGGGATGAAACTCAGCGGTAGAGTGATCGCCTCATGTATTGTGGGTTACAGGGTCGTCGATTTTTCTCCCGTCCCAGTACCCCACTATTGATGTACTAAAGGCAATGGCATGTCCTGTCCTGCTTATGGAAAGTATCAGTAGGGGTAGCAGGTTTCCTCTCGTTTCATCTGTCGACCAAATGTCAACCCCGTCCGTGGGCCCATTGGGCTATTTCTCGCTTCAGCCAGTGTACCACGACTGGTACATCAAAGACCATGGTATGTGCTATCTTGTCTATGTGATGGTACATATAAATGATTCCTTGCTACTAATCGAAAAGAGTAGCCCATGAAGTGGCGACAGCGGGTTTCCTCTCTCAATATCTGTGTGGTCCTTAACCACATGTCCGATGCCATATAACCGTAAATAAAATGTGTTAAGTACATCGTTAAATAAAAAAAAAACCCATTTCCTTTCTTTCCAAATGTCAAAATTATAATGTTATGTGTTGACGTGTCATTAAAACAAATCAATTATTCCTTTCTTTTGAACTCAATTGTACTAAGGAAGCTGCTTTAAGAAGCCATTTTATATTTGTGTGCCACTTGCCTAAAGATAATGCCGTGATCCCTGTTACTGGATGGTACGATGTCTTTAAAAACTCAAGAGTGTCTTGTAAACATTGGCACGCGTGTGAACTTTGAAGAATAGACTGGGTTTTAGAAGTGCCTTGTAAAAATACATCCTATTGAACCGTCAGGATAGCTGTTAATTCAGAACACGAACATAAAAATGTGTTTGTCTCCTGATACAAATTTGAAACGTTTATGTTGGAGAGTGGGAGACGAATTCGTAAGTCATTATACAATCAGAATTAAATGTCACATGACCAACATGCGCGGATCCAGAGGGGGGTACTGGGGTGCGCAATCCTCCGGAATTTCAATGTACACAAGTAATGTGTTTGTTACATTCTTTCAAAATTGTGTTAAAAAATGTAAAATACATAAGCCCACAGGAATAAGAATTCTGAGCACGTTTTAAATTCCGCTGTTGGAGATGAAGCCCAAATGATGTGCAATTATCCATAAACGAGTTTTCAATAATTTATTCATAGGCATATACAAGCGGTGCAGCATTCGCCGAAAACAATCTTTTTGGCAACTCTAAAGTGTAATTTGATGTTACACACTTTATGGTTCCTTATTAGTTTTAATGAACAAACCTACGTTGTTGAAATGATTCTAGAAAATGTTATTTTTTTTCCCCAATTAAAAAATAACAAATGTTATTGCTTTTCACTTACAATCAACACCATTGTCTTTGGTACACAAAATGTAAAGTTATTGTTTGAGAAATGTTCAGAATTAATTCTTATTACGATATGATTTCACAACATTCATTTGTAAACTAGTTATTACAATTAATAGATATGATTTCACAACATTCATTTGTAAACTAGTTATTACACTTAATAGATATGTAACATCTAACAATTTTGTTAAACAAAAGAAAGAAAGAAAAGGAAAAAAGAAAGAAAGAACGAACGAAAAAAAGAAACGCACACATTAGATTCCATCGCAGACAGATGGACCTAAGTATGAAGCAAATTATATTTAATCAACAAACATTTGAATAATGTAATACATTTGCCATTTTACATAGCATGATTGAGAAAAATAGTCACGTAAAACATTGAAATCTTGATGGGACATACTACATGAATCTGCCGATGGGTCGGTCACTTATAGTGATCACCGAAGCCAAGGACGTCGTTACCATATATGAATGCTGGACACGTGAAAATCCCCCGCAGCTATGGCAAGGTACAAATTGTATTAGGCGTTGCCGGAAGGTGTATAATCCTTGCTTCTGGAGTAGAGTTTGGTTTGCAACTAACAACACTGTAGGTTTTCTTAGAGTTGTTTCCTTTAGTTACACACATACCCGTGCAGCCAACTATACGCCTGTCCGTCTGTCTGTCCATCCAACCCACAACCTTCCATGATCCATAAAATAATCCAGGCCATACTTTCACACATGTATTTATCCAGATGGAATCATTCATTTTTTCTCCCGTAAAGCAAGAAACATCAATACTGACTGGCAAAGTAGAGCGATGCACGTTTGAACTGGTATTTTAGTCATGTCACATATCATTAACTTTTAATATGACTTTGTTTGATTACTATTATGTTGGGTTGTTTTTTTTGCGTTTCAACCATCAGTGGGTATCAACTGTATCTTTTTTTTTAGCAGTTCATTTCTCTATCAATCTTTTTTCGACACTATATTGTAAACGAGAGACTGAATTACAACCAATCCGACAAATTACCTCAGATTGTTACTCTCCACAAAACACAGCCCCCACACATCCAAAAACGCCCAAACACACGGAAACCCCCACAACCTATCCCACAAAAAACCTAACCCCGAAACCAAAATACAACATAAAACCAAAATAAAAATATATAAACAAACGCAATACAGTAACTGTTGTTGAAAAGGGCAAGTTTTCAATGGAAAACAAATCTAATGACGTCGATTAGAGATAAAAGGCGAAGACAATGGAATAATTGCGGGTCTAGTGGAAGTAATCAACTGCATTGTCGGATTGTCTCTTCTTATTCTAAAATATTAAAACTATAATCAAGATTGCAGCCTGAACAATTTGGTCCACCATGGTTACATTTGAAACTAATAAGTTCCTGAAGTTCTCGCCCTTTTGAAAACAAAATCGGGTTTGATGTTCTATGAATAAAATATTTACGACATATCGCACACTGTCTGAGCGCAGGAATTAAATTTGGTCATTGTATCGCGGTAAATGAGGCAACGAATCGATTAAAAGTCTTATAGCAACTGACGTTTATCCTATCTTATCGATATATTGCTTGATTGCAAGACTGGTCTTAAAGAAAAAAGAAAATAAGAAATATGGAGTTTAAAGAAAATCCAGAATACTATTAATTTATAACCAGCTGGATTTAGCCCAAGTTCAGCCAGCTAACATTTCGCTAACGTTCGCTATTTGATTGGTTCTCGACGTGGTCATTTGGTTTACCGCGAAGCGCATAAAGCAGTCAAACGGACGTCTTTTCTGCTCAGTTTGTCTGAACTCAGCATATGGGTCTATCAGATTGTGCTTTAAGCGTAATTTAGAGTACTAAGCTTCGTTTATTGCAACAACATTTGTCTTTTCCCAAAAAACATTTTAGGGTGTGTACTATTGGATTATATTTACGGATACCAAAATGCCGAACCGGTAGAATCAACCCTTATGAAACCTGAAGATCCACAAAATATGTTCTTTGCATAATAATATCTTATTCTTGATTAGATCACCAGGTGTGCTATTCATAACGGGAACTTTTATTCAATATCGATCTCAAACTCTGCTTTAAACTAGATTAAACTGTCCTTTCGAATAGCGGGTTCTTAATTTGGACCATGACGTCGCAAAACGAATACGAATAGAAAACAGATACACTGATTAGACTCTGATCTAATCTCACCACGGTAATATTCCATTAACGATCCTTTTAACGCTGCGGTCAATGATCTATGGAACATTAAAGGGACTATCCTGAGTTTGCTTCCATTGTAATGCTAGGTTCAGACTACCAACTACCAGCACAAAGTTGGCCAACCTTCTGCTCTCACAAATTCTACGACTGTCCATTTGCTAGCCCGAGCGCTCATTTGATTCTCATCGTATACGACGTCTACGACCAATTATTATCCTGTTCAATTATTTAGACACAAAGTTGTTTGCAAATGTTACGTTTATTTCCTATTCGATATTTGTTTTCTTTGCATTTACATGAAAACAAACCCAAAACCCGACAGGTTTTATATACAAATCATCATATAAAATGCACGAAGTTGACTTAATTCCACTTTTTAAAAATCTCTGTGTCGTTTGAATGCACGTTATTTCTCCTATAAATAACTAAGGTCATTTGCATATCAAAACATTGGGATCTGAGGCTGCGTGAAGGCCATTATAGCTTGTTTCACTAAATCAAGGTTATTATTGTTTTGCAGTGTGTAACAGCAATGTCTAATCTTTCCGTTAAACTTAGATGTAAACAAACAGAACATGTAACCCTTTCTTGTAGGTGCATTATAATTAATAAATTTAGCTAATGTATTATGTATTTTTATTTTATTATATCAATTATATATTAGCATACCATACCTAACCTAACACAACTGAGGTGTAGCACAGTAATAAACACAAATCACCTCACACACCGCAGGAATGTGCTTTCCAAATTTATAAATAAATTTAATGCAGGGCCAGACCCAGAAGACCGGGGGGGGGGGGGGGGGGGGGGGGGGAAGAGATAAAATGTCAAAGGCCACCAACATCAAATAATAATAAAAATGTTATTTAATTTGCCTCTAAATTGGGAACTCATACGTATATATATATATATATATATATATATATATATATATATATATATATATATATATATATAGTATTTAGGGTGGTGCTAGGGGCTGGGGTTTGGGGGTGGGGTGTTACATTTGTAATGCGAAAAACCAAAGGGCTATTGTTCGGACTCGTATGGGTTCAACCACTTTTTCATCCCGCAGACACAGCCCTGAATGTTCAAAATACGATAGCATTGCTTGGTCAATAACATCATTATTTCGATCTATGACTGCACGTGCTATTGTAGCAATGTGTAAACCACGTAAAATACAAGTTAGGTAGGGTATATAAATTCATTGAAAATGTAGTAGTCGACATTTTTGTTATTGTTATTTGAGGAAAAATATGGGTAAATCGAAAAACACTTCAGTTGATGTAAAATAGAACGTTTTCGATTATTTTGAAGATGAATATCAGCGCGGTAGACCTAGGTATGCTTCTTATCGAATTGTCGATCGAGTTTCCGCTGCACTTAAAGTTTCGGTTTCAACAGTAAAAAGAACTGTGAAAAATCTAAGCTCTACGAATCCAAGCACAGAAATCACTGTTAAAAAACACGACCGAAAACTCATCGATTTATTTGATAAAGATGTTATTAGACGACGAGTATACAGATTTTATAGAGAGGGCGAATTGCCTACATTACATAAGATTAACGTGGCTTTAAGGGAGGAATGTGGAATCAACATATCCATATCAACTTTACGAAGAACACTCCATGACCTCGATTTTAAATACCAACATATGAGGACGCCAATATATCAGACAGGAGACTGTCCTATCTCCATGAAATATCCAGTTTACGAGAACAGGGGTATTTAATAGTGTATCAAGATGAGACCTGGGTGAATGTCAACCACACAACATCCCACCACTGGACAGATATCCACCCGGGCACAAGTACCGCCAATCACCTGCCGAAATCAGACGCTGCTGATCGAGTTCCTAAACTCTGTTCGGTGACTAGGAAGGGGAAAAGATTTATTATTTGTCATGCTGGCTGTGATAAATATGGATTGATAGATGGCCGTGAATTGATCTTTGAGGCTAAAAAAACAGACGGAGACTATCATGGTGAGATGAATCATGAAAATTTCATCAAATGGTTTGAAGAACAACTTATGCCTTCTCTACCAGAACCTTCTGTTATCGTCATGGATAACGCAAGCTACCACAACAAATTAACTGAGATTACACGATGTCCTGCACTAAACGCTAAAAAGGAAGAAATTCAGTCGTGGCTACGAAACAAAAATATACCTTTTGAGAGTAACATGACAAAGCCAGTTCTTTATGAACTTGTGAAAAGTAACAAATGTGCAAAGCAATTTGTTACTGATGATATTGCTGAACGCTATGGGCACTTGTGTCTAAGACTGCCGCCAAGACATTCTGAACTCAATCCGATAGAACTGATCTGGAGTCAAGTCAAAGGGCACATAGCTCGTCATAATGATGGTAAAATGACCACGGTGCGGAGAGAACATGCACATGCATTGAACTCTGTCACACCTACACACTTCTCTGACGCAGTTAAACATGTAATAAAGATGGAAGAAGATTTTAGAAAACAAAATAGTTTGATAATAAATAAAATACCCCCTGTGATAGTCCCCCTTAACGAAGATAGTGATGAAGAAATGAGTTCGTCGACTGATTAAGTTATTTCTCCATACCATCAGGAGTATTACTTTAATGTATGCATGAACTCTTTAACACCAAAAACTATTTATTTCCATATCATTCACTATCAAACAACCTAACAACCTATAAACTAATCGACTAGAAATGCATATAGACTACACATACATACGAGAGAAATGTTTATTTAACGACATACTCAACGCATTTGATATACGTTTATGTGGCGTCAGACAAAACGGTTAAGGAGCATTATGACAGTGAGAAAGAAACTCGCTACCGCCACATGGGCCACTGTTTCCGATAAGCAATTTTGATAAGCAATAAGGGACGTTTTATATGCACCATCCCATAGACAGGATAGCACATACCACAGCCTTTATACATCAGTTGTGATGCACAGGCTGGAACTAGACACAACCCAATGGGTCCACTATGTGGGATCGATCAGTCGACCTACCATGAGCGAACGCTTTACCTCTGAGCTACGTCCCGCTCCATATACAAAAAAGCCTTAAGTAGGGTTGGGGTTGTGCAGAGGGTCACACCTCTCCAATCGCATGCATACCATATTCTTCTCTCTCTCTCTCCCTATAACCATATAACCATAGATTAAAATATGTTGAGTGCGTCGTTACATAAATGGCGTCTCTCTCTCTCTCTCTCTCTCTCTCTCTCTCTCTCTCTCTCTCTCTCTCTCTCTCTCTCTCTCTCTCTCTCTCTCTCTCTGTCTCTGTCTCTGTCTCTGTCTCTGTCTGTCTGTCTCTCCCTTCAGCGCGCGCGCTTGTGTATTCCACAATATAACTATAATATTTGATACATATTTTGTTTTCAAACTGAGGTTTTGTCACTTGAACTCCCCACCTGAATCCGCGCCTGCTTCATGTTTACAGATATTTTCTTAAATATAGGTCATACTACGATTTGTGCGGATAGGACGATAGAACCGAATATTAGTTTGAAACGCACTATAGAATGATGCTTTTGATATGCAAATGACCGTAGTTATTTATAGGAGAAATAACGTGCATTCAAACGACACAGAGATTTTTAAAAAGTGGAATTAAGTCAACTTCGTGCATTTTATATGATGATTTGTATATAAAACCTGTCGGGGTTTGGGTTTGTTTTCATGTAAATGCAAAGAAAACAAATATCGAATAGGAAATAAACGTAACATTTGCAAAAAACTTTGGGTCTAAATAATTGAACAGGATAATAGTTGTGAATCTGAGCGCACCCGTCATAAGTTTGGAGTTATGGACATTACTACGCAACTGTTACGTTGGTCAACTTCATCGTGACAGTTGACAGTCTTATACTAGTATAACATTTTATGACTACCAGATCCTTTTTGATAGCGAAAATTACATATTAAGGATATTTTTTTTTCTATTTGGAATATCAGTATCTGTATTCAAGCAAGGTGTTTGTTGTTGTTCTAATGTTTGTAGTAAACCAAACCAGATTTTACCTTGCAGTAATTTACAAAAAATATTATATACATTACCAAGTAAAAGGAAAGGTGACTGCTACAGGCATTAACACACGACCGCAAACACAGACACTGATATTCTAGACAAGAAAATGTTTTTAATATGTAACACTAGTTACCAAAAAAGTTGTGTTAGTCGGAAACATTTTAACAATGGCTTCAAACGCATGGCTGTCCCTTTAAACGTGATGGTTTGGAATTCGTAACTCAGCCTGTTGAGCATGAATGCTGGCAGGTCATTCTGCTTAACTAGATATACACCTTGCTATTCAATTAACTCCCAGTGCAGCTAGGCGAAATAGAATGGCACTGATGAGCAGCGACAAAGCAAGAACATCTGAAGTAACTGGGTTTTTTTCTTTGTTCTATTTCTGACTGGGATGTATTGCCGCGTATTGAATACTAGTATACGAGGAAATGTGCTAGAGGCGTGGTGGGTCGCATGGTCGATCGGTCTTGGTAGATTCTGTTGGTTTTATTATTCCAAGCCATTGATACACGGCTGGTACATTGGAAAGTTAAAGTTTGATTTGCTCAACGACACAACTAGAGCATACTGATTTATTAATCATCGGCTAAAACATATGGTCATTTGTTTGTTTTTTTACACTGTCATAGAGAGGAAACCTGCTATATTTTCCCATTAGTAGCAAGGGATCTTTTATATACACCATCTCACAGACAGGTTAACACATACAGTGACCTTTGATATACCAGTCGTGGTCAACTAGCCGGAAGAGAAATAGCCCAATGGGCCTACTGACGGGGATTCATCCTAGACCGACCGCGCATCAGGCGAACCTTTTATCAAAGGTTTCTTGTTCCCTTGTCTGTAGAAGTGTCTACGTGGAAGCAGCGATCCCAGTTATTTCTCTCTCTCTCTTTCTCTCTCACTCTCTCTGTCTCTCTGTCTGTCTCTCTCTCTCTCTCTCTCTCTCTCTCTCTCTCTCTCTCTCTCTCTCTCTCTCTCTCTCTCTCTCTGTCTCTGTCTCTGTCTCTGTTTCTGTCTCTGTCTCTGTCTCTCTCGCTCTATCTATCTATCTATCTATCTATCTATCTATCTATCTCTATCTATCTCTCACTCATCTCTCTCTTTCACCCTTTCTCTCTCTGTCAACCAAGTATCGAAATAGCCGTATGCTAGAAACCAAATAGCCGTATGCTAAAAACCAAATAGTTGTGCTCTAAAATGGCCTGATGACAGGTGCGGATCCAGGATTTTGTAAAGGGGATCACAGAATTTTCAAAAGAAGAAGCGAGATCTGTAGAGGGTTTGATGGAAGGAAGGAAATGTTTTATTTAACGACGCACTCAACACATTTTATTTACGGTTATATGGCCTCGGACATATGGTTAAGGACCACACAGACATTGAGGGAGGAAACCCGTTGTTGCCACTTCATAGGCTACTCTTTTCGATTAGCAGCAAGGGATCTTTTATATGCACCATCCCATAGACAGGATAGCACATACTACGGCCATTGATATACCAGTCGTGGTGCACTGGCTGGAGCAAGAAATAGCCCATTGGGCCTACTGACGGGGATCAATCGTAGACCGACCGCGCAGCAGACGAGCGTTTTACCACTGGGCTACGTCCCGCCCCTTTACATTGCAAAGAGCATATCAAAGGTTCCTTGTTCCCTTGTCTGTAGAAGTGTCTCTCTCTTCTCTCTCTCTCTCTCTCTCTCTCTCTCTCTCTCTCTCTCTCTCTCTCTCTCTCTCTCTCTCACTTATCTCTATTTTCTCTCTCGTCTGTCTCTTTTTCTGTCTATCTTTGTCTAAATTATCTATCTCTTTCTTATATCTCACCCTCTTGTTTCTCTTTCTCTCTTTGTGGGTGTTTTGCATTATGTAAAGGTATCTTCACAGATTTGGTACTAGTCCACAAGTGTCCAATACTACGTATTATACAAGTGTATGTTGTTAAAAGTTTCGTTAGCTACACATTCCTTTCCTTTCCTCCTCTCTCTCTCTCTCTCTCTCTCTCTCTCTCTCTCTCTCTCTCTCTCTCTCTCTCTCTCTCTCTCTCTCTCTCTCTCTCTCTCTCTCTCTCTCTCTCTCTCTCCCTTTCTCGGTCAACCAAGTATCGAAATAGCCGTATGCTAGAAACCAAATAGCCGTATGTCAGAAACCAAATAGCCGTATGCTAGAAACCAAATAGCTGTGCTCTAAAATGGCCTGATGCCAGCTGCGGATCCAGGATTTTGTAAAGGGGATCACAGAATTTTGAAAAGAAGCGAGATCTGTTGAGGGTTCGATGGAACACTCTCTAGAATACTTTGAAATAAAGATGCTCAAAAGATACGTTGTATATAATGTGGATGATGAATTTAAAAAAGTTAAATTCATTGGCACTTGAAAGGGAGGGCACGGGTGGGTGGGTGGTTGGAGGGTCACGGGGGTGTCATAGGACACCTTGTGACACCCCTCTGGATCTACTAATCGATGAGTCGTTAAACATTGATTTTCTTTCCTTTCCTTGCCTACCATCAGTCATCAGAAAAGGTAATCGTTCACAAGACGTAATACGTTACAATGTACCAAATCAATTCCTATTGCCGATAATGTTAACGTTTACTAATAACACTGATATTTAAGCACCAAAGCAGTACACCAGTAAAACGTGTAGCACCTCACTTGTAATCTATCTGTAAAACAAATGGGGGTGGGGGGGTGTCAGATACCATTTAAGAGATTTAATTAATCTTTTTATTACGCTATTATCAACCCTCATTTTTGCTGAAAATTGCAGTTCCATTTTTGGAAGTACCCTACACGGGTTTCAACCTCTTATGTATGCAGCATTACAACTGTATAACAAATAAAAGTATATTTCTTTATTGGCAATGAATAATATAGCATTTGCACCAAAAATCCCCAATGCCATATATTACAACCAATCAGAGCCGCAGCTGTTTTAACTCGTAAATATTTGTTCACCTCGAACTTTGACACAGAACTTTCTTCTGTGGTACAATGGCAACCTTTACCAATCAAATTGTTCACAACCTTCAGCACTGACTGACCACAGACGAGGTGCCTGAAACCCGGATATAATTTGGCTCCACTCTGACAGGACAGTGGTCAAAACGGCGCAACAATCCGCTGGAGACCACGCTCCTATCTGGACAGTTTTAATTAGCTGTTTCCCTCACTCTCTGACGCCCGGTGTCCAGTCTCAACAAAGGGAACACAACTTCCTTCTCGAAGCCGGCCCGTCCGGAACACCTGGAGGCCGTAATGACTAATTACTGGGGAAGAAACCTGCAAGTCATTCACTAACACAGAAAACAAAAATCGATTTTAACCAGGTGTTTCCTTAGAGATTAGCTTAGCTCGCGTGGCCAATATCGTTTCTCCAATATCGTTTATCGTTTTTCTAGTAGCACATGTAGCATGTGCTACGGACCCCGCACTTCAGGGGGCCTCGCGGTGATGTGTACATTTATTTTCCCCGAGGTCATTTTTCCCCTCTCCCAGAGGGGGTTGCAAAATACATATCATGGAAAGGGGTGCCCAGCTGTTATTTGTACTACAAGCCCCGCGGATCCTTAAACCGGCTTAGATTATATATTCTTGCATATTGGAGAATAACGCTAGAGGAAATTCGAGCTAAGATTAGCTATGTTAGAAGGGTACCTAGCTAAAATAACCGAGGATGGGAGTAAAAGAATAGGGGAACAATAATTTACGGTCTTGACACAAACGGGCACAAACTAAAAGAACATTTTCGAATTTTATTCTGTGTGTGTGTAGGTGGATGGTGGTGTTGGCCATGATAGTAATCTAGCGTCAAACAATTAGAATAGGTGCACTGTTTCTTTCTAATTAATCAAGGTTAAAGTTTATTTTTGTTTAACGACACCACTAGAGCACGTTGGTTTATCAGTCATCGGCTATTAGATGTCAAACATATGGTACTTTTGTATAGTCTTAATGAGGATACCCACTACTCTTTTCCATTAGTAGCAAGGGATCTCTTATATGCACCATCCAAAAGCCAGTACAGCACATATCATGGCCTTCGAAATACCATTTTAATTAATGAACTCCGTGCATATAATCCAGTTATGGTTTAAACTCTTTAGCGTGCACACATGGCAGCTATCTCTAGGCAGTCGGTTCACGGTATGCATTAAAAGTTTAAGCACGTATTACCAGCCCCCTCCCCTCCCCAGCTAGATGTATTAGGTTTAACACGCTTTTTTCTGGAAGCTATCTAGGCTTTAGCTTAAACATAAAGCACGCTTTCCTGGTCATTCATTTCAGGGATCTATCATGGGCTATTTCTCGTTCCATCCAGTGCTCCACAACGTGTATACCAAAGTCCGAGATATGTACTATCCTGCTTGTGGGATGGTACATGTAATATAAAGTGCGGCAGTGGATTTCCCAGAGCCGGTTTAAGGATCCGCGAGGCCTGTAGCACAAATAACAGCGGGGCCCCCTTTCCCAGTCAGGTCCCATTTTCCAGAAATGTGACATGTACGGGCATTGTTTTAGGATTTGGTTCAACATAGATTGTTAACCTAATTTTGGTGTGCTGAATCCAGGCCATCTGAGAAATTACGTTTTATAGTTCAAAATGGCAGAAAACAAAATGGCGGAAAATTGCCTAATAAAAAGTATCCCAACGATCTTTATAGGATTTGTTTTGACATTAAGATATATGTGGATACATTTAATTTATAAAAATCTATGTTGAAAATTTGAAAATATAGTTTTGTGTCGAAAAGTTGTAAAACAAGATGGCGAAAACAAAAAGAAAATAAAATCGAATCCAAGTCTTATGTATCGTAGCATACAACACAAATGAGCATACAACACAAATGAGTTCAACATATGTGTGGTATGATTCAAGATGGCCACCATTTCATAACTATTAGAAATGGGTGAAAATATATCGTCCAAAACGTAGTCTATTTAATAATACATTATTGTATTTTTTATTTATTACATCAAATATTATGCTAATAGTTTTTTAACATGTATGGATATTTAGTGAAAGGGTTATTTAACAACAGCAGCAACCTTTCTAATACTTTAACACAAACTGGAAGGAAAATCAGATGGCATTCATAAGTATTCATCCATACGAGTCCACCCACTGCTGAAGGTGATGAAAGGCCTAGAGTGGTACATGTAGATAGTACTAAACCAAATAACATCCGGCTGAGTCAAAGTTCGAGGTGCATCCAACTTTTGATAGAGAAGTGAACACCACAAGTCCTGTGATTGGTGATAAATGTGAGTGTGTTGGCTGTGAATTTTTTGTGTTTCATCTGGACAAAAAATGTATGGTATTTTATTTTATCTAGTACCACTGTGTCAAGTAGCCTTGTGTTTGAAACATGTATGGGGTACCTGTAAAAAAAGGGACCAAAATCGTGTGCGGAACTAGAGTAGTCGTTACATGGATATTTGACATGTGAAATAGCAAACAAACACCCCCACCCCCCCCAAAAAAAAAAAGAAGAAAAAAAAAGAAGAAAAAAAAAAGAAGAAGACACACCTAGGATATCAGTGTCTTACTAATATCTACAGCAGTATTTAGTCAGATAGTTTTGAACAGTGAACTGCATGAACTACTATTGTGGTATCAGATTCCCCGTGCTTGGTCTTTGGTTATTCAACATTCAATTCAGTGTTACTACTTTACACTGCATCGTCCTCGGTGAAAGCACCCTCCCACTTTGCATTCAATTCAAAGTTTAAAAAACAGTTTCAAAGAGGAAATTAGATACATTGCTTTCTGTTCAGTATGAGGCATTGGCATCCTTCGTACGGGTTTGTATATCTCTTATTAGTTTGGTTAATTGACTTGTAGCGATCAAATACAACATATCAGCATATTTTTCAAACATTTTGTTCCCTTTGTGTTTTGGACTTTGAACCAATGTCTGTACGTCATTAATCAAGACGGACTTTCTCAGGTACATTTGCATCTTGAGTTTGTTTCAACAATGGTTATTGGTATCGGTAATAAGTCATTCTTTATGATCAGAAAAGTATTCACTTCCAGGTCGGCTTTGTATGATGTGAATAGTCTGAGTAAAATGTCTTATTCAACTCAACGATTGTACCTGATTGTATTATATTGCAGTTTGGGCTTTTGACCATAAAATTACCACATAAACGTTCATGAAGGATTTCATGTAACAACCGACGAGCATCTACATGACAGACAGTGCACTATCGATTGTAGTTAATGCGGCCATACAAATGTATCCATAAAACAATGGCAACATGTACCAAATACGAGTACAGATGCTGATCCCAGTGATCGTCAAGCACTGCTCTTGTATAAACACTGAAACCATTAATCAAATTTTGAAATCAGCATTCTGGTTAATATTAAATTTTGTGAAGTAACTTGTGAAACAGCAATAAGAACATACATGGTTGTCAAAAGTTGTGTTTTGTTTAAATTCGGTCTTTGGTGAAGGTTTTTGTATTTCCTCTTCTATGAAAATAATTAATTACAAAAATATTAATTGTTGGAGTGTTTGAGATGCTAGCTTATGAGCTCTCATTTCTCTTGTGTATTGTTTTCCCTGCCAATTCCTGATCAACAGCTACGGGGCCAAATGTCTCTATCCATATTTCATATATACCTGGACCTTTCCTGTTATGTCAGATAACTTTAGATCATAGTGATGTTTGAAACCTCCCTTTATAGGTATAGCGGTTGAAAAATGGGCATACATCTGGCATTGGTTAACTTGGGATTAATAATAATATACCAATTGAATATCAATCATGTTGGAAGCAAAGCTTTGTCATGTCATTGCCAGGTCTGGCATGATTTCATAATTTTGCTCATCCAGTTTAGGAGGATGGGTATAAACAAGTCTTCGAAACATAATAAGCGTCGGGAGAGGCTAGTAACGGGGAGAGGGCAAACTGAAGGGATCGGTTATTAAATATGCGGTTGTTAGATAATTTTACACAAAATATGTACACATAAAATTGTTATAAAACAATATAGATTGTCTATAATCAACTCTGGCCGTACAAAAACAGTTTCTAATAACATGGAGAATTATGAGCTAGGCCTATATTCTTGTATTTAGATTACCTTTCAGTTGGGGTGGTGGTGGGTGGGTGGAATAACGCATACCCTATACAAATGAAGTTCTAAAATATCAAACCTCTAATTTTAGCTTCAGGGCGTCAATATTTGTATCACCTACAAATCCAAACTTATAGTAACCAATTGATCCCCATTAAGTTGATATTACCAACCCCCACCCCCGAAAAAAATGAAGTTAGATCCGCGCCTGTATATGGTAGGTACAGACTAAAATCTCCCCAAAACTGATGTCAACCTGTAAATTTAGGCATACATTAATTTTCCTTTTAACTATTTAAAATACATTTAAAACTGATGTCAACACGTAGATTTAGGCATACATTAATTTTCCTTTTAACTATTTAAAATACATTTAAAACTGATGTCAACATGTAGATTTAGGCATACATTAATTTTCCTTTTAACTATTTAAAATACATTTAAAACTTGATGTCAACGTAGATTTAGGCCCATACATTATTTGTTTTCCTTTTCAAAAAATACATTTAAAACTGATGTCACCCTGTAATTTGAGGCATACTTTATTGTTTGCCTTTTCAACTATTTAAAATACATTAGATTCCCTTATCTGTTGTAAAATCATTATCCTCAAAATTTGTTTAGACGGTTTGCCTTTAATTTTCGATGCCTGTAAACCCATTTTATAATCTACAATGTTTGAAAACATAGATGTTTTGTCTTTTTGCTGTTCTATATAGTTTGCTGAAACAATAATATGTTGTCCACTAAAAAATTACATTTAGGGGTTTCACAATATGAACGTCTGCACATTATTATTGTGTCGAAAATGCGTCGTATCGAAGTATAAAGGCGTGTTTTTGTGTTTGACTACATAAGAATTATTTTTCAAATGGCCAACACGTTTTTGAATTTAGCAAATTTAAATCAGTTCAAAAAGTATGTTGGATACATTCCTAAAGAAATTATCGCACAAAAATAGATAAAAAACATAATCTGCGACACTCTTATTATACTTAGATACAATGTATTTTCAACACAATCCTAATTTCGTATACTACCATTTTGTTTTTGTTATTTTGACCCCCAAAATAAAGACTTTTATTAAAAGTGTATTTATTGCAGGCAAATGGATTAAATTGATCACCATTCGGTTATAATTCCAAACTTTAAATAGCTATTAATCGGTATCATTCCTAAATTTCTATGAAGCACCGGTCCGCTTGACCAATGCAATTGGAGCTACATCTGTACGCGATGTGCCATTTAGCCAAACACTAGTCGCAAGAAATATTGACCCCAATAAGTAATTTTCTCAAATGCTCAACATAATATATAATTTTTTTTAGATTCAGCAACCCCCTAATTAGGTTAGAAAAGTATGATATAATCCTAAAAAAATGCTCGTACTTCGATACATAAGCACCTTTTTAAGACATCGGACCTGACTATCTCGGGAGGAGAGGAAAAATAAATGTACACATCACCGCGGGGCCCCCTGAAGCGTGGGACCCGTAGTACGTGCTGCATGTGCTACTAGGATAAACCAGCTCTGGGGTTTCCTCTCACTTGTTCGACGCCACAAATCCATAAACAAATGTGTTGAGAGCGTCGTTAAATAAACATTCCCTACTTTCTTTTCCTCACAGCCACTATGTCTTAGTATTAAAACATTTCCTACATTTATTAATGCTGTAAATCAGAGCTAAATTCGGTTGGACACAGAGCGTAATTTGATTAGGGAAAAGTCCTAAATTGCTTCGCCTTCGTGTGACCCGTCATTGCATCGTCCATTTGCAAACACTTCCCCAAAGAAAACCTGTCTAAACAAGATTGATTTTGGTGCCACGCGAAATGAAAAGGCACCTGCCTGGTAAATTCGTCCATTGATATTGTATAAAGGGAAAAGCCTGTTTCAATGTTATTGCTTTTTTTCTTCAAAATACTGTTTTGTCACGTAGCAGCGTTAGATTAACAAGGATGCAGGAATCTAATTGTCATTAGAAGAAGAAAAAAACCTCGTCTAAAATTGGACTCCAAAACAACAAGCCTTGCCCACGTGGTATTGGACCTTAACGCAGCAACCTGGAGAATATTTCTACCATTTTAGGAATTTAGAATAGATCTACCACATAGGTTTTCTTCACGAAACACGCCACTCTTCCATTTGGGTTACCTAGCCCAGTGGTAAAGCGCTCGCCTGATGCGCGGTCGGTCTATGATCGACCTATTTCGTGAATGTATTAATAAAGTGAATGTTTAAACGACACTGAAGCACGGAAACTACATCGGGTATTTGGTGTCAAACAAAGGTGAATGAGTGATCAACATTAATAATATACAAAATGTAGGGGAACTCTAATAAGAATTTACAATTGCCAAAATTGTAAGGTATATTAGCTGTGGGGAATGGTTATATGATAATAGTGAATTAATTGGGCAAACATTACAACCGGTAGTTCAGTATTACAATAGGTTTTATGACCACCAAAGATCTTGAAGGACGACTGGGGTCAAAAGTGAAGTTTGAAAGTTGACGTTTTTTTAATCAGTAAATCGCAAATTCAAATAACAAAAATAACTAAAAACAAAACAATAACAACTGTATGATCAACAGAATGAAAAAGATTGACAAAAATAATGTTCCACAGTGGTTAATCGACCTTCCTGGAAATTGTCAAAATCAAGAATGATACCCCACGCACGTGTACGGGGCAACTGCGTGATGCACGTGCAAACTATGGAATGTGTTTCGGTGTGTTGATAAACAGACTGGAACGTTCTTTACTTGGATGTCTGTGGGTCAGACGTATGTTCGGTCTAATAGTTGATATTCACATTGATATTTCCGGTTCCCCTATTTTGTTTTTGGAAGAGTTGAAAAACACACGGTAAAGAGCTGCGCTAAAAATACAAATCTCACAGGCAGGCAGAATTGAAATTTAGAATAAAAGTTTGTATCTCGGAGAAACTTCATCACGAGTTCAGGATGGAATAGAAACGAATCCATAACATTTTACCACCAACTATATTGTCACAGTGCTAACATTTTAACTTTGTAACACTACAGTTTGTTTATTTATTTTTACATGTATATTAAGAATTAGTTAATTGGTAATCTGACGTCTGCCATCTAATCATTAACAAGAAACAATGGATACACCCCTGACAAAGACTGCACAAACCAGTTAGACAGGAAAGAACAAACCATAATTTTCCGTCCGCAAACAGGACATTGCAGGCTGAAAAAGATGGGTCTCGCGGATACTTCCTGTCACGGGGATTCTATAATACCCGTAACTGAATAAAACACGATTGTCCAAACATCTCTCCTAACTGTATATTTATTAGATCTCTCTGTAACAGGCAGTTATACCGCTGTGGCTCGTCTAGGTATGATCAGAGATACGATCTTATATAAAGTATATATTATTATAGCACGTTTAGTTCACTAGAAAACACAACAAAAACACAATACACTTTGGAATCTGTATTAACCTACGCTGACAAATGTACTGCCGCAGTAGTTAATTAATAACAACAATAATAACAACCCAGAACTGATGACTTAATTAGTTAATCTCTAGGTGTGTAGTTTACACAATATGCTAATCACTTCACCGTGACACAACACCCTCACGTGTGATAATTTAGAAACGCTTCTTGGGGAACTTAATTAATAAAGGAATTACAACACTATTCCTAACTGGTTAATTTTTAATTAACCCTTACTACTCGTTCAATAACGTGTGATAATTGAGAAACGCTGCCAGGAGAACTTAATTAATAAAGGAATTACAACACTATTCCTAACTGGTTAATTTTGTTTTAACCCTTAACTACTCATTCAGTAACCTTGTAACACAGAATTAATACTGGTACCTATCACAATAAAGACAATAACCTACAGTTTACCTAGGTCTTCTAGGATGACCGGCTAAGCTTTATATTACCAAATGCTCGTATAATGTTAGAACAAAAAGTCTACGATTTACTTCGTCAGATGACCGAAGACACTGTCTAAAGAATATTGGTATAATACAGTATTAAAATATTTAAAAGTCACATCAATCACATCAAGGTTATACAACAGAGCAGAAATAAAATATTTACCAAAGTCCAACCGGACTAACGTTCCCCCCCCCGCGATACCTTCCTATCGTTCTGTCCTTTTGCTTCTCCCAGATATCTCTAAACCCTAGCTATTTATTATAAAATCAGAAAATCGCCTGGGGGTACAAGGCGGTACCTCACGTATCATCTGAATTTCCACAGCGACCAAGACGGCAGATCTTTCTCTTAGATCGCCAGACTGGCTGTCGCCAACCGCGAGCAATCCCCTGGCCATAAACAGCACTACCGGAGATATTACGTAACTACTAGCCACATGGCCTCCACACCTGCTCTGGGTGTGTATTAGGCGTACAGATCGAGGACCGTCGCGCAGAAGTATTACGTAACAAGTTGCCCACCTGGCTAAGTGCAATTTGGAACTGCACACGGCCTTCTAAAACAATTAATATCGCCACAGGCGAAAACAAAATTAAGAGCATGTACCGTCACACTGCCTAATATGAATGTGGTGCTGAAGAACAAACGCCAGAACACATCCTACAAAACTGCCCACACCTGGAAGAGAACCGTCAGAAAGTTTGGACACAAGACACACCCGTCAATATCAAACTCTGGGGACCTCTCGACGACCTCCGGAAGGCGTCACATTTTGTCATCACATCTGGATTATTGATCTAATACGGTCAAATCTTGATTGAATGAAAAATTAACACGGTCTCTCTTTTGCTGGGAAAACAGGTTCTGTTCACATGCCTTGAAGTTCTCTGGCAAAACACAAATTCTACTGGAAGATTCGAGTGACTTTACTACAACCAAGAGTTTCGTTTCATAATCATAACTTATTGTTACATGATGGAGTTAATAATAACAATCTACGATCCACACTTTGACTTCTGTTGTACATTTATTTAAATACGCCATGAATATGAAAAGAAAAGTTATGCGCTATTAACATCAACCCTCGTCTGTGATCCCCAGAGAATGTTCTGAGGTGGCTGCCGTAATATCATGTTCTCCACCAATGGAGCCCTTTTAGCTATTAAATTACATATCCAGTATCTGTATTTTCAACATGTGTCTGGTCGTAATAACTCAAGCAGGATTTTACCTCCCAACAGTGTCACACGTACGAAAACAAATAATATATAAGGCTTACATAAAATGAAGTTTGAGCTGCTAAACAAATTAGGATGATAAGAAACACAATTGTATATTTAACGACGCACTCAACACATTTCGTTTACGGTTATATGGCGTCAGACATATGGTTAAGGACCACACAGATATTGAGAGAGGAAACCCGCTGTCGCCACTTCATGGGCTACTCTTTTCGATTAGCAGCAAGGGATGTTTTATATGTACCATCCCACAGACAGGGTAGTACATACCACGGCCTTTGATATACCAGTCGTGGTGCACTGGCTGGAACGAGAAATAGCCCAATGGCAATTGTATATTAAGACATAGATACGGATGTTCTAAAAACGAAAATGTATTTTTATGTGTAATTTTAATCGTTAAAAGACTTCAGCTAGTCAGAAACGTCTTATGAATGGCAATACACTCAGGGCAGTCTCTTTAAGTAGATTTAAGCACGAATTTAAAATGAAAAATTAGATTGACCCGAAAAGAACTAACTGATAGACTGTGTTTTAAGATGTGCTGCGCATCCTCATTTTCAACTTTATATTTAAATATTAAAAAACCCAAATTATTGTATGAATTCATATCATGTATTTAAAATTGGCAGCAAATATCCGCCGTCATTACTGAAAATGTCGATGTAATGCATTTCTTAGTATATAATCGATTACAAACCTCTAAACCATTACCTGATCCCAAGGTTTAAATCTTATTTATAATGGAATACATTAATACATTTGCTGACGATTAGATGGGATCTAATAAATAGTTACAAAAGTACTATCCACATTTTTTACGCGTGTCAAATCCTCACTTTAAAAAGATTGTCCTAAGCCTCTATATATATAGGCCCTACGATAGAGAAACTAAGAGCCCTTGAGAGAAGCTCTCTTAAACTCCCTTAACCTACACCGCATCGTCCTAACACTGCGAGGATTTAGTGAATTAGGTTTCAGGTGTACATAAACAGAAAATATTACACGAGTGATCGTTAAGTCGTACATATGTCTCTGCGGTTTCGTCGTAAATAACATACGATAAAATCAGATTAAACAGCCGATTTAATCTTCTCCGATGAAATAATCGTCGTGGAGATATGATACCAGAAACGATAATTTAAAAAAACATAATAAGCCGAAAAAAAATAATATCGGCGAACGGCAGGAAAAGAGACTGCGCGCAAATATTACAGAGATACGATCGCCGGAAACAAGAACTGCCTCTACGGCATCTGATTTATAGGCACCAACACCCGACATTTATCGTATAAGATGTTTTTGAATAGTACAATCTTTTAACGACCAAACTATATACATATTATTTATTTATTTTTATTTATTTATGTATTTATTTTATTTTTATGTTAACCCCCCCCCCCCCCCCCCCCCCCCCCCGTATATTCCGGCTGAACATAAACTTCGCTCGTCACGGTATAGACCCCCTCTGCATACATTCCTGCCTGATGTTAGATTAAAAAAAATCGTAGTTTTAAACGTGTGCTGAGATGTCACAAATCAAATTGTCTTTTACCACCAAAATCAAATTAAATAGAAATCATTGAAATGCCCGCTGTAAGTCACAGCAAGGTATGCTTTCGTTAGTCATCACTTTAAATTAGTTTTCAATTTTTTTTAAAAAGAAGACAAAATCCTGAAAAAAACTTTTTTAAAAACCTAAAGAAGACAATTTTCTGCACTCGTTACGACAATACGCAAGAGGCAATACATGTCTGTGTTTGATACAACCACAAAAAGGTGGCCATATATCGAAAAGCGTGGTAAAATCAGCCACCATTAGAAAGATAATCTGATTTGGATAGGAAGTCCAACTCATTAAGTACAGATAATTCATTGTTCCTGGAGTACAGTTGGAAATAATTGCCATGCAAGTACTACGTTCGAATACCACATGTCACAGATGAGGAAACAAGGGAAATAATTGAGATAGACGAATAACCTCTAGATCACTTTATGCATTGAGGCAGAAGTGACCTGCCGAAATAGGACACACTGAATCACCTAACGACCATTTCTAATAGATTCTCCTTGACACGAATATTGTCAGTGCATGCTCATTTATTTCAGCGCACTCAAAAGGGCAAACCGTCCTCGGCATGGTATACCGTTGTAGGTAGGATAGAGTTAAAGTTTGTTTTGTTTTAACAACACCACTAGAGCACGATGATTTATTAATCATCGGCTATTGGATGTCAAAGATTTGGTAATTTTGACATTTAGTCTTAGAGAGGAAACCCGCTACATTTTTCCATTAGTAGATCTTTAGATTAGTAGCCAGTATCCACCAGCTTATGTCCGATAGCTTAACCACTACACCACCTGACCATTCATTCGCATGATCTGGTGAACGTTTCCCTTCACTAATGTGAATGCCTCCAATATAAAATCTTGGCTGCGCCATTATGTATTTTAAGCCTTATAAACCCAAATCGAACCAATTTATAAGACAAAAATCACAAATACTGAATTAGAAAACCAGAAGCAACTCAGTTATTGGCGGAATAGAATACTTTTTACAGGTCTCTGACAACTGCAAGAACGATCGTTTCGTTCGCGTGTAGCATACGGAAATCTAGTTTTGCGTAACCTAATTTTCGTTCGCGCATTTAATTAAGGACACGCTTTACATGGACGTAATGGGTTACACAAAAAAAGATATAGGTCATCTGAATTATTTTTTGCGTAACCGATAAATTGGTTACGCAGTGTTTCAATTCTCAGAGGTGTGAGCTTTGCTATTGTCACGGGGATCCTATAATACCCGTAACTGAATGAAACACGATTATCCAAATATCTCTCCTAACTGTATATCTATTAGATCTCTCTGTATCGGGCAGTATATACCCACGTGGCTCGTCTCTAGGTATGAACAGAGATAAGATCTTATATAAAGTATATATAATATAGCACGTTTAGTTCACTTGAAAACCAATAAAACACAATACACTTTGGAATCTGTATTAACCCTATGCTGACAAATATATTTGCCGCAGTTAATTACTTACAACAACAATAATAATAACAACCCGGAACTAATCACTTAATTAGTTAATCACTAGGTGTCTAGTTTACACCATGTTCTAATCACTTCACCGTGACACAACACCAACACGTGTTACAATTGAGAAACGCTTCCAGGGGAACTTAATTAATAAAGGAATTACAACTCTATTCCTAACTGGTTAATTTTTAATTAACCCTTAACTACTCATTCAGTAACCTTGTAATACAGCATCTCTGCTGGGTGTGTATTAGGCACAGCTCGACCACGGTCGCGCGGAGGTATTACGTAACAAAGTGCCCACCTGGGCTTAAGTGCATATTGGAACTGCACACGGCCCTCTAAAACAATTAATATCGCCACAGGCGAAAACTAAATTAAGAGCATGTTCCGTCACACACCCCCACCTCAAAAAGGATATTTCCTCTACTCTAGGAATAGGGAAATATACTACATTAAAACAAAAAGTGCGTTAACCGACGCATCCGGGCATTTATAACACATAGTAATAAGGTGACTACCAGTAATCACACTGAGTCTCTGAGTCCCTGGTATACAATAAAATATATAAAAACAAAACAGAAATCAAGAATGTCAACACATTATCATAACGTTCAACTTCGGGACAGGGCATCAGCGATTACATTAGATGTGCCCTTGATATGTTCAATGGTAATTGGGAATTCCTGCAGAAGAAGACTCCATCTCAAAACTCTCTGGTTGGTGGCTTTCGTTCTGTGAATGAAGGTAAGCGGATTATGGTCCGTAAAGAAAACCACTTGATGCACTGCCGATTTCACGTAGATCTGAAAATGCTTCAGAGCTTGTACCATGGCCAAAGCTTCCTTCTCTATAGTGGAATAGTTCACCTGGTATTTGTCAAACTTTTTGGAGAAGAAACTTACAGGATGGTCCAGTCCATTTTCGTCTTCCTGGAACAGCACAGATCCAGCTCCCACGTCACTGGCATCCACAGCCAGCTTGAAAGGCATTCGGTAGTCTGGTGCTGCCATCACGGGAGACGAGGAGAGCATCTGCTTGAGACTGTTGAATGACTTCTCGCATTCATCTGACCACTGGAACTTCGTTTCCTTCTTTAGCAGCGATGTGATGGGGGCAGCTACCGTCGCAAATTTAGCACAGAAACGACGATAATAACCGGCCATACCAAGGAACGGGCGAACTTCACGACGGTTGGTCAGTGCAGGATACTGGCTGATGCTTAGTGTCTTGGCCTGCAGAGGGGCGACGCAACCATGTCCGACAGTATGACCTAAGTAGGTCACTGAACCTTTCACGAATTCACATTTGCCCAGGTTCACAGTCAAGTTAGCTTTCTGTAGGCGACTGAATATTTGTTGTAACCCGGTTAAATGTTCATCCCAAGTGTCGGTGGCTAAAACCACATCGTCCAGATACACACTGACGTTTTCTAAGTCTGATAACACCTGGTTCATCATCCTTTGTAAGGCAGCAGGGGCAGTCTTCAAACCAAACGGCATCACTCGGAATTGGAAGAGGCCGTCAGGTGTGATGATCGCCAGAATGTCCTTAGCTTCCTCCGTTAACGGAATGGCATAAAAACCCTTCAATAGGTCCAATTTGGTGATGTATTGAGCGTGTCCAACTCGGTCGATGCAATCGTCAAGGCGGGGTAGAGGGTAGGCATCTGCCTTGATGAGTTGATTCACGCGACGTAGGTCAGCACACACCCGGAAACTGTTATCTCCCTTTTGAATCAGAATAACAGGTGATGCCCACTGACTGTTTGATGGTTCCAGAATGTCGTGTTCCAACATGTAATCTATCTCCTTTTTCAGTGCCGCACGTTTTACAGGATTTATCCGATAGGCATGCTGTCGAATCGGTGTAGCGTTGGGTTCCAAGCGAACATCCTGGATTAAGGTATTGGTAACCATTGGAAAGTCCTGACAAATGGAAACATTGTCTTGTATCAACGTAGTCAACTTTGCTCGCTGGGTGCTGTCAAAGTGCTGTAGATAAGAACTCAAGTCTGCTAGAATCTGGCTGTTGGTTAACTTGATCTCTGCAGTCTTGACGTCATCACAGGAAGTTGAGTAACTCTCAATTTGGACAGGCAACAATGGAACTATCGGCAGTCTGTCAAAATAACCTTTTAGCAAATTGATGTGACAATACTTTTCCTAACCCTATCAGGAGTGTTTATCACATACCCTGTCTCATTAACCCGTTTGTGCACAACATAGGAACCGAAATACCGGTTCTGTAATGAACCCCGTTTAATGGGAAGGTACAGCAGCACTTTATCCCCTGGTTTAAATTCCCGACTCTTAGCCTTCCTATCAAACACTGATTTTATTTTGCTCTGAGCATAGCTAAGATGCTTCCTAGCCAGTTCGGTCGCCTGCCACAACCTATCTCTAACTCTCCCTACATAAATCAGCAAGTTTTCGGCATTATCCTTGTCTAACCAACTATCTTTTACCAATTTGAGAGGGCCTCGGGCTGAATGCCCATAGACCAACTCAAATGGGGTGAATCCTAAGGATTCTTGCTTAGCATCCCGTGCTGCGAACAACACGAAAGGAATTGACTGGTCCGAGTCAGTACCATTGTCGAAACAATGGCAGCGGGGCATACTTTTCATGCTCTGGTGGAAACGTTCTATTGCGCCCTGGCTCTCAGGGTGGAATGCAGCAGAACGAATCTGGCGTATATCTAACATAGACAGTACTTGCTGGATTAACTTGCTCATAAAGTTCGTACCCCGGTCGCTTTGAATTTCACCTGGTAAACCCGTATACGTGAAGTACTTAAGCAGCGCACTAGCTACAACAGACGCAGTAACCTTCCTTAAGGGAATCGCCTCTGGAAAACGCGTAGTTAAGCACTTAATTGTTAACAAGAATTGGTTGCCTGAACGCGTTTTCGGTAATGGTCCCACGACATCTATCAACACTTTTTAAAAGGCTTCCCCAACTATGGGAACCTTCTGCAGGGGATAGGGAGGAAGTAGCTGATTTGTTTTACCCAAAACCTGACACACATGACATGACATACA
Source organism: Gigantopelta aegis (assembly GCF_016097555.1). Lineage (NCBI taxonomy): Eukaryota > Metazoa > Mollusca > Gastropoda > Neomphalida > Peltospiridae > Gigantopelta > Gigantopelta aegis. Next base: position 12,687,621 of record NC_054706.1, read on the forward strand.
ATGCTTACGGCCATCTGCAAACATTCCCTTCCAATAAAACTCTGAGGCAAGTTTACTATGAGTTTTATTCCGCCCTAAGTGGCCAGCAAACACGTCCTCATGTGCTAACAATAACAATGATGGACGGTACTTAGAGGGCACCACAATTCTACATCTTGTCACACATTCCTCACTATAAGGCACAACCTTTTCCACACTCTTATTCATTAATACTCCCTTGTCCATATAATACCCTGACATCTGATCCTCCATCTCACCCTCAGTTAACAATGTAGTGCGAGCTGCCAACAAACTTGGATCAGCCCCCTGCTCTAGGATTAACTCTTGTCTATTACAAGGTAAGTCCCCTCTATCAAACACAACTGGTTCATTTCCCCTCTGCGGGAGGTCAACAGGTTCCACCACATTTAATCCCTCAGTTGACTTATCTACCATTTCACTGATAACCTCATCCACTCCAATTTCATGGCTCACACACGTATCAGACAAATCACAAATATCCTCTGGGTCTCGTGTTACCCTTCTGGCCATAGCCCTAGTCATTACATACGCAGGATATCTAGTCTTATCAACCTCACATTCTTCTATGGCTGTCTTCAATTAACAATTGGTCACATTGCGGCTGACAACATTGACTAGTCAAATCATTACCCAACAAAACTCCTATGTTTTCAAAAGGCAAGTCGTTCACAACACCCATAATGACTGGTCCAGTCACAAACTTCGAACACAAGAAAACGTTATGTAACCGGACAACCATATTTTCTTCAGTAACCGAGGTTAAGGCCAAACTACGTCCTGTATCTGAATTCTCAATACCAGCTAAACACTCTGACGTTATCAGCGTCTGACTACACCCGGTATCTCGATAGATTGATATTGCCTTAGGACTCAATTCTTGTTTCACATCACAAACCATACCAGTGGACACATACGGGTTTACTTTCTCTGCCATGGGACTAACCATTAATTCTCTCGCTAACGGAGCTGACCTCACTAAACCGACCACTTGCGCATTATCGCGTTTCCTTTTAAAACAGTCCCCGACAAGATGGTTATCCTTTTTACAGTAACTGCAATGTGGACGAAAGGTTCGTGCATTGGCTGATAATGCAGGCCTATCCTTACTTTGCCCACCAGGTGCATTCCTTGCCTGACTAGCTGACCAACTAGATGACTCTCCCCGATAGTTACTTTCCCGGGAAAAACCTGGCTGAAATTTCTTCTTATCACCCTGTTGTAAAGAGCTACCCTGTACTGCCTGAGCTTTGTGTATTAACACGTAATCATCTGCCACTATGCCTGCCTCCTCTATCTTTTTGACATCACGATCCTCTAAATGAATACGTAAGCTAACTGGTAATCCATTTTTAATGTCCTGTAAGATCAACAACTCCCGTAACTCGGTATATGACTCTACCTGATGAGACACCACCCATTTATCAAACATCCCTGCCTTCTTAGCCACAAACTCACTATAAGACTGATTCTACGTTTTTCTCAACTCGCTATACCGTAAACGATAATCCTCAGGTCGTAATTCATAAGCCCTCAACACTGCAGCCTTAACTAGGTCGTACTGACTTGCTCGCTCATCACTCATTGAATTATAAGCTACACTAGCCTTCCCCTTAAACTTAGACACGGCTAACAATGTCCACTTAGACTGCGGCCAATTTAGCTACTTAGCGGCCCGTTCAAAAAGTTGGAAGAACATACCTACCTCCTCATCGTCAAATACAGGCACTGATCTATAAGCCTCCGACATGTTAAACCCATTTCCTGCCTCACGTCTAACTTCTTCAGTATTCAACTTTAACTCATGTTCCACTTTTAATTTTGCTAACTGGAATTCTCTATCCCTATATCTCTCTCTCTCTCTCTCTCTCTCTCTCTCTCTCTCTCTCTCTCTCTCTCTCTCTCTCTCTCTCTCTCTATCCCTCTCTCTATCTTCCCTATCTCTATCTTCTTTTTCTCTATCCCTCTCTTCTCTTTCTCTCTCTCTCTATCTAATGCACGTTCTTCTCTTTCGTACTCAAGCTTTGTAAAAGCTAACTGTTGTTCCATACTCAAGTCATTTATCTCTATCTCTGGAACAATCTCACTTTCTTCCATAACAGGACTATCACCAAAAACTTCCTGAATAATAATTGTCCTTATATCTCCTAATGTTTTAGCTGATGTTAAATCAATTTCCCGCTCACTCGCGATTTCAACTAACTCGGCCTTACGTGCTCGCTTAATCTCCACTACTCTGAGCGTATGCCTATCCAGCAAATTCTTATCCATGTTTAGATATGACGCACTTATTATTAATTAATTTTCTAGTGAACAACGTTGCTACTTCTAGTTAATTTGTAAAAATAATTTATAAAGCCCCCATTTACAAACAATACTTTTTTAAATATGCATGTCCCGTTTCAGATCCGGGACGAGCGCCCCAATTTTCACTCCTGTCACGGGGATCCTATAATACCCGTAACTGAATGAAACACGATTATCCAAATATCTCTCCTAACTGTATATCTATTAGATCTCTCTGTATCGGGCAGTATATACCCACGTGGCTCGTCTCTAGGTATGAACAGAGATAAGATCTTATATAAAGTATATATAATATAGCACGTTTAGTTCACTTGAAAACCAACAAAACACAATACACTTTGGAATCTGTATTAACCTTACGCTGACAAATATATTTGCGGCAGTTAATTACTTACAACAACAATAATAATAATAACAACCCGGAACTAATCACTTAATTAGTTAATCACTAGGTGTCTAGTTTACACAATATTCTAATCACTTCACCGTGACACAACACCCACACGTGTTATAATTGAGAAACGCTTCCAGGGGAACTTAATTAATAAAGGAATTACAACTCTATTCCTAACTGGTTAATTTTTAATTAACCCTTAACTACTCATTCAGTAACCTTGTAATACAGAATTAATACTGGTACCTATCACAATAAAGACAATAACCTACAGTTTACCTAGGTCCTCTAGGATGACTGGTTAAGCTTTATATATATTAGAACAGTGAGCCTACAGTTTACTGCGTCAGATTACTGGCAGCACCGTCTAAATAATATTGGTATAATACAGTATTAAAATATTTAAAGTCACATCAATCACATCAAGGTTACACAACGGAGCAGAAATAATATTTATCAAGTCCAAACGGACGCGTTCCCTGGAAACCTTCCAATATGTTTCTCCCTGATATCTCTAAAACCCTAGCTATTTATTATAAATCCCAGTATCGCCTGGGGATACATCGCGGCACCGAATACCTACAAGTGATATTTCCACAGCGAACAAGACGACGATTTTCCTTAGGTGGCCAGACTTGCTGACGCCTAGTCGCCAAAATCACGGTCGTAAAAACCGCACTCACGGAGGTATTGCGTATCTACTGGCCACATGGCCTCCGCCCTTGGGCTGGGTGTGTATTAAGCACAGCTCGACGACGGTCGCGCGGAGGTATTACGTAACAAAGTGCCCACCTGGACTTAAGTGCATATTGGAACTGCACACGGCCCTCAAAAACAATTAATATCGCCACAGGCGAAAACAAAATTAAGAGCATGATCCGTCACAGCTATCGTTTAATGTCTCAGGTTAGAAACGAAAGAAATCCTGTCCTGGACGGAGTAGTCAGTCGAAGCAGGCACAGGCGTGCGATACAACAGCTTGTTCTGAATGTACACGTAAAACCCTATGACCTGACCTGACCTGACCTAACGAAACAAAACAGGTAAAAAAATTCAAGAATCCTGGAATTTGTATTCATTTCGTGAATGAAAGTATTTTTATTTTTTTATTTTTAAAAAGAAAAAAAAATGAAAAAGATATTTAAAAAAAAGACTAAATGGTTATCCTTAAAGAGTGACAGACGAGACTTCTTGGTATCTAAGTCAGCGCCATGCTGGTGTGTTTACTGGAAGTCTTGGAAATAACCTCTGCGGGAAGGGACAGTTTTGTAATTGAGTTATCGTGACGTTATGTGAGGTGACGGAAGTCGAGAGCTCGGTCGCGGGTTTCTGTTAGTGGTCGTGTACCGCGGAACACAGAGTGCCCAGTCACTGAGTTGTTACCAGTTAATTGACTCGTGACGTCCAAATGAACTCGCTGGCGATGTGGCCAAGTCGGCGGCCTTATAACATTGCCCACTCAGATATCAGATAACGCTTCAGGCCCGTAGGAACAATATATGAAGTAGGCGGTGGCGGTGGGGGTTGGGGTGGGGCACAATATCTAGTAGAGGCGGGACATTGGTAAAGCTAGTGGAGGTAGAGGGGGTGGGGGTACAAGTCACATTTTAAACTTTATTTATATAGAGTAAGACCAATAAAAAACGTACATTTTCGTCCTCAAGTGGGGGTGCGGGGGGGGGGGGGGGGGGGGGAGACACACCCCGCCCTCCCCGGTTCCTACGGGCTTGCGCTTAGTTATTATATTCTGATGTCGAAACATTAAGATAACCTAACTGAAATATTACATTGCAGAGTTTGAATAGACTGAAGTTAAAGTTTGTTTTGTTTAACACCACCGCTAAAGCACATTGATTAATTAATCATCGACTATCGTGGCTAGTATGAACTGGGTTCGTATCCCACTTTCGGCACTCACACGGAGTAAGAACACTACATCAACTGTTAAAGGGACATTCCTGAGTTTGCTGCATTGTAAGATGTGTCCAACTAATAAACTATTTCTACGATTAAACTAAATATATTTTCTTGTTTAGAATATCAGTGTCTGTATATTCAATGTGTTTCTGGTCGTCTTAATATTTGTAAGAAGCCCAAACTGGATTTTGTCTTCAAATAATTTCGTACGTACGAAAAAAAAGAAAGATTTAAGAAATAAAATTAAATTTACGCTAGTACAAATATTAGAACGATCAGAAACACGTTTAATATACAACCACTAATATGTTATGCAAACTCAGGAATGTCCCTTTAACAGCTATTCATTAATCCTTGTCCTATTTAAACCGTAACTGGATATGAAACAGGACAATCAAGTTAAACGGTTAAAGAGAGCACTACACTCCTCGGAATAGTGGCTATTAAGTTTTTTAACGACACCACTAGAGCACATTAATTTATTACTCATCGGCTGTTGGATGTCAAATGTTTGGTAATTCTGATTTATAGTCTCAGAGAGAATTAAAGTTAAAATCTGTTTTATTTAACGACACCACTAGAGCACATTGATTTACTAATCATCGGTTGTTGGACAGAGTCATCAGAGGAAACGAGCAATATTTTCCCATTAGTAGCAAGATATCTTGTATATACACTTTCCCACAGACAGGAAAGCACATAACACGGCCTTTGACCAGTTGTGGTGCACTGGTTGGAACGAGAGAAAAACAAATCAATTGAATGGATCCACCGATGTGGTTCGATCCTGCGACGCAAGCGCCTTAGGCGAGTACTCAACCGACTGAACGAAATCCCCTCCCCACAATCGAGTTTAAGGCTGGTATAAGCTGGTAAAAGCTCGAGTGTCCTCTTTGCGGGTGTGTATAATTTTTGGCATGCTTCCATCAGAGAACTGTTCAAGCACGTTTGTCGTGGGCACAATCTTTGACTTCGCCAGACAGTTCTGTCCAAGAGGCGAAGGGTAGATTTCGAGCTATGACTTTAAGTTTCCGTTTAGTAATGGCTAATTGATAGATAACAAAATAAATAGATAGAGTAAACCTGTTAGACAATCAAGCTGACGACAGTGGTTCAAATCCCGTCAAAGCTGGCTCACACTTTCTTTCATCTTTCTCATCTATCGCCCTCTGTCTATCATTCTCATTATCTTAATATAAAAAACGCTTTACAATTTCATCCACCATTTTCAATCTGTTTGGATCCTTTCTGTTAGTTTCCTCCGATTCTGTATTCTGACCTGTCCACGCCATCGCCTACCTGTTTCAACTTCCTCCACTGGTGCAGTCTCTGTGTATTTCCATGCACCCACCTGGCATTCTCGTCCTATGCCGCTAATAAAGCTGGTCTGACCCACGGCACTAACTAAAGACCGCCATTATTAAGGGGTGTTACGCGTATGTAGTAAGTGGTTACATGTGCCTTTTAACAATGCCAGAAGAAACTACTGAACACTCCCCGAAGTGCACCGACTAAGCCCACAGCTAAAAGCTAATGGGGAATGGTAGGTGTGTGGCACAAATAGCCACAAGAGACAAACACCTGTCGCGGTTAGAGAAACAAGGACTGAGATGTGGTGATGGACAGCAAAAGAAATTGAAAGATAGGAGAGAAAGAGCAGTGGGATAAAGAAAAAAAAATAGATAGAACAAAAACAAAACAAAACAAACAAACAAACAAAAAGACAAACCCCAACAACAACAACAACAACAACAACAAAACAACAACAACAACAGAAAAAAACAAAAACAAAAACAAAAAACAACAGCAAAACAAATATAGTTGTTAGTAATTTAGATAGGTAAGCTGAAAAAAGGTTAACGGTAAATTGTGCCATTTTATGTTAGGTGTCAAAATACAAAATAGAAATTGGGATAACCAATGGCGATTTGAAGCCAATTCTAAATGTGAAATCGAACAAAGCCCAAGAATAGCTCATAAGAGCAAACTATCTATTTACTTTTATTCTGTCTTTTGGCATGGATGTAAAGAAGGTGTCACGGGGATTCTATAATTCCCGTAACTGAATAAAACACGATTATCAAAAGTATCTCTCCTAACTGTATATTTATTAGATCTCTCTGTAACAGGCTGTTAAACCCTAGTATGGCTCGTCTCTAGGTATGATCAGAGATACGATCTTATATAAGTATATATTATTATAGCCCGTTTAGCTCACTAGAAACACAACAAAACACAATACACTTTGGAATCTGTATTATCCTACGCTGACAAATGTACAGCCGTAGTAGTAAATTAATAACAGCAATAATAACAACCCAGAACTGATCACTTAATTAGTTAATCTCTAGGTGTCTAGTTACACAATATGCGAATCACTTCACCGTTACACCACACCCACACGTGTGATAATTGAGAAACGCTTACAGGAGAAGTTAATTACATAAAGGAATTACAACACCATTCCTAACTGGTTAATTTTTAATTACCCTTACTACTCGTTCAGTACGTGTGATAATTGAGAAACGCTTCTTGGGGAACTTAATTAATAAAGGAATTACAGCTCTATTCCTAACGGGTTAATTTTTAATTAACCCTAACTACTCTTTCAGTAATCTTGTAACACAAAATTAATACTGGTACCTATCACAATAAAGACAATAACCTACAGTTTACCTAGGGTCTTCTAGGATGACTGGCTAAGCTTTATATTACCAAATACTCATATCATGTTAGAACAAAAAGTCTACGATTTACTTCGTCAGATGACCCGAAGACACTGTCCTAAAGAATATTGGTATAATACAGTATTAAAATATTTAAAGTCACATCAATCACATCAAGGTTATACACAGAGCAGAAATGATATTTACCAAAGTCCAAACGGACTACGTTCGTGATCCCCTGGAGCCGTCCTAATTCGTTCTCCTAGATATCTCTAAATCCTAGCTATTTATTCCAAATCAGAATTGGCCCTGGGGGTACAGGCGGTACCTCACGTATCATCTCATATTCTACATCTCCTAGAGTCGGTATATTTCTCTCTGATCGTCAGTCTGGCTGACGCCATCGTCGCCAAAATCACGGTTGTAAACCCCGCACTCGCAGAGGCATTACGTAACTACTCGCCACATGGCCTCCGCAGCTGGACTAAGTGCATATTGGAATGTCCGATCGAGGACGGTCGCGCAGAAGTCTTACGTAACAAGTTGCCCATCTGGGCTACGGGCAATAAACTGCACACGGCCCTCTAACACAATTAAAATCGCCACAGGCGAAAACAAATTAAGAGCATGTACCGTGACAGAAGGTAACAGTTTGTTTTGTTTAACGAGACCTCTAGGAGTATAATATATTCTCTGTTAATCATCTCTGTTAATCATCCGCTATAACAATCAATCAGTTGAATGTAAATGTTCAATGTTTGACTATGGTTCTCTCGATATAACTATATGGGTGTCAAAAAGGGATACGAGGAAAATGATATATTCAATTCTGTTCATATTAATTTTATTAGACACATCATACCGCTTAAAATAGCAGCTATATGGTGAGCTATGAAGAATTCCAATAGAGTTGATTGTCTAAACACGATTTGTTTCTTATTGGGATACCATGCATGCTATACAAAGTAATGTTAAATGTTATTTATATAATGATTCTAAATATAACTGGATTACAGAGGAGTTGCCAGATCTGGAAGAAATGAGCTGTAATTCAAAGGAGAGAAAGGAAAGGGGGGCAGTGGGATATATACATATACATATATATATATATATATATATATATATATATATATATATATATATATATATATATATATATATATATATATAACTGGATTTCAGCAGTTAAACATGTTTTAGACAACTTAGGTATGAGTGATGTCTGGACATCGCAGTCGTTTTTATCACTGAACTGGCTCTCACAAGAAATAAAATGTAGACAAGAGGATCAATATTTACAAACCTGGAGTAACAACATATCGCTATTTTCGAGAGACAATACTTATAAACTCTTTAAGCAACAATTCAAATTTGAAAGCTGTTTGAATGTTATCCATCAAACGTTGTAATTATGGACTACTGTTGTAAAGTTTAGAACGTCAAACCACTGCTTACCGGCAGAAACTGGGCGCTGGGATAATATACTTTGTGAAGATAGATTATGTGCAATATCAATGAAATTGGAGACGAATTCCACTGTTTAATCATATGCAACGTTTTGTTAATTCTCGGAAACAACATTTACATCCATAAACGGCCTAGTACTTTTACGTTTAGTCAGTTCATGAACAATAAAAGAATACGTACATTAAAGAAATTAGAATTAAAAAATATATCACGAGCGTTTTTAAACGATCATGACTTCTATAATATAAATATACGTGCAAACATTCTTAGAGTGAATACCGACACCATTCAATGAATTAAATTAATCGCATATTTAGCCAATGTCTACACATTATATATAATATATTGTCATACTTGATTTGTGTTCATAGTTTATAACGAATTATTGCTAGTAAGTTTCATTACCCAGTAAGTCATGTATATTGTGAATTATGTGTAATACTTTGATGTATTTTTTTATTTATACAATTCTCCTGATGACCATCATATCACATATGTATATATAATTAATTTTGCATTACCCTCATACGCCGTTGCTAAACGGCCAGAGTGAACTAAACTGTTCTGTTCTGGAAAGTAAGGCTTTTTTTTTAAAGCGACCTACAACAAAGAGAAAAACCATTTTATTTTGTACACATAGGATAGAATTTCACCTGCTAAAACGAAAAAAGAAATATGTATATACGAGTATCTAATCTGCTATTTAGCTTCTGATTTGGTTATATTTTAATTCCACAATTCTCTTAAACTTCGTCTCAAAGATCCCACATTTTCACACACTATAGTATCCCAAACCCTCCCCTTAATCTGAGGTGTCTTATTTCCAGCATGCCATTTATTCTTGGCAGAAAATACTTCTCTTGGCTTGATGTCTTTAAAAATAAAAGCAGGCAACATTTTACTTTCTATTGCGAACCTTCTATCGGCTACTGGATGTGAAACATTTGGCAATTCTGACATAGAATCCTAGTGGAAACCCGCTACATTTTCCCATTAGCTTGAAGTGATTTATTATATGTCCTTTCCACACAGACAGAACAGCATATACCATGGCTTTTGATATACCGACAGTAGGGCACTGGCTAGGAAGGGGAAAGACTAAAGAGCAAATAAAATCCCCCAACGGTGTTCGATCTTACGACGCAAATACCTCAGGCGAGCACTCTATCGAATGAGCTAGATCGTGACCCCTCTATAGAGGATAAAGTCGCCTACATGTCTCTGTGATTCACTTGTAAGATCAATGTCCAGTGTTGGTGCCGATAAATCGGAAATCGTCAGGGCAGTTCTCGTTTCCGACAAGAGTGCGCATAGCTCTGCAATATTTGAGCGCGAACCTCTTTTTCCGCCAATCATCCCATCCATAATCCCAACCCCACCCCAATCATGTCTTTCTTTTCCCACCATTACATGACTCATAGACATTGTCGTCCCCACCCTTCAATTACAAATCCTTGCTACGCCAATTCACACTCCGCCTCCATTGTTTTGTGATGAATGTGTAACAAAAAGCCTTGGCGTTAACTGATTCCCAAGAAATAAAATTCCCGTGATATCCGGAACCGGATTAATCTTCGGACAACTGCAACTTGTCTGAAACGCACGGAGTAATGAAGCGAATCAAAATATCGTAAACTAGAAATATCGTGCAATCGGATCGCAACACATACGTCATGAACTAATGACACTTTCACTCAGGAGTTAGGAATGTAAGACAACATCCTCAAGAGAGGTATGAAAGACGTCATGTGGCGATGAGAAAGAAGAACATGAAAAGTGGTTTATTTTTTATTTTTATAAAAAAAAGTAATATAGATTAAGGTTAGGGAAAGTACTGGAGGGGGCATGCGTGAAGGAGAAGTTTTTATGTTGTAGATATAAGCATGGACGTCATCAATGATGTTTTAAATGTATTCGTTTAATAGGTAATATATCTTTTTTTAAAGAAAAAAAAAGAAGAAAGAATAACGCCTCAAAAGATAAAATCACTTAAAAGAGTTTTTGTCACATCCTCCGAAACCCCTCTGATGATGCCTACGATAAAACCTTTTTTTTTTTCTTTCTTCTTTTTTTTTTTTGTCTGTGCCCAAACCTGCTGGCATCAAGGAATTAACCAAGACGTTGAAATATCGAAATAAAGCTCAGTATAACGATAAACGTCTGAGAACCGAGCCGTAGCTAATAGGTCATGGGTCGGGGAATAGCCGCAAAGGCAAGAGCAATATTTAGTGTTAATATAATGAGAGGTCAAGGTTAGGACAAGAACTTGATGGAGGTTATAGTGGCAGGTCATTAGCTGTTCCTATAATGTAAACAAGACATTTTGTTTCTGAATGTAACCAGCACCTAATCACTGGGTCATGGGCCGCGCCATTTTCTTTCTTGTCTATGAAAAAGTGCATACAAAATTGCTTTTGCTTTTGGTGTATTTCGTGTCGTTAAAGCTGCTTTCTGAAAGTTGCTTTGCACCAAATTTTGCCCTCTTTATTTCTACTTGAGATAAACAAATTCAAATTAATCGATATCACGTATAGTAATTAGGCCTAACTGGAGAATATCAAAATTGTAACGTGCTAGCACTCGGGGTAAACAGGGTATAAGAATCACGGGCTTTGACCAGTTGTGGTTCACTGGTTGGAACGAGAAAAACCCTAATCAGTTGAATGTATCCACCGAGGTGGTTCAATCCTGCGACGCAGGCACCTTAAGCGAGCACTCAGCCGACAGAGCTAAATCCCGATGCATACAGCAAAAGACAAATGTAGGGCAATGACCTTGTTTTGTTTCGCGGTCATTATTTGGTTGTACGATTTTTATGTGCCTATTATATAGCTGATGGTGTAATCTTTACATCTTAAAGAAAACGTTATTACTTTTTACGATGAGTCGTCACTGTTCAACTTTGAAATGGCAACTTTAAGCAACTATTTCTTTCCTTTCCATTTTGTTTTATTCTCGAGGGAAATGAATGTCAAAATATAGGTTAGAACCTGGGCAAAAAGCACATGAATATTTCATCGTAGTGATTGGATCAACGGTGTTGTAATACAGTGTGATGGCATGTCCGTCTTGTGGGAACTGCTGCCGTAGACTGGCAATTAAGAAGAAAAAAACCCAGAGCAGAGGGAGCTTTTTGTCCAGATGTCTCCAAGATACGGTGAGTAATAACTGGATCTGGAACTCAACGAACATTAGTTTTTCTTTTATGATACTGTTATTTTTAGACACCCGTTGGAGAGAACATTTCAACATTTTTGGTACCATACAACCATATTCCACATCTGATTGGTTTTCTTTTCCTTCCTGGTTCTGACCAAGTTGTCAATTTAATTATTTAGTTAATTGTGCAAAGCGGGCTGTTTTGTAGCTAGGAGCCTATATAGTTAATTTGACACTTGGATGAGAATAGAAGTAGGAGAGAGAGATAGAGAGAGAGAGCGAGGGAAGAGAGGAGAGATAGACAGGAGAGAGAGAGAGATAGAGACAGAGTAGAGACAGACCGAGAGAGAAGAGAGAAGAGAGATGACAAAGAGCGGATACAGAGAGAGAAGAGAGGTAGCGGAGAGAGAGAGAGACAGAGACAGAGACAGAGGGAGAGAGAAATACAAGAGAGGGGGGACAGAGAGAGAAGGACAGCGGAGAGAGGAAAGGGGGGAGAAGAGCGAGAGGGGAAGAGGGGAGGGAAAGGGAGAGGGAGAGAAGAGGAGGGGAAAAAAAGGAAAAAGGAAAAAAAGGGAAAAGAGGGGAATAGGAAGGAAAGGAAGAGGGAAAGAAAAGAAAGGAAAGAAAAGAGGAGGAGAGAGAGAAAAGAGAAAGAGAGGGAAAAGAAAAAGGACAGAGAGAATGGAAGGGAAAAAAGAGAGAGGAGGATAAGGGGAGGGGAGGAAGGGAGAGGGGAAGAAGGGAGAAGGAAGGTGAAAGAAGGAAAGAGGAAAAGAAAAAAAGAGGAGAGAAAGAAAAAAGGAGGAAGAGAAAAAGGGAAAGGAAAAAAGAAGAGAAAAAGGAGAAGAAGAAAGGGGAAGGAAAAGAGGGAGAAAGAAAGGGGGAGAAAGGAAAAAAAAGAAGAGAGGGAAGAGGGAGGGAAGAGGGAGGGAGAAAGGGGAAAAGAAAGAAGGGGAAGAAAGAAAAGGGAAAGGGGACGGAGAGAGAATGGGTGGAGAAAGGAAGGAGAGGGGAAGGGAACAAAAAGAAGTAAATGAGGCAAAGGGAGGAGGGAGAGGAAGACAAAGTAAGGGGAAAAGGAGGGAAGGGGAAGGGAGAGGAAAGAGAGAAGGAAAAAGAAGGGAAGGAGAAAGAAGAAGAAGGAGGGAAGGAAAAAGGGCAGAGAGAAGGGGAAAGGGGAAAAAGAAGAAAAGAGAGAGGGGAGGGGCAGAAAGTAGAAGTTAAATGAAAACAAAGGGGGAAGGGAAAAAGCAGAGGAAAGGACGGCAGAAGAAAGTCAGAAAGATAGGGAAAGGGAAGGGAAGAGAAAAGAGGGAGGGGAAAAAAGAGAGGGGGAGAAAAGAAAGGAAAGAAGAAGGAAGGGAAGGGAAAAAGGGGACAGAAAGGAGAAAGAGGAAGGCGGAAGGGAGGGATGAGAGAAGGTGGAAGAGAAGGAAAATAAAAGGGGAAAGAAGGGAAGGAAAAAGGTGGGGGGAGAAGGGGGAGGGTGGAGAAGGGGGAGAAAGGAGGAAGAATAGGGAAGAGGGGAAGGGGGGGGAAGGAGAGGGGAGAGAGGAGGGAGAAAGGGGAGGGGAAAGAAGAGAGGGGAGAAGGAGGAAAAAGGGGAGAGAGAGGAGAGAAAGAATAGGGAGAGAAAAGAGAGAGGAAGAAGAAAGGGGAGGAGGAGGGACAAAGAGAAAGAAGAGGGGGATGAGAGGGAGAGGGGAGGGGGAGAAAGGAAGGAGGGGGGGAAAGGAAGAGAAAAAGAAAGAAAAGGGAAAGGAAAAAGGAGGGGGAAAGAAGGGGGAAAAGGGAGGAACGAAGGAGAAAAAAGGAGAAGGGAGGAGAAGGAGGAAAGGAAAGAGGAAGGAGAGGCGAGAGAAAAGAGAGAGGAGAGAGGGGAGGGGAAAGGGACGAGAAGGGAAGGGAGAGGATAGGGGGAAAAGAAAGGAGAGGAGGAGATAAAGAAAGGGGGAAAGAGAAAAGAAAAGAAAGATAGGGAAGAAGGGACAAAGGAGGAAAAGAAAGGAAATATAAGGAAGAAAAGATAGGAAAAAAAAGGGAAGAGAATAGGAGAGGAAAGGGAGAAGGAAGGAGAAGAAAAAAGAAAAAGAGAAAAGGGGAAGGGGGGGGGAAGAAAGAGGGAAGAAAAAAAAGAGGGAAGGGAAGGTAGAGAGAAAAGAGGGGGGAAAAGTAGAAGGGAGAGGAAAATGGGGGGGATAAGAAGAGAGAAAGAGGGATAGGTTGGAGGGGGAACAGAAAAGAAAGAAAGCTGATGGGGGGGAAGGAGGGAATAGAAAGGGAGTAAGGAAAAGGGAGAGATAAGAAGAAAGACGAATGAGGAAAATAACAAGTGAAAAAGATAAAAGGGTAAGGGAGTGAAGAGGATAGGAGCGGGGGGGGAGGAAAGAGGGATAATGAAAGGGAGGAGGAAAGCCCTTTTTGCCTGAAAAATGAAAAAGGAATCAAAAAAGTAAGGAGTAACAGGGAAGGGGGGGGATGGGAGGGAAAAATCGATAAAAAAAAATACCCCAAAAATTGAAAAAGCTGGTACGAGAGAACCCCCAGTCCAGAAGGGGGGGGATCGATCCTAGAACCCATCGCACACCCCTCTTAGGTAGAGGAAGAGGGGACCCAATGGGACAGAGCACATCTTTGACGAGGGACTCGGAGGAAAGAAGCGCTGTATTTTAGCTGAAAAGGGAAAGTGGGCGGTGGGGGGGAGGAAGGGAAAGGGATGTAACGACGCACATCACACAATTTATTTCGGTTAAATGCGACAGACAATGGGTTAAGGACCATCGACAGATAGTGAGAAGAAAGAAAAAAGAAATGATTTATTTAACGCGCGCCCTCAACAGAGACAACAACACATTTTATTTACGATTATATATTGGCGTTCAGACATAGGGTTTAAGGACCACCCGATATTGAAGAGAAAACCGCTGTCGCCATTTCATGGGCCTTACTCGTTCCCGATTAGCACAATGGATTTTTTATATGCACCATCCCAAGACCAGGGTAGTAACAAACCACGGGCCCTTGGATATACCAATCTTGTGCCTAGCTTGAACGCAAAATAGCCATGGGGCCCACCGACGAGGATCGATTCCCATCCACCGACCGCGCTCAGCGAACTCTGTACCACTGAAAACTACTTCCCGCCCCACTTCCCGCATCAAGCCACCTCGGTGGATCCATTGAACTGATTTGGTTTTCCTTCTCGTTCCACCAGTGCCCCACAACTGGTCCAAGGCCGTGGTATGTGCCTTTCTGTCATGGAAAAGTACTATAAAAGATCCCTTGTTTGCTAAGGGAAATGTTTTAGCGGTTTCCTCTGATGACTACAGTCCGAATTATCAATATTTTGAACATCAAAATAGCCGTGGTTCATTAATTATCAATGTGTTCAGTGGTGTTTTTTAAAGAAAACCAACTTTATCGGTGTCTCACCAACCCACCTTAATCCAAACAAACAATATGGGGGAAAAATTTTTTTTTTTCCTCGTTCCAACCAGTGTCACACACACGGTCAAAGGCCCGGGGTTATGTGCTGTCCCTTTTTGTGGGTAATGTGCATATAAAAGATCCCTTACCTGCCCTTAGAAAACTGACTATGAGTCATAATTACCCACATGTTTTGATATCCAATAGCCGATGCTTAATTAATCAATGTGCTCTAGTGTGTTGTTAACGAAAACAAACTTTAATCTTGTGTCTCACCACCCACCACCTCATCATACAGGTGTGCCCCAAGTGACGACGGATAGCGCAAGCTTCAATCTTTTGGTCTGCACTCATCTTTCAAAGATCCAGACATCTTTGACAATCCGACTTGTTGATTGTCAGTGTACCTACTTCCTAATCTTACCATATAACTAGTCACCTACAAGGTTAAGTAGCCAGTATAAAATTTTACCAAAAAACTAACTCTTTTTCACCAAAAATAGAGAAAAAAAAGTGTGTGTATGTGTGTGTGTTGTGTGTTGTGTGTGGTGGGTGGTGGGTGTAAGGTAATTACCATAGGCTATAGACTTGAATGAAGCATTTTCAGCTTGCATATACAAATGAGCCTTTAGTTCACAATTCACTAACTTATTTGGTTGCCAGTAGAAAGCGTAATGGCAAAAATGCAATTAAAAATCCAATGTAATGTCAAGAAGTAATGCATGTCCCTGGCTGAATGATGGTGTTCCAAGATGACAAGTAGCGGGGGGGGGAGATGCCTGCAATTTGGGCCATTCCCATCCATCCATTAATACCTGGGGACCGCGATTTAAGCCTAGTGGTAAAAAGGAGGGCTCATCGCTTGAAATGCGCGGTCGGTCTGTGATCGTCCCTTTCTATGATCTCCAATTAAGCTATGTATCGTTCACAGTCACGAAGAGGACAGCCGAATGCAAACACAAACGGTATAGAAACAAGGTCGGTGTGGTATGTGCTATCCCTGTAATGTGGGTTGGTTGCATATAACGACGAAAATCCCTACTTTCTCTAAAACCTTTAAACTTTACTAATGGAAAACATGTAGCGGGGGGCGTTCTGCGTCTTCTTCATCCGCTCCATGAGACTATAGTCAAATGTTCCATGTTTTGACAGCCCCAGTAGCCGATGATTAATAAATCAATGTGCTTTCATCTAAGTGTGTCCGTTAAAACCTAACAAAACACAAAACAAAAAAAAAAACCCAACCTAAAATGAAACAATAAACAGGAAGTACTGTTCCCAATCCAAAAAATTACTCCCATGTGAATAACACACATTCACATAACCCAATATCAAACATCCAAGTCCATATTTGAACTGCAAATAGTGTTTTTTCCATAGCACCAACCTTTTGTGTACCAACAGCGAATTTTTGGGCTGCCCATGTGCCCCTTAACTTCTTGTGACTAGTATATAAGAATAACGATTTTATACAGCTTAGCTTTTTGTCTACTCGACTCCATGCACCAACAAAAGGAAGTCCACTGATGGCTAAGTATATAAACGCAAACCTGACAGAAAGGATATTATACGACCGCGCGTCAGAGGCCGGATCCGGGATAGGCGTGCCTGAACCTCTGTGGATATGGGCACGTAAATAGAGTTCCCATCCCATCCTATACGACCGCAGATTTCGCCTTTTAGGGGGAGCTGTCATTCTCGCTCCTCAGAGAAGAATTTATAGCTCACCTTAGCATGTGACTTTACGTCGTATCAATATGATAATACCTTAAATGGCTCCCCATATATGTTAGGTGAGGGAAATTAGCCATAATTTGGAGGTTTTCCACGGCGATGTCTGCGAACAGTTTCGACGGTGTACTTGGCTGTTTTATGGCTGGTAGTGTTTTATGCCCAGTACGGGTTGGCATCCCGGTATCGGCTCTCATCCAGAGTTATGTTTAAAGGTCTGTGATAAAGTGTAAGACCACTACTCTTGCGTTTCAATTAACAATCAACCATGAGCCTTGATCCTGGACAGACAGCCCAGATAGCTGAGATGTGTGTCAAGGACAGCGTACTTGAACCTTAATTCTAGGAAATCACGAAAATAACGATCAAATGTTCGAGAAGTCAGAGGTTATTCCCAGGGTGGTGACGCTAATATCCAAACGGATATTGACTGGCATGAAAAAGATTATGCGTTTTGGTTGAGAGAATATCTTTGGTATAAGACATATGCACATGTATAGATCTTAAAGCAGTGCCGAACGCATTCAAACGTTCATCTTCACCCTCATGTTTTGCAAATACTTGATACGAGTCGGCCTACTATTTCTGTCGACATTCACCTCTATCTATCTGTTTGTCTGACCTTCTGTCTGTGTCTGTTTGTCTGTGTGTCTGTCTATGTGTCTGTCTATATTTCTATCCGATTGTCTGTCTGTCTGCCTGTCTCTCTGTCTGTCTCTCTCTCTCTCTCTCTCTCTCTCTCTCTCTCTCTCTCTCTCTCTCTCTCTCTCTCTCTCTCTCTCTCTCTCTCTCTCTCTCTCTCTCTCTCTCTCTCTCTGACTGAGATTAATCTAGTTTTAATTGAAAGACATGTAAACACAGAGAGCCCATCGAACTGTTTTCTCGCCGATGCAGTCTGGTGCTATTTTCAGCTGAATCGGTTTCAAGATCTCTACATTCATCAACCATCACAAAACCTGACATTGATATATCTGGAGGTGCATTAGTAACGGACACCATCAGCGTGCAGTGTCCACATTGTCATTTTTCGCCCTTCACTCCATGAATTCTAACTTCGAATGACTATCCATCTCATTTAATCGCCGCTGTCCGACCGCTCTGCCAAATAATGTAATTCGTTATCGCGTGTGGAAACGCCGTTACAGCATTATCACACTGCCAGTGACAACTTTCCTAGATATGTATACGTTCTGTCGATGGACGGGACGCGAGAGATGACTGATGACAAATCAGTAACTACAGCTAGAGATGTCAATCTTCTATCGACCAACCCCGTCGGAGGGCGGTCGAATCACCTCGTGTGTTTTTCTCTCTGGGCTAGATCAACAGGCCGTGCCAGTATATTTAATTCTCCCCACCTTCGATTTGTTTGTCAGCCCAGTCAACTAAATCTGGGAAGCGCCGTTCTGGTAGATTTAACGTTTCCTATCGCGCGAATGGAACAATCCAATTATTTGATCTTAGATTGGCAAGGGCGACCCGTTGGATGTTGGCGAATAAAAGGCAATTGATATTCATGAAATACAAAAAGAAAGTTTCATTAAAAGTGATTATGACATAAATATATCAATATGTTCGTTCCAGAGGATTGTTGGGTACTAGATGTTGAATAGGTAACATTGAACAACATCGGCACAATATATTTAGTACTAGCAGTACACGCATTTGTTTTTATCGACAATGAATCTAAACTATTCTAACGATTCTTGGACCAACGGGTCCGAAACTTCGGACGAAGTTGTGTATACGGAATCTTTCGACGGTGCTCAGATTGTTTTGGTGGTGCTTTACACGGCTGTTTCGTTGACGTCGCTCACCGGAAATGGCGCCGTGTGTTACGTGGTGTTTTCCACCCGACGTATGCGCACCGTCACGAACTACTTCATATCTAGCCTTGCGATTAGCGATCTGTTGATGGCCACGCTGTGTATCCCCTTCACCTTCGTCGCCAACGTCTTGCTCGACCACTGGCCGTTCGGCAGCGCCCTCTGCCCCGTCGTCACCTACCTGCAAGCCGTCGTCGTCTTCCAGAACGCCTACACTTTCCTGGCGATCAGTCTGGAGCGATACATCGCCATCATGTACCCGTTCAAGCCGCGACTCCCCAAACGCAAGGCTTTCTGGGTGATACTACTGTGTTGGTTTCTGTCGTTTGTGACGCCGCTGCCGACGGCGATAACGTCGACGCTGGTCCCCGCGGACGGGTTCGGTTCTAACTCGACGACGTTTCTGTGTGTGGAGCTGTGGCCGTCGTCCCAGAAGAAGTTCGCGTACAGTATGACCATCATGGTGCTGCAGCGTGCGGGGTTCACCTACTTTCGTGGCCGCTCAGGCGTGCTTGGTGTTCACCTACTCCAGGTCGTCCACGTGGGTTTTTTTTTGTTTTTTTTTTTTTTTTTTTTTTTTTTTTTTTTTTTTTTTTTTTTTTTTTTTTTGGTCTGTGTGGCTCAAGGACGTCCACCGAGCAGAGTCGGAGGAAACCAGACCCGAAAAAGAAGGTAAGTGGTATTATGTATCCATTCATTCGGTCGTTCGTCCATCATTGTGGCAGACATTTGCTCCATCCATCCATCCATCCATCCATTCAGCCACCCGTCATAAAACATAGTACATAAACATACACGCATTCGGACACATACAGAGAGAGAGAGAGAGAGAGAGAGAGAGAGATAGAGAGAGAGAGAGAGAGAGAGAGAGAGAGAGAGAGAGAGAGAGAGAGAGAGAGAGAGAGAGAGAGAGGTATGCACACACAAATATACCTACCTGTACATCAAACGGGAACCGATGTATTAGCATGTATAATGAATAAGGTTTCAAATTCATATCAACACATAAACCCATATTATATAAGCTCAATATGTTTTCTTCAAATTTGTTTTATTTAAGTTGGTATGGGTTGATGTGCTTTTATATTAATTTTAACCTTATTCATTATAAAGTTGCATGTCAATTCATCGGTTCTCTTTGACGCAACGGACTATCTACCTACCTATCTACTAACCTACCTACCTACCTACTGACATACCTACCTACCCTACCTACCTACTAATCTACCAACTATCTACCTATCCTACCTTTTTTTTTTTTTTTTTTTTTCTCTTTCACAATTTAGACCAATAGTCCAGTCTGTAAGATAAAATGAGCTGTTTTTTCCAGTTCGCCTCTCTTTCCATAGAGTTTGGTGTGTATGGCAGTTTCGATTGGCCACTCAGCTTGTCTCAGGTCTTGATGAATTGGACACGCCTGTAAGATGTGTTCTGCTGTTTGGTCTTCCAGGCCACAACTGCAGGTTGGTGTTGCTGCAAGTTTAAACTTTCTGAACATGTGAGCATTCAGTCGGTTGTGGCCTGTCCGGAGTCTCAACAGAGTTACTTGTTCCAAGCGACTGAGAAGGTGGTAAATCATCTTGTTCTGTCCTGGGTCTGTTGGCTGCCTTTATCAAGGTTTTCTTCTCTGAGAAGCTAATGTTTGTTGCTGGGGCTGTACATGATTAGCTCCTAGCTTGGCTAGCCTGTCTGCTTCCTCATTTCCTGGATTCCCACAATGTGCTGGGGATCCACTGTAGAGCTACTCGTCTTTCCTTTGCTACCTCTTGCATGGCTTCATTCAGGTGAGGAAGTTTTTCTCCTTGCAAGGCTTGTAGGACTGAGAGAGCATCTGTGAGGAAGGACAACTTGTTGACAGTCTTCTTTTGCATCCTTGATCATTGTAGCAGCCTGAATAAGTGCAGTGGGTTTCTGCATTGTAGTTGGAACTGTGGGTGCCGGTTGGTACTTTTGCAGTTAGGGTATTTCTTGAAGGGAGCTTGATAAATATGCCTGCCCCTCCATTGGCCACAGCATTTGTTGACGAACCATCAGTGTATGCATGGATCCAAGATTCTTCTGGGTACCGGTCACTGATCATAGCCATTGCCAGTGACCGTTTGACCAGGTCGTTTTGGGAGTCTGCTGAAGCCAACTGTGGACAGACATGCTGATCTGTAGATTGGCTTGTTCATCATTCCTGGTTGTGAAGATCTGTTGGGCAAAATGGAAGTGTCTTGGTAACGGGTTAGCTTGGTGTTCTCTAGTAAGTCTTCTACTTTGGTGGATGAAACTGCTACGTTTGAGACGGATTCTTTGTCAGACCAATCCATTCTTTGTTTCATTGGATGATTGGGCAGGTACCTGAATTTCTCTGCCTGGATCATGATCTTGGCATCTCTCCTCTCACCAAGGGGTTGTATTGCTGCAGTTTTTTCCATGTCTTTAATGGGTGTAGACTTCATGGATCCCGTTATGATTCGCAGAGCTTGGTTTTGAACCTTGTCTAAAGCTTGCTGGTTGGTCTTTGCAGTGGTTGACCAGGCTGATGAGCCGTATTCAAGATGCGGCCGTACAGTTCCTTGATATACTCTCTTGAGGATTGTCTCATTTGCTCCCCAGCTAGTTCCTGCTAGTTTCCGCATGATGGCTAATTTGCATCTGGCTTTTGTCTCTGCCTTTTGAATACCTTCTAACCTTCTAACCTACCTACCTACCCTACCTACCTACTAACCTACCAACTATCTACCTACCTACCTACCAACTAACCTACCTATCTACCTACCTACTTACCTACCTACCCTACCTACCTACATATCTACCTACCTACATGTGTAATAATGACTAGTGGAATAATATCCTGTACGAACGGTACAAGAAAAAAATGTCAAAGGTGAAATATGTCCAGTTAAAAACAGCAGACAGCAAAAATAATGAGAAAAGGGGAGAAACACCCCCCCCCCCCCCCCCCATTCGTGAGAAATGGATAAAAAAGCAAATAATTAACGCCGTTGCCGTCGTCGTCAGAAAAAAGCAGTTACCTATAACGGCTACTAGTATGTGGAATTCTGGTTGGGGAGCGATGAGTCGTAGAATCGGTCTCCAGTTATGGAAGGAAGAAGGAAATGGTATTTAACGACGCACTCAACACATTTTATTTACGGTTATATGGCGTCGGACATATGGTTAAGGACCACACAAATATTGAGGGAGGAAACCCGCTGTCGCCACTTTATGGACTACGCTTTTCGATTAGCAGGATAGCACATACCACGGTCTTTGATGTACCAGTCGTTGTGCACTGGCTGGAACGAGAAATAGCCCAATGGGCCTACTGACGGGGATCGATCCCAAACCGACTGCACATCAAGCGAGCGCTTTACCACTAGGCTACGTCCGCCCAACTAATAATTGTGTTAGATAGTGACATAAAGTGACACACATCCTAATAATTGTGTTAGATAGTGACATAAAGTGACACACATCCTAATAATTGTGTTAGATAGTGACAAAGTGACACACATCCTAATAATTGTGTTAGATAGTGACATAGAGTGACACATCATAATAATTGTGTTAGATAGTGACATAAAGTGACATACATCCTAATAATTGTGTTAGATAGTGACATAAAGTGACATACATCCTAATAATGTCTATAGTTACCGTACATGATCAACTCAATTAGTACTTTACAGGCCCGTAGGAACCGGGGGGGGGGGGGGGGGGGGGGGGGGGGTCGTTTTTTGTTGTACTCTATATAAATATAGGTAAAACAATGACTTGTGCACAACCCCACCCGCACTACATAGGCTATGACCTCCCAGTAGAGGTTATGCCCCCCCCCCCCACCCCCATTCCAAATACCATTCCTACGGGCTTGCTTAACACCATCTCTCCACCCGTCCTGAAAACCAGACAGATATATATTACATTCTACGTAAAGAGCAGACGGTTTGTACTTGAAAATTGGTGTTACTGTAACTTGAGGTTTTTGAATGCATGTTATCACCCGCATCAACATGCTGGTGTTAACTGTTGTTCGTTTTTAAATGTTCTGATTATTGTGTACAGGAGAAAACGTACGGATAGCCCATATGTCTCCCCAATGGGCTGTCAAGTGTACCCTGTCAACATTATCCGTTTTGTCCATCGCTCATATTTAATATTGGTAATTAAATGTTTGTATCAAAGTATTACGCCCCCTCGCCCCTCAAAGAATCCCGGATGTACCTCAATTGAACATGTTCTAGCTTACATCCTGGATGGTCTGAGATTAATAAAGTTAAGTTTATTAAGTTTGGGTGTACCATAAAATAACACAAATTAAGCATGCGTGGTCGGGTAAAACGGAAGTTGTGAATCTAGTTTTAGAAATGTTATATTCCCCGCAAGATACGGAGGACGATATTACAGTTCCAAATGAGCGGAATACATTTCGTGAGTAATATTTTTTGTTTCCTACAATAAAAACGTTCAAAAGAGTAACCATAGGAATCGTAGGAAATGAATGTTCGTTGTATGACGTAGATGACTTAAGATGAATCGATGTTTTTGAATCTGACAACTATTTTAATATCGTGATGGTCATTTGTGATTTTGTTATAAGCAGATAAAAGAGTGATGCTGGCAATAAATTTAAAAAAAACTAGACATACAAAATCGTAAAATTATCATGAGCTATGACGTCACACCGTACGATGGTTTTACAATTTCGTAGCGCTAACAGAGCTTCGAAAATATGGGCCCTAGTCTATAGCATATGCTATATGTTTATGATCAGCATGTAAAACATAAATATTATGCATGGTGTTTCTGGACACCATAATATTTGTAGTTGCCCAGAGGATTTGACTTCAAAATGAAGTTCGAGTGACTACAAACATTAGCCTAACACCGCCATAAACACACTGGATATAAATGTATTTAATATTCATATATTTATCTTCCACAAAAAGGCTATGTTATTCGGAAACCCCATATAAACCACACCACCACTTGTTATGTCGTTATATGGTGTAGCAGCTTAATATACTTCAGTTTTGGAATAGATTTTTAAAAATTGAATACTGAAATACCCGTTTCAAATGTTTCTTTGATGCTTGTTCGGGTTGATCTCTGTATTATTTAAATAACCCATTGGTGTTAACTTAATAGACCTTTTTCACATTTCACTGCGCATGTGCGGGTAGCGGAGCAACTCGTGGACGCTAACCGTGAACTCACGCGAGATCTAGCAAAAATAGCCCTGTTTATTTCTCTCTTTTTTTTTGGGGGGGGGGGGAGGATGAACAATGGGAGACCACGCAATAGGAATGTGAAGTAGCTTTACTTGAGTAGCAAATGATAACAACTGCTGCCACGTATATAACAGCAAAATGAGGTGTGCTCTGGCAAAAGGGTGGATAACACAAAGTGTTTTTCTGGTCAACCTTGTTGATTGTTTACATGGAAGTTATGGAGCAAATGCACTTCCAAAAATTGTAGATACATAGCCCTATCGTCATTGTCCTAAATTTGCAGAATATATTCTGACATAAAAATTATATTGATATGCATGCAAAAGTAAATAACGGTGTGAGACCAAAAAGGCAGACAGCTCAGAATAGTCCTTTTAAGAAAAAAAACCCCACTTCTCCCCCTACCCCCCCCAACAAAAACCCAACCACACACAACATAAAACAAAGAAAATACCCCAACCAAATCCCCACCCACACATACCCACAAAAGCCACACAAACGTAAACCCCCCAAACAAAAACAACAACAAAAAACAAAAACAAACAAACCACACAAACGCCCCAACAAAACAAAACACACGTCAGGTGTAGTGTTCTTCACCGTTACTATCAATGCGCTTTATTTTCTCCTGTTTGGTTTCCACCCTCTGTACTTCAGTGACGTAGGAAGGTGCCAAAACGTGTGTGTGTGGGGAGGGGGGGGGGGGCTCTGTGGGGGGGGGCACACTTTTATATTTACACATTTTTCTATTATATAGCAAATATAAAGCAAAATATCTGAAAAGTGGTGAGCACATCCCCCCCCCCCCCCTCCGCTTCTTACGCCAGTGTACTTCCCACCCGGATATTTGTCACATCTTTCGGCTTGTTTTTGTTGTCAATCTCAACCTGATAAGACTCTCGAACCACGACATATATTTACAGACATGCGTCAACATAACGGTTCCGTAAATACTATGTAATTACACTGGCTGTTAGTCCATTACTCGCCAAGAGGGTGAACAACCTGCTTTCAGTACACAAGTGTTTGTTTCCACGTTCAAGATGCCCCCAAGAAAAGAAAGAAATGTTTTATTTAACGACGCACTCAACACATTTTATTTACGGTTATATGGCGTCATTCATATGGTTAAGGACCACACATATTTTGAGAGGAAACCCGCTGTCGCCACTACATGGGCTACTCTTTCCGATTAGCAGCAAGGGATCTTTTATTTGCGCTTACCACAGGCAGGATAGCACAAACCATGGCCTTTATTGAACCAGTTATGGATCACTGGTCGGTGCAAGTGGTTTACACCTACCCTTTGAGCCTTGCGGAGCACTCACTCAGGGTTTGGAGTCGGTATCTGGATTAAAAATCCCATGTCTCGACTGGGATCCGAACCCATTACCTACCAGCCTGTAGACCGATAGATGTCCCCCAAATGCGTGGGAGTTATCTTCAGCCGATTTTCTACAAGAAATAATTAAGACAAATGTAAAACAAATGGCTAGTTTTAATTTGTATCGTCTTTCGCTTTAAATCCCAAAGTTCCAACACAAAAACGATACAATACGTGACTCACCAAAGCATAGCTAGGTTGAATAGTTTCTTAATTTCCTGCTGCCAATTAAACAGAATGGTATACTCAACAAAATTAGTTAAGTGATATGAAATATTTTTGGTATATGTGACTAATCAAAGCATAGCTAAGTTGAATAGTTTTACAAATCTCCTGCTGTTAATCAAATGAATGAATGAATGTTTAACGACACCCCAGCACGAAAAATACATCGGCTATTGGTGTGTCAAACTATGGTAAATGCAAACAGTAAGTGATGATCAACATCAATATAAAAATTCAACAGTTAAATAAAAACACAGTGTAAAGGACTGTGTAAACATACAAATATCACTGCTGTTAATCAAACAGAATGGTATACCCAACATCATTAATTAAGTGCCAGGAAATATGTGTTGGTATTGTTCTTCAATCTCTTTAAAATCAGCTCCACCGGTAGACCAGTAGAGCTGACTTCAATCAGATTTTTGAAAAAACACCCAAATTGTTTTGTTTAACGACACCACTAGAGCACATTGATTTATTAATCAGCAGCTATTGAATGTCAAAAATGGTCATTTTGACACAGTCAGAGAGGAAACCTGATACATTTTTATCATCAGTAGCAAGGAATCTTTTATATGCGCCATCTCACAGACAGAATAGCACATACCACGGCCTTTGATTTACCAGTCGTGGTGCACTGGCTGGAACGAGAAATAGTCCAACAGACCCACAGAAGGGGATGGATCTTAGACCGACCACGCCTTAGCCGCGCGTTTTACCACTGGGCTACGTCCCGCCCCTCAATCAGATTGTATTGTTCTTTAAATATAGACTGTTAAGCAAACATTCCTTTCCTTTTAGCTTGAATACATGGCGACGAAATAACTAGGTTTGATATGGTGGTAATCTAATTAATTATCTCTTAGAGTGCTGAGTCACGGACTAGATGGGTTAGTAGATTAAGGGTAATGGGAAAACACAACGCAAGTGTAGTGATCATCATTGGTGTGTCTACCTTTTTATACAATATATATTATACACACAGGCGGGCAGGCTAATTTTTGCCCGAATTTAACAAAAGTGCCCGAATCAGGATTACATCTATTCATATTAACATTACTGACAAACAGCTATATAGGGTTGCAAACAATTCGCCACGCATTTTGACATGGATTACAACTAATATTGTGGACAGAACGATGGAAATGTATGGTGAAAGGTGTTCAGGCCAGCTCATTTTGCTCGAATTTCTGTATCGTTTTTGCCCGAATTACCCTGTATAGGGTTTTCTCTGCCCACCCGTATCGTACGCATATATACATCCCTACATTACATAAGAACCCCCCCCCCCCAAAAAAAAAAAGAGAAAAAAAAAAAAAAAAAAAGAAAAAAAGCAGAGATAAAACTCAAACTGCTAAAAGCAGAGGAAAACCTTATGACAACTCTTGGACTTACATTAGTATATTCATACAAATTAAGCGTCTGTCTGTTACTCAAGATGTTCAAATAAATAACACCGTACACAACATGTCACCGACGTCGGTGGTGTAGTGGTTAAGCCATCGGACATAAGGCTGGTAGGTAGTGGGTTCGCAGCCAGGTACCGACTCTCTTTAAAAGCGAGTTTTAACGACTCAATGGGTAGGTGTAAGGCTACTACACCCTCCTCTCTCTCACTAATCAGTAAGCCACTGCCTTGGACAGACAGCCCAGATAGCTAAGGTATGTTCACAGGCCAACGTGCCTGAACCTTAATTGGATATAAGCACGAAAATAAGTTGAGAAGAAGAAGACTGCCATGTGCACGACACAGCATGTGTACACTCACTGAGCCTCTTGAAAAACATCAGTATTGTTTAACGACACCTCTAGAACACATTCATTTATTAGTCGTCGGCTATCGCATGTCAAACATTTGTTTGTTCGTTTTGTTTAACGGCACCACTAGAGCATATTGACATTATTAATCATCGGCTTTTGGGTGTCAAACATTTGGTAATTTTGACATGTAGTCTCAGAGAGAAAACCCGGCACATTTTCCCATCAGTAGCAAGGGATCTTTTATATGCACATTCCCACAGACATGATAATACATACCACGGTCTTTGATATACCAGTCGTGGTGAACTGGTTGGAACGAGACATAGCCCAACGAGCCCCCTGACGGGGATGGATCCCAAACCGACCGCGCATCAAGCTGAGGTATCTCCCGCCCTCAAACATTTGGTAAGTCTGACACATTGGAAACCCGCGACATTTTCCCATTCAAGTCCAAGATGTTTAAAGTGCAAACTCAGAGCGGGCTGTTATAGCGCACGCCTGTTATGGGCGAAAGTTCTGACTACTCTGAGCTCTTCCGTCTAGGACAGGGATATCCTATTAGCAGCAAGGGATTTTTTATATCCATTTTTCAACAGGGCAGCACATACCACGGACTTTGATATACTAGTCGTAGGCACTGGTTGGGATAGGGAAATCAATCCGAGAATGGGACCACCATGGGGGTTCGAACCTACGACTCAAGCACCTCAGGCGAGCGCTCTACCGACCGAGCTGGATTCCTCGTCCCCTGTGCAATAATAATAATAATAATAATAAAAAAATAAAAAAACCCAAACAAAAACCCATCACTTTCATAGCAAACACAGGATATGAAACAGGATTACATTTTGTTTCTTCTGCTAATCTATGAAAGGTAGTCTCCCAAAAAGGACTTGATATTCTGTTCAGACATTGCTATGAACAATGATCGAATGGTGGTGCATGACCGTACTCTGTAACCCCAGGGACAATGAACTTTGTTTAACAATATCCCAGATCAGTGGCTATTTAGCGTATCACACCGAGTAATTACGACATGCCGTCGATAGGGTGAACGGGTTCTCGCAATATATACTACACACAGATAGTGACATAAAGTGAGACACGCCCTAATAATTGTGTCAGATAGTGACATAAAGTGACACACGTCCTAATAATTGTGTCAGATAGTGACATAAAGTGACATACATCCTAATAATGTCTATAGTTACCGTACATGATCAACTAAATTAATACTTTACAGCCCGTAGGAACCGGGGGGGGGGGGGGGGGGGGGGGGGAGGGGGATTAGATGGTTCGTGTGGCTGTGCCCGGCAACTAGAGGACAAACATGTACGTGTTTTTTGTTGTACTCTATATAAATACAGCTAAAACAATGGCTTGTGCACAACCCCACCCGCACTACATAGGCTATGACCTCCCAGTAGAGGTTATGCCCCCACCCACCCATTCCAAATACCATTCCTACGTGCTTGCTTAACACCATTTCTCCACCCGTCCTGAAATAGATTTAAAAAAATTTAATACTGAAATACCCGTTTCAAATGTTTCTTTGATGCTTGTTCGGGTTGATCTCTGTATTATTTAAATAACCCATTGGTGTTAACTTAATAGACCTTTTTCACATTTCACTGCGCATGTGCGGGTAGCGGAGCAACTCGTGGACGCTAACCGTGAACTCACGCGAGATCTAGCAAAAATAACCCTGTTTACTTCTTTTTTTTTTTGGGGGGGGGGGGGGGGGGGGGGAAGGATGAACAATGGGAGACCACGCAATAGGAATGTGAAGTAGCTTTACTTGAGTAGCAAATGATAACAACTGCTGCCACGTATATAACAGCAAAATGAGGTGTGCTCTGGCAAAAGGGTGGATAACACAAAGTGTTTTTCTGGTCAACCTTGTTGATTGTTTACATGGAAGTTATGGAGCAAATGCACTTCCAAAAATTGTAGTTACATAGCCCTATCGTCATTGTCCTAAATTTGCAGAATATATTCTGACATAAAAATTATATTGATATGCATGCAAAAGTAAATAGCGGTGTGAAACCAGAAAGGCAGACAGCTCAGAATAGTCCTTTTAAGAAAAAAAACCCCACTCCTCCCCCTACCCCCCCCCCTCCCCAACAAAAACCCAACCACACACAACATAAAACAAAGAAAATACCCCACCCAAATCCCCACCCACACATACCCACAAAAGCCACACAAACCTAAACCCCCGAAACAAAAACAACAACAAAAAACAAAAACAAACAAACCACACAAACGCCCCAACAAAACAAAACACACGTCAGGTGTAGTGTTCTTCACCGTTACTATCAATGCGCTTTATTTTCTCCTGTTTGGTTTCCACCCTCTGTACTTCAGTGACGTAGGAATGTGCCAAAACGTGTGTGTGTGTGTGTGTGTGGGGGGGGGGGGGGGTCTGTGTGGGGGGCACACTTTTATATTTACACATTTTTCTATTATATAGCAAATATAAAGCAAAATATCTGAAAAGTGGTGAGCACATCCCCCCCCCCCCCCCCCCCCCGCTTTTTACGTCAGTGTACTTCCCACCCGGATATTTGTCACATCTTTCGGCTTGTTTTTGTTGTCAATCTCAACCTGATAAGACTCTCGAACCACGACATATATTTACAGACATGCGTCAACATAACGGTTCAATAAATACTATGTAATTACACTGGCTGTTAGTCCATTACTCGCCAAGAGGGTGAACAACCTGCTTTCAGTACACAAGTGTTTGTTTCCACGTTCAAGATGCCCCCAAGAAAAGAAAGAAATGTTTTATTTAACGACGCACTCAACACATTTTATTTACGGTTATATGGCGTCATTCATATGGTTAAGGACCACACATATTTTGAGAGGAAACCCGCTGTCGCCACTACATGGGCTACTCTTTCCGATTAGCAGCAAGGGATCTTTTATTTGCGCTTACCACAGGCAGGATAGCACAAACCATGGCCTTTATTGAACCAGTTATGGATCACTGGTCGGTGCAAGTGGTTTACACCTACCCTTTGAGCCTTGCGGAGCACTCACTCAGGGTTTGGAGTCGGTATCTGGATTAAAAATCCCATGCCTCGACTGGGATCCGAACCCATTACCTACCAGCCTGTAGACCGATAGATGTCCCCCAAATGCGTGGGAGTTATCTTCAGCCGATTTTCTACAAGAAATAATTAAGACAAATGTAAAAAAAATTGCTAGTTTTAATTTGTATCGTCTTTCGCTTTAAATCCCAAAGTTCTAACACAAAAACGATACAATACGTGACTCACCAAAGCATAGCTAGGTTGAATAGTTTCTTAATTTCCTGCTGCCAATTAAACAGAATGGTATACTCAACAAAATTAGTTAAGTGATATGAAATATTTTTGGTATATGTGACTAATCAAAGCATAGCTAAGTTGAATAGTTTTACAAATCTCCTGCTGTTAATCAAATGAATGAATGAATGTTTAACGACACCCCAGCACGAAAAATACATCGGCTATTGGGTGTCAAACTATGGTAAATGCAAACAGTAAGTGATGATCAACATCAATATAAAAATTCTACAGTTAAATAAAAACACAGTGTAAAGGACTGTGTAAACATACAAATATCACTGCTGTTAATCAAACAGAATGGTATACCCAACATCATTAATTAAGTGCCAGGAAATATGTGTTGGTATTGTTCTTCAATCTCTTTAAAATCAGCTCCACCGGTAGACCAGTAGAGCTGACTTAAATCAGATTTTTGAAAAAACACCCAAATTGTTTTGTTTAACGACACCACTAGAGCACATTGATTTATTAATCAGCAGCTATTGAATGTCAAAAATGGTCATTTTGACACAGTCAGAGAGGAAACCTGATACATTTTTATCATCAGTAGCAAGGAATCTTTTATATGCGCCATCTCACAGACAGAATAGCACATACCACGGCCTTTGATTTACCAGTCGTGGTGCACTGGCTGGAACGAGAAATAGTCCAGCATACCCACAGAAGGGGATGGATCTTAGACCGACCACGCCTTAGCCGTGCGTTTTACCACTGGCCTACGTCCCGCCCCTCAATCAGATTGTATTGTTCTTTAAATATAGACTGTTAAGCAAACATTCCTTTCCTTTTCGCTTGAATACATGGCGACGAAATAACTAGGTTTGATATGGTGGTAATCTAATTAATTATCTCTTAGAGTGCTGAGTCACGGACTAGATGGGTTAGTAGATTAAGGGTAATGGGAAAACACAACGCAAGTGTAGTGATCATCATTGGTGTGTCTACCTTTTTATACAATATATATTATACACACAGGCGGGCAGGCTCATTTTTGCCCGAATTTAACAAAAGTGCCCGAATCAGGATTACATTTATTCATATTAACATTACTAACAAACAGCTATATAGGGTTGCAAACAATTCGCCACGCATTTTGACATGGATTACAACTAATATTGTGGATAGAACGATAGAAATGTATGGTGAAAGGTGTTCAGGCCAGCTCATTTTGCTCGAATTTCTGTATCGTTTTTGCCCGAATTACCCTGTATAGGGTTTTCTCTGCCCACCCGTATCGTACGCATATATACATCCCTACATTACATAAGAACCGCCCCCCCCCCCCCCCAAAAAAAAAAAAAAGAAAAAAAGAAAAAAAAAAGAAGAGAAAAAAAGCAGAGATAAAACTCAAACTGCTAAAAGCAGAGGAAAACCTTATGACAACTCTTGGACTTACATTAGTATATTCATACAAATTAAGCGTCTGTCTGTTACTCAAGATGTTCAAATAAATAACACCGTACACAACATGTCACCGACGTCGGTGGTGTAGTGGTTAAGCCATCGGACATAAGACTGGTAGGTAGTGGGTTCGCAGCCAGGTACCGACTCTCTTTAAAAGCGAGTTTTAACGACTCAATGGGTAGGTGTAAGGCTACTACACCCTCCTCTCTCTCACTAATCAGTAAGCCACTGCCTTGGACAGACAGCCCAGATAGCTAAGGTATGTTCACAGGCCAACGTGCCTGAACCTTAATTGGATATAAGTACGAAAATAAGTTGAGAAGAAGAAGACTGCCATGTGCACAACACAGCATGTGTATACTCACTGAGCCTCTTGAAAAACATCAGTTTTGTTTAACGGCACCACTAGAGCATATTGACATTATTAATCATCGGCTTTTGGGTGTCAAACATTTGGTAATTTTGACATGTAGTCTCAGAGAGAAAACCCGCTACATTTTCCCATTAGTAGCAAGGGATCTTTTATATGCACATTCCCACAGACATGATAACACATACCACAGTCTTTGATATACCAGTCGTGGTGAACTGGTTGGAACGAGACATAGCCCAACGGGCCCCCTGACGGGGATGGATCCCAAACCGACCGCGCATCAAGCTGAGCTATCTCCCGCCCTCAAACATTTGGTAAGTCTGACACATTGGAAACCCGCGACATTTTCCCATTCAAGTCCAAGATGTTTAAAGTGCAAACTCAGAGCGGGCTGTTATAGCGCACGCCTGTTATGGGCGAAAGTTCTGACTACTCTGAGCTCTTCCGTCTAGGACAGGGATATCCTATTAGCAGCAAGGGATTTTTTATATCCATTTTTCAACAGGGCAGCACATACTACGGACTTTGATATACTAGTCGTAGGCACTGGTTGGGATAGGGAAATCAATCCGAGAATGGGACCAGCATGGGGGTTCGAACCTACGACTCAAGCACCTCAGGCGAGCGCTCTACCGACCGAGCTGGATTCCTCGTCCCCTGTGCAATAATAATAATAATAATAATAAAAACAAATAAAAAACCCCAAACAAAAACCCATCACTTTCATAGCAAACACAGGATATGAAACAGGATTACATTTTTTTTCTTCTGCTAATCTATGAAAGGTAGTCCTCCAAAAAGTACTTGACATTCTGTTCAGACATTGCTATGAACAATGATCGAATGGTGGTGCATGACCGTACTCTGTAACCCCAGGGACAATGAACTTTGTTTCACAATATCCCAGATCAGTGGCTATTTAGCGTATCACACCGAGTAATTACGACATGCCGTCGATAGGGTGAACGGGTTCTCGCAATATATACTACACACAGATAGTAACATAAAGTGACACACGCCCTAATAATTGTGTTAGATAGTGACATAAAGTGACACACGTCCTAATAATTGTGTCAGATAGTGACATAAAGTGACACACGTCCTCATAATTGTGTCAGATAGTGAAATAAAGTGACATACATCCTAATAATGTCTATAGTTACCGTACATGATCAACTAAATTAGTACTTTACAGCCCGTAGGAACCGGGGGGGGGGACTTGAGGGGGGGGGGGGAGGGGGATTAGGTGGTTCGTGTGGCTGTGCCCGCCAACTAGAGGACAAACATGTACGTGTTTTTTGTTGTACTCTATATAAATACAGCTAAAACAATGGCTTGTGCACAACCCCACCCGCACTACATAGGCTATGACCTCCCAGTAGAGGTTATGCCCCCACCCACCCATTCCAAATACCATTCCTACGTGCTTGCTTAACACCATCTCTCCACCCGTCCTGAAAACCAGACAGATATATATTACATTCTACGTAAAGAGCAGACGGTTTGTACTTGAACATTGGTGTTACTGTAACTTGAGGTTTTTGAATGCATGCTATCACCCGCACCAACATGCTGGTGTTAACTGTCGTTCGTTTTTAAATGTTCTGAATATTGTGTACAGGAGCAAACGTACGAATAGCCCATATGCCTCCCCAATGGGCTGTCAAGTGTACCCTGTCAACATTATACGTTTTGTCCATCGCTCATATTTAATATTGGTAATTAAATGTTTGTATCAAAGTATTACGCCCCCTCGCCCCTCAAAGAATCCCGGATAGACCTCAATTGAACATGTTCTAGCTTACATCCTGGATGGTCTGAGATTAATAAAGTTAAGTTTATTAAGTTTGGGTGTACCATAAAATAACACAAATTAAGCATGCGTGGTCGGGTAAAACGGAAGTTGTGAATCTAGTTTTAGAAATGTTATATTCGCCGCAAGATACGGAGGACGATATTACAGTTACAAATGAGCGGAATACATTTCGTGAGTGATATTTTTTGTTTCCTACAATAAAAACGTTCAAAAGAGTAACCATAGGAATCGTAGGAAATGAATGTTCGTTGTATGACGTAGATGACTTAAGATGAATCGATGTTTTTGAATCTGACAACTATTTTAATATCGTGATAGTCATTTGTGATTTTGTTATAAGCAGATAAAAGAGTGATGCTGGCAATAAATTAAAAAAAAAACTAGGCCTACGAAATCGTAAAATTATCATGAGCTATGACGTCACACCGTACGATGGTTTTACAATTTCGTAGCGCTAACAGAGCTTCGAAAATATGGGCCCTAGTCTATAGCATATGCTATATGTTTATGATCAGCATGTAAAACATAAATATTATGCATGGTGTTTCTTGACAGCATAATATTTGTAGTTGCCCAGAGGATTTGACTTCAAAATGAAGTT
The DNA here is from genome assembly GCF_016097555.1 of Gigantopelta aegis. Taxonomy (NCBI): domain Eukaryota; kingdom Metazoa; phylum Mollusca; class Gastropoda; order Neomphalida; family Peltospiridae; genus Gigantopelta; species Gigantopelta aegis. The sequence goes on from NC_054706.1 coordinate 12,722,659, forward strand.
CGAGTGACTACAAACATTAGCCTAAAACCGCCATAAACACACTGGATATAAATGTATTTAATATTCATATATTTATCTTCCACAAAAAGGCTATGTTATTCGGAAACCCCATATAAACCACACCACCACTTGTTATGTCGTCATAATATTATGGTGTAGCAGCTTAATATACTTCAGTTTTGGAATAGATTTAAAAAAATTTAATACTGAAATACCCGTTTCAAATGTTTCTTTGATGCTTGTTCGGGTTGATCTCTGTATTATTTAAATAACCCATTGGTGTTAACTTAATAGACCTTTTTCACATTTCACTGCGCATGTGCGGGTAGCGGAGCAACTCGTCGACGCTAACCGTGAACTCACGCGAGATCTAGCAAAAATAGCCCTGTTTACTTCTTTTTTTTTGGGGGGGGGGGGGGGGGAAGGATGAACAATGGGAGACCACGCAATAGGAATGTGAAGTAGCTTTACTTGAGTAGCAAATGATAACAACTGCTGCCACGTATATAACAGCAAAATGAGGTGTGCTCTGGCAAAAGGGTGGATAACACAAAGTGTTTTTCTGGTCAACCTTGTTGATTGTTTACATGGAAGTTATGGAGCAAATGCACTTCCAAAAATTGTAGTTACATAGCCCTATCGTCATTGTCCTAAATTTGCAGAATATATTCTGACATAAAAATTATATTGATATGCATGCAAAAGTAAATAGCGGTGTGAAACCAGAAAGGCAGACAGCTCAGAATAGTCCTTTTAAGAAAAAAAAACCCACTCCTCCCCCTACCCCCCCCCCCCCTCCCCAACAAAAACCCAACCACACACAACATAAAACAAAGAAAATACCCCACCCAAATCCCCACCCACACATACCCACAAAAGCCACACAAACCTAAACCCCCGAAACAAAAACAACAACAAAAAACAAAAACAAACAAACCACACAAACGCCCCAACAAAACAAAACACACGTCAGGTGTAGTGTTCTTCACCGTTACTATCAATGCGCTTTATTTTCTCCTGTTTGGTTTCCACCCTCTGTACTTCAGTGACGTAGGAATGTGCCAAAACGTGTGTGTGTGTGTGGGGGGGGGGGGGGGGGGGGGGTCTGTGTGGGGGGGCACACTTTTATATTTACACATTTTTCTATTATATAGCAAATATAAAGCAAAATATCTGAAAAGTGGTGAGCACATCCCCCCCCCCCCCCCCCCCGCTTTTTACGTCAGTGTACTTCCCACCCGGATATTTGTCACATCTTTCGGCTTGTTTTTGTTGTCAATCTCAACCTGATAAGACTCTCGAACCACGACATATATTTACAGACATGCGTCAACATAACGGTTCAATAAATACTATGTAATTACACTGGCTGTTAGTCCATTACTCGCCAAGAGGGTGAACAACCTGCTTTCAGTACACAAGTGTTTGTTTCCACGTTCAAGATGCCCCCAAGAAAAGAAAGAAATGTTTTATTTAACGACGCACTCAACACATTTTATTTACGGTTATATGGCGTCATTCATATGGTTAAGGACCACACATATTTTGAGAGGAAACCCGCTGTCGCCACTACATGGGCTACTCTTTCCGATTAGCAGCAAGGGATCTTTTATTTGCGCTTACCACAGGCAGGATAGCACAAACCATGGCCTTTATTGAACCAGTTATGGATCACTGGTCGGTGCAAGTGGTTTACACCTACCCTTTGAGCCTTGCGGAGCACTCACTCAGGGTTTGGAGTCGGTATCTGGATTAAAAATCCCATGCCTCGACTGGGATCCGAACCCATTACCTACCAGCCTGTAGACCGATAGATGTCCCCCAAATGCGTGGGAGTTATCTTCAGCCGATTTTCTACAAGAAATAATTAAGACAAATGTAAAAAAAATGGCTAGTTTTAATTTGTATCGTCTTTCGCTTTAAATCCCAAAGTTCTAACACAAAAACGATACAATACGTGACTCACCAAAGCATAGCTAGGTTGAATAGTTTCTTAATTTCCTGCTGCCAATTAAACAGAATGGTATACTCAACAAAATTAGTTAAGTGATATGAAATATTTTTGGTATATGTGACTAATCAAAGCATAGCTAAGTTGAATAGTTTTTCAAATCTCCTGCTGTTAATCAAACAGAATGGTATACCCAACATCATTAATTAAGTGCCAGGAAATATGTGTTGGTATTGTTATTCAATCTCTTTAAAATCAGCTCCACCGGTAGACCAGTAGAGCTGACTTCAATCAGATTTTTGAAAAAACACCCAAATTGTTTTGTTTAACGACACCACTAGAGCACATTGATTTATTAATCAGCAGCTATTGAATGTCAAAAATGGTCATTTTGACACAGTCAGAGAGGAAACCTGATACATTTTTATCATCAGTAGCAAGGAATCTTTTATATGCGCCATCTCACAGACAGAATAGCACATACCACGGCCTTTGATTTACCAGTCGTGGTGCACTGGCTGGAACGAGAAATAGTCCAACAGACCCACAGAAGGGGATGGATCTTAGACCGACCACGCCTTAGCCGTACGTTTTACCACTGGGATACGTCCCGCCCCTCAATCAGATTGTATTGTTCTTTAAATATAGACTGTTAAGCAAACATTCCTTTCCTTTTAGCTTGAATACATGGCGACGAAATAACTAGGTTTGATATGGTGGTAATCTAATTAATTATCTCTTAGAGTGCTGAGTCACGGACTAGATGGGTTAGTAGATTAAGGGTAATGGGAAAACACAACGCAAGTGTAGTGATCATCATTGGTGTGTCTACCTTTTTATACAATATATATATACACACAGGCGGGCAGGCTCATTTTTGCCCGAATTTAACAAAAGTGCCCGAATCAGGATTACATTTATTCATATTAACATTACTGACAAACAGCTATATAGGGTTGCAAACAATTCGCCACGCATTTTGACATGGATTACAACTAATATTGTGGATAGAACGATGGAAATGTATGGTGAAAGGTGTTCAGGCCAGCTCATTTTGCTCGAATTTCTGTATCGTTTTTGCCCGAATTACCCTGTATAGGGTTTTCTCTGCCCACCCGTATCGTACGCATATATACATCCCTACATTACATAAGACCCCCCCCCCCCCCCCCAAAAAAAAAAAGAAAAAAAAAAAAAGAGAAAAAAAGCAGAAATAAAACTCAAACTGCTAAAAGCAGAGGAAAACCTTATGACAACTCTTGTACTTACATTAGTATATTCATAGAAATTAAGCGTCTGTCTGTTACTCAAGATGTTCAAATAAATAACACCGTACACAACATGTCACCGACGTCGGTGGTGTAGTGATTAAGCCATCGGACATAAGGCTGGTAGGTAGTGTGTTCGCAGCCAGGTACCGACTCTCTTTAAAAGCGAGTTTTAACGACTCAATGGGTAGGTGTAAGGCTACTACACCCTCCTCTCTCTCACTAATCAGTAAGCCACTGCCTTGGACAGACAGCCCAGATAGCTAAGGTATGTTCACAGGCCAACGTGCCTGAACCTTAATTGGATATAAGCACGAAAATAAGTTGAGAAGAAGAAGACTGCCATGTGCACGACACAGCATGTGTACACTCACTGAGCCTCTTGAAAAACATCAGTATTGTTTAACGACACCTCTAGAACACATTCATTTATTAGTCGTCGGCTATCGCATGTCAAACGTTTGTTTGTTCGTTTTGTTTAACGGCACCACTAGAGCATAGTGACATTATTAATCATCGGCTTTTGGGTGTCAAACATTTGGTAATTTTGACATGTAGTCTCAGAGAGAAAACCCGCTACATTTTCCCATCAGTAGCAAGGGATCTTTTATATGCACATTCCCACAGACATGATAACACATACCACGGTCTTTGATATACCAGTCGTGGTGAACTGGTTGGAACGAGACATAGTCCAACGGGCCCCCTGACGGGGATGGATCCCAAGCCGACCGCGCATCAAGCTGAGCTATCTCCCGCCTTCAAACATTTGGTAAGTCTGACACATTGGAAACCCGCGACATTTTCCCATTCAAGTCCAAGATGTTTAAAGTGCAAACTCAGAGCGGGCTGTTATAGCGCACGCCTGTTATGGGCGAAAGTTCTGACTACTCTGAGCTCTTCCGTCTAGGACAGGGATATCCTATTAGCAGCAAGGGATTTTTTATATCCATTTTTCAACAGGACAGCACATACTACGGACTTTGATATACTAGTCGTTAGCACTGGTTGGGATAGGGAAATCAATCCGAGAATGGGACCACCATGGGGGTTCGAACCTACGACTCAAGCACCTCAGGCGAGCGCTCTACCGACCGAGCTGGATTCCTCGTCTCATGTGCAGTAATAATAATAATTAAAAAAAAGAAACCCAAACAAAAACCCATCACTTTCATAGCAAACACAGGATATGAAACAGGATTACATTTTTTTTCTTCTGCTAATCTATGAAAGGTAGTCCCCCAAAAAGGACTTGATATTCTGTTCAGACATTGCTATGAACAATGATCGAATGATGGTGCATGACCGTACTCTGTAACCCCAGGGACAATGAACTTTGTTTAACAATATCCCAGATTAGTGGCTATTTAGCGTATCACACCGAGTAATTACGACATGCCGTCGATAGGGTGAACGGGTTCTCGCAATATATACTACACACCAAAAGAAACAAACGAAGATAATTTTTAGCTGTAACATACATTGTGTTTTTTTAAAAGAAGGAGTTAACAGGTATTGAGATTCAGAAGAATTACATGTTGATACGCCATTTACGATTTTACAGAAATTAGTGTTTGTAATCAAGTAAACCTATATTCTAATTACACAATAAACATAACCCTCGGACCACAATTAATTACACTATGTTTTCTCATGTAGCCCCAGTAGCTGTAGCACTTTTATTAATTTCACCAGGCCATTAGCATTTCACAAGAAACATTACCTGTCTGGGGCCAATGAACACTCAAAAGGACGACCCCTGTTGTTCAGCTCTTTTTTACGTTATATCAATGTAAACAAACGCACGTGGGCTAAGGGACCGAATCACACACATTTCTGTGCAATTTACACAAATGTTGCATGACTTCAAGGTGCTGTGGGGGACATTATGCAGTATCCAGTGTAAACCAAGTACACATATTCACTAACTGCATCCTCTTCCCTGTCAAACCCAGTGTATCAATTCAGCATACAAAGCAGCTCACCAGCCATTAATCACATAACAAGAAAGCTATATTCTCTTGCAGCATTCATTTCCGTATTTGGGACAACCAAATGGGTGGATAACTCTAGTCTGATGCCCCATGTCGGTTTTCGCACTCACTTTCTGCCTAACAGCTAATCACATATCACGAATCTTGGCTCTAATCAGCTCTGCGACATTTCTTAATGAAGCGGAAGTTAAACATTCGAAGTGACCGTGCATCGACTGAGGTACAGTCAAGCCAGCTCTAGCGGCCACATGTATTATGCAGCCACCTAAGATAAGCACCCGTATTATGCAGCCATCAGTGATAAGGTGCAACATTTTTATTCTCCAAAATCAACTGATATAGTGTAAATTGACTTGTATTATGCAGCCACCTGTCAAAAATGGCCACCTTTTGATACTCATCTTGATGGCTGCTTAACACAGGTTTTACTGTACTTGCGCATCCTACATGTAGCTTGAAGTACTCAATATTTACGGAGTCAAAGCATTTCCATGTCTGCTTCGTAATTTTATGTGACGATTTTCTTTGTGTAAATACTAATACTTAATTTCCACAAAAATATTAATATAGTTTTATTCAGTGCAAAAGGTTGAACACATTATAGACTACGCGGCTAATATATATTTTTTATTCCAGTTGCGAATTTTAGTGAAAATGAGGGATGCTAAAACATTCACACATAAATACGCACACACGCACACACACGCACACAATAAATAAGTTTGGTCACATACACCAAATTCATGTATGCAACAGCAATCTACAAGTACCCGCAACTCCGTCATCTAAAATCTAAATTACGTTTTTCAATTAAAAAAAAAATCAATGACACGATCGTTCTAGGAATTCTATTTTTAGAAAATCCACCTAAAGGCACGTGTTCGGTAATGAGTGAAAGTTGATTATGGAGTGTTTTATTTTCTCCAGACCCGAGCAGCTGGTTGTGTCCACTTAGCTATAACTGAAATTCTGTGAAGTATTTTTCTCCCTCCGGCCAGAGTAAACTCGGCGACTCGAAGATAAAGTTGTTCACGTCACGTACGCATCACCCATCTTTGACACTGATTGAGTCAGATGTTGAACAATTTAAAGAGTCCATTATCATCGCTAAAAGTGCCATATATTTGGGCTATTTTCTCATTTATTTGAGATAAATTACATCTACACATTTTATCGATCCCACTCAACAATATGAAATTTGTAATGTGCTGTCACTTGGCGTAAACTGTGGACTCCTCAAGAATTTTAGACTGTAACTAGAAACTACACAGTAAAGTCTACGTCACGACTGCCTACTTGTTGGTAAAATCTTTGTTACGAGCTTTAACGAGTGAGAAATGATAATTAGTATACGATGGATATAAACTGGATACGAAATGGAAACGAGTTTAATTTTGTTTTTAATTATATAACATTTAATGAAATATCTTAAAATATCAGTGAAATCAGTGAAATAAAAGTGTTATCAGTCACTCAGTGACGATAACACATTTTAGAGTGAAAATTTAAAAATAAAGGTAAATTGCCAAAAGTTATATAATAAATAGAAAACTTCATGTTTTTTGTCAAATATGATTTATATCTAATCTCGTGAAGTTGGCAATCATATCGCAAGCGCGACTCGTGAGATATGATTTCAAACTTCACTCGATGAGATATAAATCATATTTGACAAAAACACATAAAATATCCTCTGTTTATTACCATATATTGTTAGAATCGTTTTTAAATCGCTTAACTCAATTAAGTGGCTATAAGGAATAGAAATATTATATTTTTAATTAATAAATCAATGTGCTCTAGTGGTGTCGTTAAACAAAACAAAATCTTTAGCATTAACTTCAAATAGTGGACAGCATCCACTTAAGAGACCATATCAGGTTTCACGTTGATTACTAACATTTAATAGTTTCAAAACTGTATCGCAAAGGCTGGGTTCATATTTACCTGCAGGTGTAGGACCGATAGCCATGTATTCTGTTGTTGGAGGTTGTGTTGTTTTTTTGTTTTGTTTTTTTTGTTTTGTTTTTTTAATTATTATTATTATTATTTAATTTTTTTAAAGTTTAGGTTTTTTTTGTTGTTGGTTGCTTTTAGCTTTCTTTTGGGGTGGGGGGGGGGGTTGTTTTGCTTGCAACCTTTTAGTTCGTAATGATTATGGCACTGAAACCTTATTCGTGTGATCTAATGGTGCCACTCAATCGGCGCACACATAACCTGACCGACAACAGCTTGGAAATAACAAGAGTACACTTCGGTCGAATTCTAGAAAGATAATTGAAAATCTAATTCCTAAGGGAAGTTTTGAAATTCAGGGAACGAACACATTAGATAATGATAGAGGCGCTCGTATTGTTTTGAGACCAAAATAGTAACGTTTGACTAAAATAACATACTTAATTATTATAATTTTGTTACCTTGCTAGCATTGTTCTTTGCTAAAAAATAATGCCTGTTCAATAAAAGAAAGTTATAGTGTGTGCGCGCGTTTGTATTTGTTGACATATTTTCAAACAATCTTCTAACTGTCAGAATGTCAGGTACCTATTTGGAATTACACCACATACCTTAACACCCAATATATATATATATATATATATATATATATATATATATATATATATATATATATATATATTTATTACCCCAGCGGTCACTCATAACAGGGAAAATAAAAATCATAATTTCTCACTGAGAAATTATGATGCATTGGTCTAACAATACTATTGGACAATTTGACGCTTACAAACCAATGACTTTGTCGGTACTAAATATGACGTCATCACGATTTGACAAACACACAAAATGACGTCATGTAGTTTAAAGAGTTTGCCTTTAAGGGTCTCTGTTTTTGGTGTTAAATTAATAACAAAATATCATTTTAATGCAATTCATTATAAATTTGGAAGCTGAATAAAGAGAACTTGTGTTTTTAAAAATTATCTATGAACGTGATTAAATTACAACGTTATAGTAATTCTCAGAACAGTGCGTAAAGTGATTTACATCGTTCCTATACAGGTTGGCCTTCGTGCATGTGCGTCGAAATTAAAGGCTTTTAGAGAAAAATAGCTGAGGTAATAAATATAATAACAAACTCGGTACCAGTTATTATCAAATTTATGTCTCTCGTGAAATAATTTTCATTTGTCACTCGCTAAAGCTCGTGACAACTGAAAATTATTTCACTCGGGACATAAATTTGATAATAACTGGTAACTCGTTTATTATCCTCTCTATATATATCTACTGAAAGGAAAAAGAAACGCCGGGTCATAAATTGTAGAAATATACCTAAATACGTGGGCAGATTTGTATGGAAGTTGTACAAATACCTCACTGTGTTATTGTGCATTATACCCCGAATCCACACTCAATGAAGTGTGATAGGGAGCGGCGTATGGCAAAAGCACGTGCAAAAGCATGATTCGGACGAAGTCGGGGGTGCAACTCATACTCCTGTCACGGGGATCCTATAATATCCGTAACTGAATAAAACACGATTATCCAAATATCTCTCCTAACTGTATATCTATTAGATCTCTCTGTATCGGGCAGTCCAATACCCGAGTGGCTCGTCTCTAGGTATGATCAGAGATAAGATCTTATATAAATATGTATAATATAGCACGTTTAGTTCACTAGAAAACACAACAAAACACAATACACTTTGGAATCTGTATTAACCCTACGCTGACAAATATATTTGCCGCAGTTAATTACTTACAACAACAATAATAATAACAACCCGGAACTAATCACTTAATTAGTTAATCACTAGGTGTCTAGTTTACACAATATTCTAATCACTTCACCGTGATACAACACACACATGTGTGATAATTGAGAAACGCTGCCAGGGGAACTTAATTAATAAAGGAATTACAACTCTATTCCTAACTGGTTAATTTTTAATTAACTCTTAACTACTCATTCAGTAACCTTGTAATACAGAAATAATACTGGTACATATCACCATAAAGACAATAACCTACAGTTTACCTAGGTCCTCTAGGATGACTGGTTAAGCTTTAATAATTTTAGAACAGTGAATCCTACAATTTACTTCGTCAGAATACCGGAAAAACTGTCTAAATAATATTGGTATAATACAGTATTAAAATATTTAAAGTCACATCAATCACATCAAGGTTATACAACAGAGCAGAAAAATATATTTACCACGTCCGGGCTGAACTTATATATTTCGTTCAGTGGACGACGTCCGTTCCCCTGCAGCCTTCCTATGTTTCTCCTCGATATATCTAAAATCCTATCTATTTATTACAAAAGCCGAATATCGCCTGGGGGCACATCGCGGTACTCCCCCTATCATGTGAATTTTCCACAGCGACCAAGACGACATTTTTTCTTAGATGGTCAGACTAGCTGTCGCCATTCCGCTAGGAATACAAGGTCGTAAAACAGAACTCGCGGAGGTATTACGTAACTACTGGCCACATGGCCTCCACACCTGGTCTGGGTGTGTATTAGGGGGTACGGTCGCGCGAAGGTATTACGTAACAAAGTGCCCACCTGGTCTTAAGTGCATATTGGGAACAGCTCGACCACCATCGCGCGGGGGTATTACGTAACCACGCCGCACACGGCCCTCTGAAACAATTAACATCGCCACAGGCGAAAAAAACTAAGAGCATGTTCCGTCACACACCCCCACCTCAAAAAGGATATTTGCTCTACTCTATGAATAGGGAAATATACTACATTAAAACAAAATGTGCGTTAACCGACGCATCCGGGCATTTATAACACATAGTAATAAGGTGACTACCAGTAATCACACTGAGTCTCTGAGTCCCTGGTATACAATAAAATATATAAAAACAAAACAGAAATCAAGAATGTCAACACATTATCATAACGTTCACCTTCGGGACAGGGCATCAGCGATTACATTGGATGTGCCCTGGATATGTTCAATGGTAATTGGGAATTCCTGCAGAAGAAGACTCCATCTCAAAACTCTCTGGTTGGTGGCTTTCATTCTGTGAATGAAAGTAAGCGGATTATGATCAGTAAAGACCACCACTTGATGCAATGCCGATTTCACGTAGATCTGAAAATGCTTCAGAGCTTGTACCATGGCCAAAGCTTCCTTCTTTATAGTGGAATAGTTCACCTGGTGTTTGTCAAACGTTTTGGAGAAGAAACTTACAGGATGGTCCAGTCCATTTTCATCTTCTTGGAGCAGCACAGCTCCAGCTCCCACGTCACTGGCATCCACAGCCATCTTGAAAGGCATTCGGTAGTCTGGTGCTGCTATCACGGGAGACGAGGAGAGCATCTGCTTGAGACGGTTGAATGACTTCTCGCATTCATCGGACCACTGGAACTTCGTTTCCTTCTTTAGCAGCGATGTGATGGGGGCAGCTACCGTCGCAAATGTAGCACAGAAACGACGATAATAACCTGCCATACCAAGGAACCGGCGAACATCACGACGGTTGGTCGGTGCAGGGCACTGGCTGATGCTTAGTGTCTTGGCCTGCAGTGGGGCGACGCAACCATGTCCGACAGTATGACCTAAGTAGGTCACTGAAGCTTTCACGAATTCACATTTGCCCAGGTTCACAGTCAAGTTAGCTTTCTGTAGGCGACTGAATATTTGTTGTAACCCGGTTAAATGTTCATCCCAAGTGTCGGTGGCAAACACCACATCGTCCAGATACACACTGACGTTTTCTAAGTCTGATAACACCTGGTTCATCATCCTTTGAAAGGCAGCAGGGGCAGTCTTCAAACCAAACAGCATCACTCGGAATTGGAAGAGGCCGTCAGGTGTGATGATCGCCAGAATGTCCTTAGCTTCCTCCGTTAACGGAATGGCATAAAAACCCTTCAATAGGTCCAATTTGGTGATGTATTGAGCGTGTCCAACTCGGTCGATGCAATCATCAAGGCGGAGTAGAGGGTAGGCATCTGCCTTGATGAGTTGATTCACGCGACGTAGGACAGCACACACCCGAAAACTGTTATCTCCCTTTTGAATCAGTATAACAGGTGATGCCCACTGACTGTTTGATGGTTCCAGAATGTCGTGTTCCAACATGTAATCTATCTCCTTTTTCAGTGCCGCACGTTTTACAGGGTGTATCCGATAGGCATGCTGTCGAATCGGTGTAGCGTTGGGTTCCAAGCGCACATCCTGGATTAAGGTATTGGTAACCGTTGAAAAGTCCTGACAAATGGAAACATTGTCTTGTATCAACGTAGTCAACTTTGCTCGCTAGGGGCTGTCAAGGTGCTGTAGATAGGAACTCAAGTCTGCTAGAATCTGGCTGTTGGTTAACTTGATCTCTGCAGTCTTGACGTCATCACAGGCAATTGAGTGACTCTCAATTTGGACAGGTAACACTGGAACTATCGACAGCTTGTCAAAATAACCTTTTAGCAAATTGATGTGAAAATACCTACTTTTCCTAACCCTTATCAGGAGTGTTTATCACATACCCTGTCTCATTAACCCGTTTGTGCACAACATAGGGACCGAAATACCGGTTCTGTAATGAACCCCGTTTAATGGGAAGGTACAGCAGCACTTTATCCCCTGGTTTAAATTCCCGACTCCTAGCCTTCCTATCAAACACTGATTTTATTTTGCTCTGAGCATAGCTCAGATCGTTCCTAGCTAGTTCGGTCGCTTGCCACAACCTATCTCTAACTCTCCCTACATAAATCAGCAGGTTTCGGCATTATCCTTGTCTAACCAACTATCTTTTACCAGTTTGAGAGGGCCTCGGGCTGAATGCCCATAGACCAACTCAAATGGGGTGAATCGTAAGGATTCTTGCTTAGCATCCCGTGCTGCGAACAACACGAAAGGAATTGACTGGTCCCAGTCAGTACCATTGTCGAAACAATGGCAGCGGAGCATACTTTTCATACTCTGGTGGAAACGTTCTATTGCGCCCTGGCTCTCAGGGTGGAATGCAGCAGAACGAATCTGTTGGATATCTAACATAGACAGTACTTGCTAGATTAACGTGCTCATAAAGTTCGTACCCCGGTTGCTTTGAATTTCACCTGGTAAACCCGTATATGTGAGGTACTTAAGCAGCGCACTAACTACAACAGACGCAGTAACCTTCCTTAAGGGAATCGCCTCTGGAAAACGCGTAGTTAAACACATAACTGTTAACAAGAATTGGTTGCCTGAACGCGTTTTCGGTAATGGCCCCACGACATCTATCAACACTTTTGAAAAGGCTTCCCCAACTATGGGAACCTTCTGCAGGGGATAGGGAGGAATTAGCTGATTTGGTTTTCCCACAACCTGACACACATGACATGACATACAATGCTTACTGACATCTGCAAACATTCCCTTCCAATAAAACTCTGAGGCAAGTTTACTATGAGTTTTATTCCGCCCTAAGTGGCCAGCAAACACGTCCTCATGTGCTAACAATAACAATGACGGACGGTACTTAGAGGGCACCACAATTCTACATCTTGTCACACATTCCTCACTATCAGGCACAACCTTTTCCACACTCTTATTCATTAATACTCCCTTGTCCATATAATAACCTGACATCTGATCCTCCATCTCACCCTCAGTTAACAATGTAGTGCGAGCTGCCAACAAACTTGGATCAGCCCCCTGCTCTAGGATTAACTCTTTGTCTATTACAAGGTAAGTCCCCTCTATCAAACACAACTGGTTCATTTCCCCTCTGCGGGAGATCAACAGGTTCCACCACATTTAGTTCCTCAGTTGACTTATCTACCATTTTACTGATAACCTCATCCACTCCAATTTCATGGCTCACACACGTATCAGACAAATCAAAAATATCCTCTGGGTCTCGTGTTACCCTTCTGGCCATAGCCCTAGTCATTACACACCCAGGATATCTAGTCTCATCAACCTCACACTCTTCTATGGGTAAAGGGCTGTCTTCAATTAACAATTGGTCACATTTCGGCTGACAACACTGACTAGTCAAATCATTACCCACAAAACTCCTATGTTTTCAAAAGGCAAGTCCTTCACAACACCCATAATGACTGGTCCCGTCACAAACTTCGAACACAAGAAAACGTTATGTAACCGGACAACCATATTTTCTCCAGTAACCGAGGTTAAGGCCAAACTACGTCCTGTATCTGAATTCTTTATACCGGCTAAACACTCTGACGTTATCAGTGACTGGCTACACCTTGTATCTCGATAGACTCATATTGCCTTAGGACACAACTCTTGTTTCACATCACAAACCATACCACTGGACACATACGGGTTTACTTTCTCTGCCATAGTACTAACCATTAACTCTCTCGCTAGCGGAGCTGACCTCACTAAACCGACCACTTGCGCATTATCGCGTTTCCTTTTCAAATAGTCCCGGACAAGATGATTTTCCTTTTTACAGTAACTGCAATGTGGACGAAAAGTTCGTGCATTGGCTGATAATGCAGGCTTATCCGTATTTTGCCCACCAGGTGCATTCCTTGCCTGACTAGCTGACCAACTAGATGACTCTCCCCGATAGTTACTTTCCCGGGAAAAACCTGGCTGAAATTTCTTCTTATCACCCTGTTGTATAGAGGTACCCTGTACTGCCTGAGCTTTGTGTATTAACACGTAGTCATCTGCCACTATGCCTGCCTCCTCTATTTTTTTGATATCACGATCCTCTAAATGAATATGTAAGCTAACTGGTAATCCATTTTTAATGTCCTGTAAGATCAACAACCTCCGTAACTCGGTATATGACTCTACCTGATGCGAAACAACCCATTTATCAAACATCCCTGCCTTCTTAGCCACAAACTCACTATAAGACCGATCCTGCGTTTTTCTCAACTCGCTATACTGTAAACGATAATCCTCAGGTCGTAATTCATAAGCCCTCAACACTGCAGCCTTAACTAGGTCGTACTGACTTGCTCGCTCATCACTCATTGAATTATAAGCTACACTAGCCTTCCCCTTAAACTTAGACACGTCTAACAATGTCCACTTAGACTGCGGCCAATTTAGCTGCTTAGCGGCCCGTTCAAAAAGTTGGAAGAACATATCTACCTCCTGGTCGTCAAATACAGGCACTGATCTATAAGCCTCCGACATGTTAAACCCATTTCCTGCCTCCCGTCTAACTTCTTCAGTATTCAACTTTAACTCATGTTCCACTTTTAATTTTGCTAACTGGAATTCTCTATCCCTATCTCTCTCTCTCTCTGTCGTTCTCTCTCTCTCTCTCTCTCTTCTCTCTCTTCTCTTTCTCTATCTTCTCTTTCTCTCTCCCCCTCTCTTCTCTTTCTCTCTCCCTCTCTTCTCTATCTCTCTCTCTCTCTCTATCTAATGCACGTTCTTCTCTTTCGTACTCAAGCTTTTTAAAAGCTAACTGTTGTTCCATACTCAAGTCATTTATCTCTATCTCTGGAACAATCTCACTTTCTTCCATAACAGGACTATCACCAAACTTTTCCTGGATAATAATTGTTCTTATATCTCCTAATGTTTTAGCTGAAGTTAAATCAATTTCTCGCTCACTCGCGATTTCAACTAATTCGGCCTTACGTGCTCGCTTAATCTCCACTACACTGAGCGTTATTATTAATTAATTTTCTAGTGAACAACGTTGCTACAGCTAGTTAATTTGTAAAAATAATTTATAAAGCCCCCATTTACAAACAATACGTTTTTAAATATGCATGTCCCGTTTCAGATCCGGGACGAGCGCCCCAATTTTTACTCCTGTCACGGGGATCCTATAATACCCGTAACTGAATAAAACACGATTATCCAAATAGCTCTCCTAACTGTATATCTATTAGATCTCTCTGTATCGGGCAGTCCAATACCCGAGTGGCTCGTCTCTAGGTATGATCAGAGATAAGATCTTATATAAATATGTATAATATAGCACGTTTAGTTCACTAGAAAACACAACAAAACACAATACACTTTGGAATCTGTATTAACCCTACGCTGACAAATATATTTGCCGCAGTTAATTACTTACAACAACAATAATAATAACAACCCGGAACTAATCACTTAATTAGTTAATCACTAGGTGTCTAGTTTACACAATATTCTAATCATTTCACCGTGATACAACACACACACGTGTGATAATTGAGAAACGCTGCCAGGGGAACTTAATTAATAAAGGAATTACAACTCTATTCCTAACTGGTTAATTTTTAATTAACCCTTAACTACTGATTCAGTAACCTTGTAATACAGAAATAATACTGGTACATATCACCATAAAGACAATAACCTACAGTTTACCTAGGTCCTCTAGGATGACTGGTTAAGCTTTAATAATTTTAGAACAGTAAATCCTACAATTTTCTTCGTCAGAATACCGGAAACACTGTCTAAATAATATTGGTATAATACAGTATTAAAATATTTAAAGTCACATCAATCACATCAAGGTTATATAACAGAGCAGAAAAATATATTTACCACGTCCGGACTGAACTTATATATTTCGTTCAGTGGACGACGTCCGTTCCCCTGCAGCCCTCCTATGTTTCTCCTCGATATATCTAAAATCCTATCTATTTATTACAAAAGCCGAATATCGCCTGGGGGCACATCGCGGTACTCCCCCTATCATGTGATTTTTTTTCAACAGCGTACAAGACGACATTTTTTCTTAGATGGTCAGACTAGCTGTCGCCATTCCGCTAGGAATACAAGGTCGTAAAACAGAACTCGCGAAGGTATTACGTAACTAATGGCCACATGGCCTCCACACCTGTTCTGGGTGTGTATTAGTGGGTACGGTCGCGCGGAGGTATTACGTAACAAAGTTCCCAACTGGTCTTAAGTGCATATTGGGAACAGCTCGACCACCATCGCGCGGGGGTATTACGTAACCACGCCGCACACGGCCCTCTGAAACAATTAACATCGCCACAGGCGTAAAAAACTAAGAGCATGTTCCGTCACAAGTCGGATGAATTAGCTGCGTGCACATGCACCGGGAAGGTTCCGCATGATGCAACGGAGGCGTGTACTGTTCACGGATGAATCAAGATTTGCCGACGCTTGCATTGATGAGAGGGACAGATTTGGGGGTGGCTCAGTCATGGTCTGGGGTGGAATTTCCTATGGGTTGAAAACGCCCTTGGTGGTCATCGCTGGGAACTTGACAGCCGTCCGATACAGGGATGAGATCCTGCAGCCTCACGCCGTGCCCTTTGTTTAGCAAAACAACCTGACATTGCAACAAAACAACGCGAGGCCGCATGTTGCAAGAGTGTGTAGGGACTTCCTTGCAGCGAACAACATCGTCCTCCTCGACTCGCCCGCTTACAGCCCCGATTTGTTCCCCATCGAGCACTTGTGGGATCAGTTGGACAGGATAGTGAGGAATCGTCCAAACCCACCCTTGCCCACCTCAGAGATGCCTTGGTAGACGAATGGAATAACATTCCAATGAGCAGTGTGAGTGCCTTGATGAATTCCATGACCAGGAGGGTCAGGGCAGCTACGCAGGCACGGGGTGGTCACACGCGGTACTAGTGAGACCAGTGATACTAGTGGACTCATACACAGACTAACGAGAATTAAATGACATGTGATGGATACTAATGAACTGTTTCCATGAGTGTTTGATTTCAATTATACGGGGGTACCCTCATTTGCAATCGGATTATGTTGCCATTTTCTTTCATATTTCAATAAAAAATTTGACAGTATTATCATTAGTGTCCGTCCTTCATAGATATGCAGTACAATTGTACATATCGTGTCATACAATTTGATCTGCTGGCTTTAAAGTTGACCCGACGTTTCTTTTTCCTTTTTGTATATAATAGTAATCACATTTATACCATATTTAATTAAGTTTATATTATATCAATACATCCCCTGAGGCAACATATAACATAACAACACGTACCGTGACTTGGCGTGCTATGACGTGACGTGACGTGACGAGAGACGACGCGAGGTAACGTAACGTGACGCAACGAAACATAAGGCCAGTATAAAGTCAACCCTATATTTTCATTCAAATCCGCCCCTGTGATAAAGGCCCACCCCTTTTTATTGACCAACTGTTGTTTTTGTTGTCTGTTTAAAGTGTTTTCTAAACAGCGCATAATGTCTATTTCTATGGCCTAAATCACAGAGCTCTCGTAAGCTTTCTCAAGCAACATAAAATCGTCCTTGCGAGTGGTTTTGTACTGGATTGCGAATCGCGAAGTAGCGAGTGTTTTGAGGGAAAGAGAAAATGAGAGAGAGAGAGAGAGAGAGAGAGAGAGAGAGAGAGAGAGAGAGAGAGAGAGAGAGAGAGAGAGAGAGAGAGAGAGAGAGAGAGAGAGAGAGCATACAGGCTATTCCTAGAAAAGCAGTATATGCAGTCCCACAAGCAGGACAGTACATTCCACACCTTTTCATCTACCAGTCGTAGTGCGCTAGCTGTCACAGGGAGAAAAAGAGAGTCCATCGTGGTCGATCGATCCTGCCACCCATCGCACCGCAGACGAGGGTTCTACCACTGAACTACACCCAATAGACAAATGCGATCCTTGTAAACTTGTAATATTGCTGTAGCTATCGGTGTTAAAAAAAATTTTTTTTAAAATGTAACACTGTTTTTTCCCGTGTGATGGATTGTCCCGAACATATACAATGACGTAGGTCTCGCTCCGATAATGTTGCACACCTCAACTCAGTTTACAGACCCGCTGATCTAGCCTTTAATGGGTTAAAGCAGACATCTAGTCAAACAAATGTTCAGTCATTCACTCAAAAGAGTAATAGTGCATCAGCTGCATGGGTTTAAAAAAAAAAAAAAAAAAAAAAAAAAAATACTCTTCTCACTTTGTAGTCATTGTAACGTATTACCCGGATAACAAGAGCATTTAGCGACTAATATTCCTCATTGGTTGCATTTTCCTGCATAGAATAGCAAAAGTCACCTTCAGTGTGTTTCTGGTCGTTTTATTGTTTGTAGTAAATCAACTAGGATTTTATTCGTTCGTCTCAATGTTTATAGTAAATCAGTTAGGATTTTACTTCATAATACATGTTAAATACACACATTTATCGGGAGGTAAAATCCATTTTCACAACCACTAACATTAGGACGTCCGGAAACACAATTGATACTTGATATTCGAAGCAAGAACGTATTATAATTACCACATAATTTGCTCTATTAACCTGAAACATGTCACAATTTCACAAAATCAGCAGTCTCTTTAAAGCCGAGAGGTGGGATGTAGCCCAGTGGTAAAACGCTCGACTGATGAGCTGTCGGTCTGCCGTAAGTTCAGCCAGGAAACGTTTCGCTAACGTTCGCGAACTATTTGACTGGTTCCCGACCTGGCCATTTGCTTTACCGTGAAGCGCATAAACCAGTCTAGCGGACGTTTTTCTGCTCGGTCTGGCGGAACCCAGCCCTGGTATCGATCCCCGTCGGTGGGCCCATTCGGTATTTCTCGTTCCAGCCAGTGCACCACGACTGGCATATCAAATGGTATGGCTATCCTGTCTGTGAGATGGTGTATATAAAATATACCTTGCTACTAATGAAAACATGTAGCGAGTTTCTTCTCTGAGATTATGTCAAAATTACCAAATGTTTGACATCCAATAGCCGATGATTAATACATCAAGATTGTCTAGTCTTTAAAGTCAGTCATGAGCCTCCTGTATATATACAGTCAAACCTCTCAAGACCGGACCCTCTGTAACCAGGAATTCCTTCAAAACCGAACGTTTTAGTCCCTTTTTAAAAACCAGTACAGAACTTAACCTCTCTAAGCCGGATCCCGTTTAATTACGGACATTTTTATTGGTCCCAAGGGTGTCCGGTTTAGAGGGGTTTCACTGTACATATATAATCATACCTAACTAAACTGATATTTATTATAAGCGCCATCTTTTCCCTTCAATACGATTTTTAAGTATAGATGACTTGTATTAAAGGGACATACCCTAGTTTCAACCCGTGAAAATTAACGCTAAGTTTAGTTAATGTACAAACCTGTAACACATTTGGATAAAAAAAAGTTTGTTTTATTTAACGACGCCACTAGAGCACATAGATTTTTCATCTTATCATCGGCTATTGGATGTCAAACATATGGTCATTCTGACCCTGGTTTGTTTAGAGGAAACCTGCTGTCGCCACATAGGCTACTCTTTTACGACAGGCCTAACCACGACGCCGATCATTTGGATAAAGTAACAATTGAGTGAAACACGAGTCTGTGACTTTGAAATACCCTCTAAAATAAACTAAAACTCGACTCCATAACTCAGACGCACGTGCGCTTTTAAAAATATGAGAAATGCCTTTTGTGATATTAAAAACACAAAGAGACTCCGAATGTACGGAAATTGATAAAACATTTTTTTTATTAAAAGCTGTTATAATAGTCAAAAATATGCATTTAAAAACTGGGCTAGGTTAAAAACTAGGGTATGTCCCTTTAAGAAAATTGTACAACACGGCTAGCGACATCATATATTGGATCCCAATTCCCTAAAATACACATAACAGAAGCCCTCAACGTAATTTGTAAAAACTGTTTTATCAAATGATTACTTTCCAAGAAGCTGTAATCGTACCAGTTTTTAAAAAGCGTCCATGCACATGTACAATGAAGGAAATATTTTATTTAACGACGCACTCAACACATTTTATTTACAGTTATATAGCGTCAGACATATGGTTAAGGACCACACATATATTGAGAGAGGAAACCCGCTCTCGCCACATCATGGGATACTCTTTTCGATTAGCAGCAAGGGATGTATTATATGCACCATCCCACAGACAGGGTAGTACATACCACGGCCTTTGCTTTGTTAAACCAGTTGTGGAGCACTGGCTGGTACGAGAAATAGCACAATGGGGATCGATCCTAAAGCGACCGCTTTACCACTTAGCTACGTCCCACCCAGGGTTGTACATGTAGTTCAGTAATAGTTCAGTATTACAGTAGGTTCTATGACCACCAAAGATCTTGAAGGACGATTGGGGTTAGAAGTGAAATTTGAAAGTTGAGGTTATTTTTATCAGTAAATCACAAATTAACAATAAAAATGAATAAAAACAAAACAATAACAACTGTATGATCAGCAGAATTGAAAAAGATTGACAGAAATAATGTTCCACAGTGATTAATGGACCTTCCTGGAAATTGTCAAAATCGAGAATGATACCACACGCACGTGTACGGGGCAACTGCGTGATGCATCTGCAAACTATGGAATGTGTTTTGGTGTGTTGATAAACAGACCTGAACGTTCTTTACTAGGATGTCTGTGGTCAAAACGTATGTTCGGTCTAATAGTTGATATTAACATTAATATTTCAGGTTCCCCTACTGTTTTTGAAGAGTATAGTTTGTGAAGTGGGATGAACAAGTAGGCCTTTCACCATTACGAGAGGCGGGATTTAGCTCAGTCAGTTAAGCGTTCGCTTGAGGTACTTGGATCGCACGATCGAACCATCTCTGTGTTTATTCTCGTTCCATCTGGTGCACCACAACTGGTCAAAGGCAGTGATAACACTGATGTGCGTTCCTGCCTTTTAGGAAAGTGCATATAAAAGAGCCCTTGCTTCTAATGGAAAAATGTATCGGCTTTCCTCTGATGACTTCGTGTCAGAATTTACCAAATGTTTGACATCCAGTAGCCGATGATTAATTAAACGATATGTGCTCCAGTGCTGTTGTTGAAAAAAAAAAAAACCCACTGTAACTTTAACCATTTCAATATGGCCTCTACAACATAGCATTTCTTACTGACTTGACGTCAGTGACACGTCTTTTGACCATACAGCATTTACTGAGGCAGCATTGTTCTTCGGACACACTTTCATTTCAACTTATTTTACTTATATCCAATTAAGGTTCAAGCACGCTGTCCTGGGCATACATCTCAGCTATCTGTCCAGGACTTTGGGTTAGTTGTTAGTGAGAGAAAAAGAGTGTGTATTGGTCTTACACCTACCAGTCGAGGCGTTAAAACTCGCTCTGGGTGGAAGCCGGTACAGAGCTGCCAACCCTCTACCTACCAGCCTTATGTCACCGAGCTGCGAAGCCTCTACCTACCAGCATTATGTCCCACGGCTTTAACCACGACACCACCGAGACCGGTCGAAGCAACAGTCTAGATGTTATTTTATTGACTCCGATAATAATTGCAATTTCTGGGTATTTTGGACATCTCCTTCCTGTGGAGAAAAACATAGCTATTGCATTGGGTAATAACGATGATTATAATCCAATATTCTGTTACCATCATTCTGTGTACATTTGTCATACCGTTTGACATGTTCAACACAAAACAATCGCAATTCGCATCCAGTTCGCCAACACGCTATTAAACAGGCCGGTAGGAATGTGCAATCAAGGGATATTAAGAGAGTTTGGAGACCGAACAAGACTTGGCGTGTTTTGTCTAGCAATTTTGACGCTAACCAGGGGCCTAATTCATAAAGATCTCTTAGGCTCTGCTAAACAACAAAGCATCCTCTTTGTAAATCTTTTAGCATTGCACTGTGATATCGCAAAGTTGCGAGAGTTTAGTGAATTAGGCCCCAAGCTATTACTCATTCTATTCTATGGTCTTCTTTTAATGTGTTTTTTCTTTGTTTTGTTTTTAAATCATTCATTTCCTTTGAACTTATTTTCGTGCTTATTTCCAATGAAGGTTCAAGCACTTTGTCCTGGACACATACCTCAGCTGTCTGTCCTGGACAGATGGTTAGTGGTTAGTTGTTAGTGAGAGAGAAGTCGGTGTAGTTGCCTTACACCTACCCGTTGAATCATTAAACTCGCTCTGGGTGGGTACCAGGAGTCGAACACAGTACCTATCAGCCTTAATCACTACTGAAGTCGTCTTGCCTTGGTGATATATAATGTTAAAAGGTTCGGGTCGAATGGAAAAGGAAAAGAAAGGACTGTTTAACGTTAGGGACGGTCCATAAATGTCAATGGTTTTCATAATCCTAACAATGTTAGGATTGGGTTTGACCCCCTCCCCCCCCCTCCCCTAATCCTAACATAAAAACACTGATATAATGTGTACGAAACATTGACCTTCGATGGACCGATGTTTTACCTGAAAAGCAATCCGAACATGGCTTTTACCCCCTCCCCCCCCCCCCCCCCCCCCTTCCGAACATTGTTCGGATTGTGAAGCACATCGATATCTATGGACCGTCCCTTAGGGTAATGTAATATGATAGAGGACCATGGTACCAGTGAAATGATTCGCGAGCGCTTGGCTTCCGGAACACGCCACAAGCATGCTGGTCGCTGGTCAAACAACTGGACATTGATTGCGTAGAGCTCATATCCACACCCGTGGAATCGACGTCACAAGACGTTGGACTCGGTGACATGATTCTGCCAGATAGCAGCAGTGTACACACATTGTGGACAATGGGAGAGACAGACACTGGGCTCGTGTGATGTTATCAGACAAGTCCTGATTCTCGACCAGTCTGGCAGACGTACATGATGGACGTGGTCGTGTTTCGAAATGTGTTAATCAACGCTACAGAAACGTCACTGCTCGTACGTCTTGGAGACCAATGTCGTACTGGGTCAGTCGTGGTGATTGGTACAAATATTGGCTATATTATGGTGATGACCCAGATGTTAAATCCAAACTACCCACTGAAGTATAACACAAATATAATTCTGATTACCACTGATGACACCCATAATATTATATTAACTGTCAAAACGAACGTGCAGGCATTCTTTTAACTTGTTTTTCTTAAAGGGACATTCTCGAGTTTGCTGCAATGTTTTAAGATGTTATCGACTAATAAAATATATCTACGATTAAACTTACATATTAAATATATTTTCTTGTTTAGAATATTAGTGGCTGTATATTAAACGTGTTAATATATCGTAGTAATATTGGTACTAGAATAATGTTCATTTTATTTCCTAAAAAATATTTTTTTTTACGTACGAAATTATTTGAAGACAAAATCCAGTTTGGGCTTCTTACAAATATTAAGACGACCAGAAACACATTGAATATACAGACGCTGATATTCTAAACAAGAAAATATATTTAATATGTAAGTTTAATCGTAGAAGTATTTTATTAGTCGGAAACATCTTACAATGCAGCAAACTCAGGAATGTCCCTTTAAAATGAAGTTTTTGAGAATATGTAACAGTTATAGCACCACACTTCTTTCTGTTATAGTTAACATTTATCTTACTATTCTATATCTTACTAAAATATATTTTAGGAAATAAAACGAAATTTAACCCAGTACAAATATTAGAACGATCAGAAACATGTTTAATATACAGCCACTAATATTTTATGCAGGAAAATATATTTGATATTTAATTACAATCGTTAAAAAGTCTCTGTTAGTCTATAACATCTTAAACATTGCAGCAAACTCAGGAATGTCCCTTTAAAGGGATTATCCCAAGTTTGTAGCCATTGCAAGGTGTTTATGGGTCAGCACGGAAGTCTTACTTGCATATGCTAGAGCCTATGCACAGCCAGGGCTTTGTTTGATGCTTTTAGAATAGAAGATATAATAAACTCATTTAAAGGGACATTCCTGAGTTTGCTGCAATGTTTAAGATGTTATCGACTAACAGAGATTTTTTGACGACTGTAATTACATAAAGAGATTATTACCCTCGTGTATTTCGGTATCGTCAATATCATATATTAGGAAATAAAAATAATGTGTTATGCTCGCCATGGGGATGGGAATATATATATATATAAAGAGAGGTTATTACCAGAGTGTTTTTCGGTATCGTCAATACCATATATTAGGAATAAAAGTTTTATTATGCGAGACTCTGGCGAGCACAATACATTATTTTTATTCCTAATATATAATATTGACGATACCGAAATACACGAGGGTAATAATCTCTTTATCATATAAGCTCAAGCTTAATACAACGTGTTTTTG
Source organism: Gigantopelta aegis (assembly GCF_016097555.1). Lineage (NCBI taxonomy): Eukaryota > Metazoa > Mollusca > Gastropoda > Neomphalida > Peltospiridae > Gigantopelta > Gigantopelta aegis. The sequence continues at coordinate 12,746,795 of NC_054706.1, forward strand.
TAAACTGTACACGCAAATTTAATTCCAGTTCGCCATTACTAGATATTCAAATGACGTAAGAATATGTGGCGCGGTGTATTTGTGAATGGAAATGACGTCATACGCGAATGTCGTCATTTTGGATATCCTTACATCAAAACAAACTAGGTCTTAAGATTTTTTTGTTTTATGAACGCTGGACAGCTTTCAGAGTCAAATTGCCATTGAAATGTTTTTATTCGATGACTATGAATGCATACGTCAATTATGGAGTGTCACACAAGTACGTTTGCTTAAATGTCAATAAACCTAGTGCCGTGACCTCGATTAATTTACATCTAATTTGCAAAGTTATCAAATTCTTAAAGTATGTGATCTTAAAAATATCACATACTTTGATTGCACTGAAAATGTAAGATATATATATATATATATATATATATATATATATATATATTCCACACATGCTCGAAACGGATTGGGCACGTGTCTGAACTTACTAGGCCTTCTCCAACATACATATAACAAAGGTGATAATGATACATTTACAATCTGAAATCAGAAGATAGGCACTGTGGGATTTTTATTCCCAGTCTCATGCAAACAAACAATAGTGATTTCCTCGTTCCAATACAATAGTGATTTTCTCGTTGTGTCATGTTTTTATACTATTGGATCTCAAACTCGTAGTCATCAGACGAAACTCGCTACATTTTTCCATTAGCAGAAAGGGATCTTATATATATATATATATATATATATATATATATATATATATATATATATATATATATATATATATATATACTACTCAAAAGAATTTAAGGGTCAAAAATGTATAACCAAACAAGTTTCAGAGTGTATTAGATTGATGATGTAAACTACACCAACATTTTTATTTATTGTTCCATACTTACAAAAAAACACAAAAAAACGTCACTGTATACAAGAAAGTCACATGACATGCTGTCAAAGTTGAAGGTTGTCAAACATGGATTTTACACATTAGAACATTCGTTTAATAGTGTGTGAATCCACCCCTGGCGCGAATACACTCGACACATCGTTGCCTCATGCTGTTGATCAGACGTCTGAAGAACTCTTGGGGAATGGCCTGCCACTCTGCCATAAGAAGTTGACCCAGATCATGAAGGTTGGCCGGAGGGGCATGGTTATCCCGAACTCTCCTGCCTAATTCGTTCTCTATTGGGGCCAAGTCAGGCGAATATGCTGGCCAATCCATCCTGGCGATACCTTGTTGTCTGAGAAAGTCCGTTACCACCCTGGCGCGGTGGGGTCTGGCATTGTCATCCTGCAGAACTGCCCCGCCGCCAATCTGCTGAAGGCCTGGGAGAACCAACGGCCGGATAATCTCATTCAGATAGCGGATTCCATTCAGATTGCCATCCACCACATAGAGGGTGGTCCTGTGGTGGATAGAGATGCCGCCCCACACCATGACGCTGCCACCACCGAACCGGTGACGTTGTCTAACGTTAACGTCAGCGAAGCGCTCCCCAGGACGTCTGTAGACACGAACCCGACCGTCGTTGAACTGGAGACTAAACCTGGACTCATCAGTGAACATCACTCGACCCCACTGAACACGTTGCCACCGCAGATGAAGCGTGCACCAGTGACGTCTGGCCGTTCTGTGACGTGGTAGGAGTGGTGGTCGAACAGCCTGGCGACGGCAGCGTAGATTATTGGCTCTCAGACGATTGCGTATGGTTTGATCAGACACTCGAGTTCCAGTCGCAATCCGCAGATTGTCACGTAATCGGCGTGCAGTGGTTGTGCGTTGACATAGAGCCATATTGGTGATGTAGCGGTCCTCTCTATTTGTAGTGCTTCGAGGTCTTCCCGAACGTGGACGATTTCGAACAGAATTCGTTGCTTGGTACCGTTGCCACAGTCGTCCAACGACACTCTGACTGACACCAAGTCTCAGAGCAACATTTCTTTGCGTATTGCCATCCTGAAGCCAAGCAATAGCCCTTCCTCGATCTTCGATAGTCAGTTGAAGTCGTACCATTGTCGAATTTGGAGTGTGCACCGTACACGAACGCAAGCTCCAATTATACGGAAATTCAGCATTGGGAACATGGAATACACGTGCAAAGCGTGCAAATGAAGCGCTTTGTGAAAAACAAGTTATGGGCACTTAGCAGACCTTTCGCTTTCGCCCTAATTTACGTGCAAATGTAAGCATGTTTTCGCCATTAGAACTAGTCGACAGTGTCAGTGACAGTGGATTTTAATTCAATTTATGGGTTGCTTAGACCCACTTTCGTCAAAATGGAACAATACCATGCGTGACATTATGGTCTAGCTAATATAATTGACATTCAGAAAATAATGTCGAAAATATCGTCTGACCCTTAAATTCTTTTGAGTAGTATATATATATATACACACACATACATTTGTGTATATTGATTGAATCGCTGTCCCGAACAATTTTAGCCGCATGTTACTATCTTGTGTGTGATTTGATTTGGTGGTATACACCTCATAGACACCTATTTCCGCACTTCTCTAATCTGTATATAATCACCGTGAGTTAGCGCCAACACTGGATGTCCAAGCCCCGGGTTCGTCTAGCGAGGCTGCGAGTATCGAAACTAAGTGGGTACTCATGGAGAGTTATCGAATTTGCCTGAACCTTGTCATCTGACGGCAAGGCAGTAATAAGGCCGAGCTCGCTGATTTGAAGTGCTTTGCCGTCAACATGAACCGCAGTTGGGTCCACGATGTTATTAACGCATTGTGATGGAAATCATTGTGTGAAGGTTATTTTATTATTGCTGTCATGTTTTTATGCCTACGGCAATTAGACAACAGTCTCCGAAAATATATCTGACATAGGGTTAAATGTTGTTTTGTTTAACAACACCACTATAGCACACTGATTTATTAATCATCGGTTATTGGATGTCAAACTCGTAGTCATCAGACGAAACCCGCTACATTTTTCCATTAGCAGCAAGGGATCTTTTATATGCACTTTCACACAGACAGGAAAGCACATACCGTAGCCTTTGACCAGTTGTGGTGCACTGCATGGAACGAGACAAAAACGAATCAGTTGAATGAATCCACCGAGGTGATTCGATCCTGCGACGCAAACACACTAGCCGAGCGCTCAACCGACTGAGTAATTCAGGACACAACGAATACCATGTAACTGACTGACAAAGTTTATCATAAATGCAATGGACGGTCTGATCTCTGGTTAGTGGCTGGTAGAAAGGTTGCCGAAAAGTGCCTATTTAGTACAAGGTCGGGTGGTTAATGAGCCGTGTTTATACAACGCCTGGCTCCGTATTCATAAAACTTCTTAATTTAAGTATACTTAAACCCTAAGTGTCATACTAAACTAGTCATTATACTTAAGTTAGTATTCATCAAATTACTTAGGTATCATACATATCTTAGTATGATACCTAAATCTAAGCATCATGCCTAAAGTTTCTCACGTGTTGTTGCTAGGGTCTCGAAATGCATTCCATGTCAATTTCAGCAATTTGGCTCTATGCCAACACATCGAACAGTTACAAATGTTAGAGGGATTCATACAGGCGCGTCACTTTGGTGGTGGTTGGGGGGGGGGGGGGGGGGGGGTGTGTGTGTGGTGGATTGAAAACCCTGAAAACCACGTGTTTAATGTATTAATTAATATACTTTAGAAAACTTTAGGGGAAGATATAATATATTTTCTGTTGTGTAACGGGGCAAGGGGTAGAATATGTTTAACACCTTTAGTTGATATGCCCTTCTCTTACAAATATTTTTACAACCGCCCCTTTCCTTTCCAACTCTAACAATGGACAAGAAGAAGAGGAAAGCAAATTTCACCGAAGATGAAAAATTTCGTTTAGTTGAAGAATACGAAAACCAATTTGCTGTACTTACATCCAAGATTTCATCAGCAATAAAAAAAAAAACCCAACCCCACAATGCATGGGTTCAAATCACGCAAGCAATGAATAGACGAAACCCGTCTGTAATTGCAGAATGGCAAAATCTATGTTCTGCCATGAAAGACGAACATCGCCAATATCGGAAGGAACTTGCAAAAACTGGTAAGCATATTTTCATTATTAATTTTAAAATTACCAACACTGTAGTAACAGTCTGGTAAGGATAATGAATGAATGAATGAATGAATGAATGAATGAATGAATGAATGAATTCATTTCTTTAGTCATTCCTTCTATTTTATTCCTTCTATTCTATTCTATTCATTCTATTCTTGTTTTATTTAATTTTATTATATATTTTAATTTTAATTATTTTAATTTTAATTTTAATTTTTTATTTTTATTTTTTTTTATTTTACAACAAGGTGGTGTGCCTCCACCAGTACAGCCTTCAGTTATATCACAGAAGATAGCTACGATACTTGGAGAAGAAGATCCCACAGTGCACGGAATCGATGGGGGTTTAGACAGTTCACAGGGTCATGTTGCGGATAATACTAAAACTATTTTACTTATGAAAATACATCTCGCGTGGCATAAGCCTAACTGAATTTTAATGTAAATTACTTGCCTGAATATAAACCGTTAACATTTATATATTTAATAAAGTTCACTAATGTGTGTGTTTTATGTGTGTTAAAAAACCCAATACAGCTGTATTTTTCAAATACTGACGTTTCATTTTAGCCAGACATTATATTGCAAACGCCTTGTTAAACCTATTTATTTTACTTGTAGCAAATTAGGTGATGGTAATGCATTTATTTATTTGTTTATTTATTTGTTTGTTTATTTATTTATTTATACTCTGCAAATGTCCTCTACATTCGCATAATAAAAACAATATCTTAAGGCAATAAAATAGTATTTTCTATATTTATATTAATATCGCATAATCATGATACGTTACATCATTCTATATGCATTCAAACACAGACAATGAAAATGTAATATTATGTGTATTTATTATAAATAACAATTGTTGTTTTCAGCACTTCTATTGCTAGCGACACGTCATCGCACAGTGTTATTCGGATGGTATTTCTCACTGAAACACCCATTTCATGCTTGTCACGTAATTGTCCATACTCCACCACATTGCCAAATTCATGCCCTTCTTCAAAGGGTGCTGAAAAAATGTAAAAAACGTAAAGCAGATGATAGTGATGACGTGATCAACATGCAGAAAGAACTGTTGGTTCTAGAGAAGAAGCGAGTCAAATTAGAACTTGAGAAAAATAAATTATCTTTAGAAATTGAAGTGTTGGCTTTAAAGAAGCAAAAATTAACAAAATGAACTTATCATGTCAAACTGAGAAACAATGCAGATGATGAACATTAAAGTAGCTTTTAATTTATCAACATTGCTGTAATAAAAACGTAAATAAAATGCAACGAAATTATGTTGTTTTTAACACATACCTTTATTGGAAATGATGATTAGCCAGTTGATTTCTTCTAGCTATGCCAGTAAATGTGTCTTGAAAACCAACTACATTTTCAGGGTCGTCTTCGGGCTGCATCTGAAGTTGTGTAGGTTCATCTCGAAAATCATACAAACCCCTGTTAATAGCAATATTGTGAAGAATTGCACACACAGTGATTATTTCACATGATTTTTGTGGCGAATATCTCAACTGTCCATGGAGGCAATGGATTCGCCGTTTCCATTGTCCGGTTCCTCTCTCTACGAAACATCTCGTTCTCTTGTGGGACCTATTGTACCGATGCTGTTGCTCCGTCTTTGGATTTGGAAATGGCGTCATCTGCCATGATCTTACTGGATAACCACTGTCCCCTAATAGAACCTCATCTCCATTTCGTTGCTCAAAAATTGTACACTTTCTCGAAGAATTACCGAGTCATGGGTACTTCCTGACCATCTGGCAACGATGTTAATGAACCGGTATTGTGCATCTATCACTACTTGAGTAATTAATGAATAGTAGTTTTTACGATTTACATATCGCCACTCATGTTGTGTTGGACCTAGAATCCATACATGCGTCCCGTCTATCACACCCACAACACTTGGGAAATGAGCAATTTCATAAAACTCTTGCACTATGTTAGGGATATCTTCAGAACTAGGAAAGTTCACAATTGTTGGCAATAAATGAAGCAAAGCATGAGTAACTTGTGAAATTACTCGGCTCATTGTTGGTTGTGATACATGGACGGTATCGCCAGTTACCTATTGAAATGATCCCGTAGCATAGAAACGTATAGCTGCAAGAATTTTCAGACTACTTGGTAGAGCATGATTCCTAACTGTGTGTGGGTCAAGTACATCTCCGACAGTGTCAATCAAATCTAAAATGGTTCTCCTATCAATTCGTTATCTTTGATACAGTTCTAAATCATTGTACATGTCCAGTGGGTGAAAATGGTCTCGAAAAACACGTTCTCGACGTCTTGCACGTCGTCTTGCCAGCTCATCCTGTGCTGCTAACATTAACGCAGCCATTACTCTTGTTGACTGTGACTGAATGAAGCGATTTCCTTTGTAATGGATTTTCTACTTAAAGTTAGGTAACCCCTTGTATGTGTCTTAAATTTATGTATCAGTTTAAGTATAATGCTTTAGGTAAGTAGTATACCGAATACCACTTGTTCATGATACTTGACTTAAGTAGGTACATAAGTATCATGCTTTGACTTAAGTACGTTTATGAATACGGACCCTGGAGTCTAGACTCAAGACACTAATAGAATCTGAGACTGTAAGAAAAAGAAAAACTTTACAGTCTCGTCTCAAGACTCGGCGGAGTAAAGACTATCTGGTGCTCTAAGTAAAGGGAAACTGTCACATAAAACCTTTGTCTAGACCCAAATAGAGTCTTGAGCCTCTAAAGTTTGAAACTGCTATTGGAACAGTCTTTAATTCTGAGATTTCATAAATGATGGTCAATGCGTCATATGTCACAAACTGTATCTATTATTAGTTTGAAAAGAAAGTAATAATTCGAACAATCCGAAACGATTCTTTCCACTTTATTTTTCTATCAAATAGCCAGCTACCACTTCTTGCTTTAAGGTTGATAATATTGTCCAATGTGTTTGTTATCGTCCTGGTATTTATAGTAGCTCATTCTACAGCCTGCAGAACCTCAATGTCCGTTCATTACATTATACCCAATTCTAGTGATGTGCCGATTAGCCGGTAATGTGTTAAGCACCCATTAGGGGGGGGGGGGGGGGGGGGGTAATCTAACTCAGTTGGTAGTGTGACGAATGTCACTTTAATGTTCATCTGATAAAGATTAAGTTGTTTAGCAAGTAGGTTTTTTTCTTCAGATTGACAGTACCCCCCCCCCCCAAAAAAAAAGCCCCACAAAACCCCCCCAAAAACAAACAAACAACAAACCCTCCAAAACCCCAAGGGCGTTAACTCTGTAACAGGGAGCACCGAAGGTAGCGCTAAACCCAATAACATCCGGCCATGTCAAAGTTCGAGATGCTCCCAACATCTGATAGAGTAGCATTGCAGCAGGTAATAAATATGACAGTGTTTGTTGTCCATTTTTTTTTTATCTAGGCAATTTTATTTTATGTAGTATCACTTAGTCATGTAGCCTTGTGCTTGAAACGAATGGGATACCTGTAAAACTAAGTACTATAATTTTGTTCGAAACAAGGGGCGTTTTAAAAACATCCGGTTATATCGAAAATGAAAGATGGAATGTCAGACATACCACATGTTTGACACCCAACAGCCGATGTGTTCTAGTGGTGTTGTTAAACAAAACGAACGTTTGATCGTTATGGAGTGTGCCAGCTCATTATTCTATACACCTAGTTCTGGTGTTCATATTCATATGTTCGTTTAAATTAGCTTTGAATGAATGTTTAACGACACCCCAGCACGAAAAATACATCGGCTACTGGGTGTCAAACTATGGTAATGCAAACAAATAAAGTGATGATCAACATCAATATAAAAATTCAAGATTTAATTAAAAACAGTGTAAAGAACTGCAAAAATACAAATGTCACAGATAGATACTGACTTTTACTCAAAATTTCAATTGTATCTCGAAGAAAACAAGGGGATTTGTGCTGTATTAGCCATTCTCAGAGAGAATGTTACACCTCTGCACCACGGTGAGGTTACAGCACGCGCAGGGGTGCATTGAAGCGAGAGAAGTAAAATAAAGAGAGATAGTTACGAACAGAACGAAATACCAAACAGCCCACAGTTTCCCTGAATGTTAAACTAATAAATAAGTTCACTCAACTTTCAGAAATTTAATTTAAAGACATTATTTATTTTTATTTAATTTTGGGTAGGGGAAAGGGGGCCTTGATGAAACATTGTTTGCAACGATCTAATACGCTAGATGATCTAAATGAGCATAGGCGTACGGGTTCCCATTTTTGTAGTGGGGCAGTCTGGCTTTTGCCCGAATTAAACGAAATGCCCGAATTTAATCATATTAGCATTACTACCAAACGGCTATATAGGGTTGCAAACAAATCACTACGCATTTTTACATGTATTACAACTAATTATGAGGCTAGATTGATGGAAATGCACGGTAAAAAGGTCTCGGGTTAGCACATTTTGCCCGAATATCTGTATAATGTTTTACCCGAATTTGAGGTTTTGTTCGAGCACTGGGGGTGAATTGCCACTCCCGCCCCCTGTCTCGTACGCTTATGTAGATGAGAATAGTCGTTAACAGAAACGTCTATATAAATCATTTACTTTCAGAGCCAATTTCGAGAAACTAAAGACTACTTTGTGGAATGTCGTAATAGCAACTGATGCGCTGTCAAGTCACGGAGTAATACAATTATTGCAAAGTGACATTAAAGAGGACTTTATCAAAATGTAAAACACTTGTAAACTAATGAGCTTATCCACCACACTTGATAAACTTAATGTCCTGGTTGCCAGGCAATCCTGATGATCATTTAGCAGACGCAAATGCCTCATAGACGGGGAATCAAATCAATGATCAGTTTTAATCTTTTATTACCATTTGAAGAATGGCTTCTGTACTCGGGAATGCATATTTGATGGATTTTAGACAAGTTGGCATGTCATTTGAAGATTTTCTGGAGTAACATTTCCAATAAATATCAAATTGTAGGTAATTTTCATTTTGAAGAAAACATTTCAATCACGATACACGACACAAGCAAACGTGTGATAGATGTACATTTAGAACAACCGTCTAAGGGTATAGCTCCAACCACATTTCTCCCCGGAACCAACGATCGGCAATGTCAGAAGCTGGACCCGTGGTGACCGTGTGTTAATTGGATGTATGCACAGTGATCAAAAGGTTTCCAGTTCCAAAATAATGGTAAATCTGGGAAACACAAGCTAAAAGTTAAATATAATCGGTGTGGATTTCACTGCAATTTAAAATCTTGACATTATATCCAATGTGTATGCACGCGTCCTTGAGCTCACACCTCAGCTAGCAGCACGGCTGTCTCTCTGTCCAGAACAGAGGTTGATGGTTAGTGAGAAAGAGGTCGGTATATAAAACAGCTCCCTCTCCTTGTGGGTTGACGTAACTAATAGGAGACCCCCCACCCCATCCGTAAAGTTAATACACAATATATATAGCTTAAATTTTTTTTTTTTTTTTTTTTTTTTTTATGAGGCTTTAGTGAGTTCTTCTCCCTGAATTATGAGACGCGATTTAAATTCCCTCCAATCACACTTTTGACAACCGACTTTTACTTTTGTTTGTTTTACCACATCTTGATTTTGTATGCCCAGTTTTGTTTTCTGAGTCCGTGGTAGTACTTCGAGCTCTTGCTTAAGGCTACTGTTTCAATTCACCTAAAATAACCATGGGAACATATTTTGTGCTACACCTTGTACGCAACAACCGTAATGTCATAGGTGGCAGCGTGTCAATAACCCTCTATAGATTTTCAATAAATTAGTTCTTGTAATAAATAAAACTATTTGCTTGTACTTTGTTTATGGTTCAATATATACATTTTACATTTTCAAAGCAAAAACCAATTATTTTTATTGGCGTGATGCTACCATTACGCAACTTTAAGAGAACCCATTTAACCTGTCTCTGATTATCCTTTAAAGATTTTCCAATATATATATTTTTTCATCTACTTGTAATATTTTTTATGGTTCACGGGCGCGGCGTATTCAAGATATTTCTGCAGGCTGATAGTCTACATGCAGCTTTTTTAAATGAAAGTTATGTATTAGCGATTAATGCATCTTAAAATTAGTAGGGGAAACCTTTTTTCGTTGTAAGAAGGGTTGGGGTACAGACACCCTCACACACCCTGAATTGGTACCTGGTTCAAGACTAAATGTTTGTTAAAAACAAACACACCTCAACCCCACAAAACAACAAACCCCTAAAAACAAACACAAACAACCCACCTAAACTCTAATCCCCCCCCAACAAAAACCCCTCTCACCCCCCAAAGAACCCAAACAAACCCCATAACAACAACGAAAAAAATACACCCCCCCAAAGAACCCGAACAAACCCCTGAACAAAAAACAAAAAAATACCCCCCACCCCCCAAAGAAAAAATCAAAACAACAAAAACAAACAAACAATAACAAAAAGACCCCAAACAAACCAATAACAAAAACAACCTATACTTTTGGGGCGTAGCCACCATTAGGCAACTTTGACAGATCGCCTTTAATATACTTTTATTTCAGTTCCTAAATAGCCTAGACATTAAGGAAACAGATTTGTCTAGAAAAGGACCCATGAGACATCATTGTGCCAATGCGCGTTTTGATTCACGAGAACCCGATGAATCCGATAACAAGTAATAAACCGGAAAATGGCTACTGAACGGTTCTGATGTCTGCATTTTTCAGTATTAAAACTAAATTGCTATCTAAATACAACTATTGAGTATCCGGCACGTCTTGGAGATAAAACCTGCCCCATCGTGCAATGTTCTTCGTTAAAATCTCATCGTTTAAACGGTCGTTGATAACACCTTTCCTGGCTTGATTGAGTGTGAATTAATTTCAAATAAATTATTGTTTTGTAAAACAAATTACGCAATAAATATGCGACCAGACTTGACGTAAAACTGTTTTATTTATAACCGTCTTCGCGAAGATCGTTGAATCGCAAGGTTTGAAATGTGAAAAGTGAGACCTATTTTGCGTTTTAACAAATACAGATTGTTATTTAATACAGGGCATTTTGGCGTAGTGCAATCATCTTAAGTAAACGAGGAATGATATATTCAGAAGAAATGTGTTTCCATTTCATCATGAACATGTATTGTAATTCTTAAGAAATACTGAATTTTGTTATACATTTTAATTTTACCTACCTGTGATATTTGTTTTATTTTAACTCTTGAATTTGATATTGATGTTGATCTTCACTTCATTTTCGCATTTACCTTAATTTGACACTCCATAGCCGATGTATTTTTCCTGCTGGGGTGTCGTTAAACATCCACTTTACAAATTGGTGACGTCGTTTTGAAATTATATGTTCCAAAACACAAATGATCCCTTATGCTTTGCATTAATTGAAGTGCAATGTTGTTTCAATATACATGAATAATTTGCAGTTTCTAATAAATTTGCTTTTACAAATTACATATACTCCGGCTATACGAATCAACAAAATGGCGGTATTAAAACAAATACATAGGGAAATTTTTGTCTTTTCAACTTAGATTTGAATAAATTTCATCTGGTAGATATACAATTATATTTTGAATACGGATTTAGTAAACATACAACGATACTTTCAGGTATTTGTTTTATAATTATCAAATTATGGACTTTCTTAGCCTGAGGGAGGAACACAACAGCACCAGGCACTAGTGTGTTTTAGGCCGTCTCTGGTTTTTTTTGTTTTGACGCAAATGCGTCAGAGCGCCTTCCGGATTTCGAGCCCCGAGTTACTACTCACACATTAAAAGTGGTATCTTTGGATACTAAACTGGTGTTATATTTAATCTATATTTTTATTTCTACTTCGTGTTTCTACCCAATTAAGACTCAATCAGCCTATCGTGGCACACACCTCAGCAGTGTGGGCTGTCTGTCCAGAAAAGTGGGTTAGTTGTTAGTGAGCCTTATGTCTTAACCACGGCACCACTGAGGCCGGTTATACCTTTCCAATGTGCTTCTCCGCTCTGCTCGGGATGTGAACTGGTGAACTAGGATTTGAGCCCAATACCTACCAACCTTAAACCAGATGATATAAAGTCAAAAGGTTAAAGTTTGTTTTTGATTAACGACATCACTAGACCACATTCATTAATCAATAATAGACTATTGGATGCCAAACATTTGGCCATTACGAACATATAGTCTTCAGAGAAAACAGCAAGGGATCTTTATATGCAGTTTCCCCACACATAGAACAGCACGTAACACGTCCTTTGGTATACCAGTCGTTAGGTATTGATTGGGACAGGGGAAACGTCAAAGGGTCCGCTGAGGAGGTTCGACCATATGTCGCAAGCATCTTAGGCGTCTTAGGCGAGCGCTCTACCTATTGAGCTAAATCCTGCCCACCATTACATGGCGCACTGATGAAAATTGTTCAGTCTTTAAAAAGAGTCCATGTGAGTGCTCCGTTAATGGGCATCTTTTGATGCTTTTGGTTAAGCCTGATTAGTTCACGATGATGCTATGGTTGTTGTTTTATTCTATGAATGCTATTGAAGAAGTGAGACTCGCCAAAGGGTTTAATACCGCACGGTAATCCCTCACCTCCGTACATCAAAGTACCATTCATTTGACTGCATTGAAACAGATGTATAAGACTATGAATGACAAAGACCTACTGGTAGTCCGCAATTTTCTTTGATACTTTTTTTTTTTTTTGGCACTCTTTCATATGATTCTCTTCACAAACTGATACACCTGCCTTGGGTTATTCCGTAATTAGTCGTACTTAAAGGGACATTCCTGAGTTTGTTGCATGGTAAGATGTTTCCAACTAATAAAATATTTCTCCGATTAAACTTACATATTAAATATATGTTCTTGTTTAGAATATCAGTGTCTGTATATTCAATGTGTTTCTGGTCGTCTCAATATTTGTAAGCAGCTCAAACTGGATTTTGTCTTCAAATAATTTCGTACGTACGAAAAAATATTTTTTTAGGAAATAAAATCAAATTTAACCTGGTACAAATATTAGAACGATCAGAAACACGTTTAACATATACACACTAAAATTGTATGCAGCAAAATATATTTGATACGTAATTACAATCCTTGAAAAGTCTCAACATCTTAAAAATTGCAGCAAACTCAGGAATGTCCCTTTAAAAAGTCTCTGTTAGTCGATAACACCTTACAAATTGTAGCAAACTCAGAAATGTCCCTTTAACAGATTGCTGTCAGTACAAAATTTTAATGTGTCAGTGTCAGCACAGTGCAATTATGAATTTTCAATCAGTTCAGTTCAATTCTGTATTGACCGTAAGCACAGCGGCGTATTGGTATAAACTAACAACAATAGTAATAAACATACAATATCACATATACATACAATTAGGATAATAAATAACACACACTCACATATCAATAAGGAGAATGTAAATTATAGTTATATAGGTAAGGTATTATGGCACAAACAGATGTAGCTTGATTGTCATTTGGGGTGTATACCACCAAATCAAATGCCATACACGAAAATAGTAACATATGTATGTGCATAAAACTGCTACACTTTGTATTGACCAACATATGCACCATGGATACAAATACTACAACCCTTCATCGGTAAAGTAAATTGACAAATGGGGTGGTAGACTAAAAGTTTGCTTTGTTTAACGACACCACTAGAGGACATTGATTAATTAATCATCGGCTGTTAGATGTGAAACATTTGGCAATTCTGACACGTAGTCATCAGAGGAATCCCGCCTCACAGACAGGAAAGCACATACCACGGCCTTTGACTAGTTGTGGTGTATTGGTTAGAACGGAAAAAAAAACCCATCAGTTAAATGGATCCATCGAGATGGTTCAATCCTTCGACGCAAACACCTCAAGCGAGCACTCAACCGACTGAGCTAAATCCTGCCCCCAGTGGTGGATTAGGTTAAGATATAACGGGAAGTATCTTTTCACTACCCTAGTTCAGCACACAAATTGCCATTCTAATCCTAGTAGAGCCCCGCAGATGTTTTAAGTGCGGTGCAATAGCAGCTAATACAATGAAATTACAGGAAATTAATGGCCAGATGAAACAAGTCCTGTCACATATCTGATCAATGGCAGGGGTGGTCTTATTTAATGCACCATTTAAAGTCTTGATACACTACGAACTTTGACCCGGAGATGCAGTTACAACTAGAAACACGTTCGGGGGATTTAGAGACAGTAGAAATAGGACCGGCAAGGAGAACAAAACCGAGATGAACAATCCAACATTAGCGTTTGCTCTCTTAATGTGTGTGATCTGAAATAAAAACATATAAATCCTGACTGAGCACTTTCTTAATTATTATGATATAATAGGCTTTAATGAAACTAAGCTTGATGACTTAGATTCGGTTTGTATCCCAGGATACAACATTATTGTCAAAACTAGAACAGGTAATACTAAAATACGTTCAGGCGGTACTTAGTAGCCGTCAATGATTATATTTTTAAGTATGTTACTGAAGTTAAATGTATGTATTAAAATGGAATATCGATCCAAGTTAGTAATGATTTAACTGGAAGTGGAAGTGATGTTTTACTTTCATTTGTATATATTCCTCCTGAAAACACTAGATATTCTAATGAGGAACATTTTGACTTTAATGAAGCAGATATTCTGACATTAAACAAAGATGTGAATGAAAACATACTATGTGGGGATTTTAACGCACGGACTTGAATATTGCCAGACTTTGTAAACGTCGATGCATACACACTGCGTGTCATGCAGGTTGATGAGTATGTACAAAAATATATGCTAGGTGTTCAAATATTACAAAGCTCAGATATAGACAATATAAATGCTGAACTGGATTATGTACAAAATACTAGAACTTGTAACCAACAGTATTGTTGAAAATATTAATTCTATATTTCTGAACAGTGCGAGACACATTTGGTGTTACAAAGACAGGGAAGTGAAGACAGAAGACATGTATACAGATACCTTGATTTGGAGCGGAGTGTAAACATAACAGAAACGAATATCACCTTTCACGCAAGCGTTACAATGTGATGAATAATGACACAAGCAAAACGATTCTACAAAAAAACTAGCAAAGAGTATAAACAAACTCTTAATAAACACTATGATAGCCATAGACATGATATGATAAATACATTAAGACACTCTAGCTTGAATAACCTTAAAACCTAAGAAGTTCTGGAAGATTCTTAAAGATGACGTGCATGATTCATTTGATTTTAGCAATGTTATATCCGTTGACACATTCTTTGATTATTTTAAGAACGTAAACGAACTAAAACACGATACTATAACCGATTCTAGCCAACATATCGAAACGGTGCTGATATGTATGAACTGGTTGATAAAATCACACCAAATGAAATAATAGAATGTGTCAGTAATTTAAAAGGCATTTCTTTAGCTTTTTTGTTTTGTGTATGTATGCGTACGTACGCGCGTCTGTGACAACTCTTCTTCTTCTTCTTTTCGTTCCTTCTTGTAATGATATCACAGGGAGATGTTTGCTGCCAAGATGAACCTCAGTGACATGGAGGGATTCCTGGTCTCCATAAAGTTTTTCTTGTGTTTTTCGATATTGGCCAGTGAGCATCTCTGAGCTGGCTGTGTTGTTGGAAGTATTGTAGGATGTGTTCAACAGTTTCTGCGGCTTGTTCATAGGGACAGATTGGAGAGGGGGCAAGTTTAATCCTGGCAAAGTGGGACCGCAGTCTACAGTGTCCTGTGCGCAGTCTGATGATTGTAACTTGTTCCCCTCGAATGACGTTGTTCATGGGGTCTGTTGGATTGAAGTTTGGGTGCTCGCTTTGCCATTTTTTCTTTAGGGAGTGTTTAATTATGGTTTGAATTTCTTTGTATGAGGATGGTGTTTGGTCTTTGTGTCCCTTTGAACCATCCTTGGCCAGTTGGTCTACCTTTTGATTGCCTGGTACATTCCAGGAATTCTAGTGTTAAGGTTCCTAGAACTGCATTCCAGAGGGAGTTTTTTCCTCTTATTCCAGGAATTTCAGTAGAGATATTGTACTTTTATTCATCTTTGTGTGGAGGTGTGGCGCTTTAGATAATGATGGGGGAAGGCTCTGGTAGCTCTGGGATAAGGACTCTGTTTAGATCTCGGGACATACTGGTCAAGCTTGGGCGTTTCAGTCTTCTTTGTGACGGATGTTTCATTCTTTCATGCACTGGATGGTTGCTTAGACGTTTGAACGTCTCAGCCTGAGTCATCAGTTTTTGCTGTCGTCTGTCTGTCTTCCAGGGGCTGTAGTACTGTATAAGTCTCCATTTTCAGAATTGGAGTGGTCTTCATTCCTCCTGTTATCATTCTGAGAGCTTGATTTTGGATTTTATCAATTTTGTCCGTGTTGATCTTTGCAGCAGTTGCCCACGACGATGCTCCATATTCTAGAACGGGGCGTACTCTGGCAGTGTAAACACGTTTTAGTATGCTTTGATTTGCTCCCAATCTCGTACCTGCAAGCTTTCGCATTATAGAAAGTCGTTTGTCAGCTCTTCCGGTGGTGTTTGTGATCCGATGGTCCCAGGTCAGTCTCTTGTCCAAGGCGAGTCCAAGGTATTTTGGATTTTCTTCCGCGCATAGCTGCTGTTGTTTGTATTTGTCGATAGTGAGAAGACTGTAAATGTTGTTTTGGTATCATTAACAGTCACGAGCCACTTGGATGTCCATTTTAGGGATTTTTTTAGTGCAGTTATAGAGTGCAGTAATCCTTTGTAGTTCGATGTTATTGTCAGTGCGTGGGTTGAGTTCAGCATTTGTTCTGGCATCGGTCAGTTATATGTACAGTGTTAGCTGTGGGTTCCAGTATGGCTTGTATGGCGTGATCCTCTCGGAATACATTCCCTGGCAGCTTGGAGAACTGCTTGGTTGAAGTCTTTAACAACCACACTAATGTTCCGATTGATGTCTATGTCTTTAATGAGAGAATCTGTGAGTGTACCATAGTCGTGCCAGTTTGCCTTTTTGTAGTTCCACCTTGGGACAGTGTTGGTAGAAGTCTGTATAGTTCCAGGCTCAAGGGTCACTAATACTGGTTTGTGATCACTGCCAGCGAGTTGTGCACATACAGTGCGGGATGCTGTTCGTTCAATATCTTCTGTAGATATTGCGAGACCTGGTGTTGTTGTTGTGTGCCACCTTCTGGAGTAGAATGTTCTTGGATCATCTGGTTCATTTAAGAGAACAAGTTGGTTTTCATTTTGCCATGATTCGATTTTTTTACCTCTGCTACTGAAGTCACCAAGTATTATCCAGTTTTCTTCATGTACATTTAGAGTGGTATGGGATAGTTGTCTGTCTTGGGAGGCAGTAGCGGTTGGTTCCTGTGAGTATTTTAGGCCGAAGAGTTATGGTAGTCTGTAGTATTTCCGATTGTTGGTTTGTGTCAATAGCTTTCTCTGCAGCTGGGTGGTCGAGCTTGATCAGTGTCATAATTCCTCCTTTGCTTCTTGATGTTCTGTCCAAGCGGAAGATTTAGTATCCTCTGATGAAAAAGCATTGCTCTGATTGCAGGTAAGTTTCTTGAATACAAGCATCATCAACCTTGTTGTCATGGAGGAATTTGGTTAGTTCTATCTTCTTTTTATTTACTCTCTTTGCATTTCACTGCATGGTTTTGAATGTTGTTGGCAATATTTCTTGTGCAGATTTGGTTCTGGTAGCGTTTATCCTTCTCCTGCATCCCCCAGTCAACTAGGATGCAGAAAGGACACCAGTAGATTTGGCTGGGCCCCTCGAGGTTGAGCCCGGCGCTGCACCTCCCTGGTGTGTCCAAGGGCGAGGACCATCCTGTAATACACCTTCTGTGATCATCATTTGAAGGTTGTTGCGTAAGCCCCCTATTTCTGTTCGCGCCACTTCGGCTGGAGCTTTTCGACTTCGGCTGTGATTTTTGTAGAGTTGCCTCTGTTTGAATAGTTGCTTTACAGGGCTGATGAATCCATTCTATCCAGTGGGTTGGTTTGATTTTGAAGTGTCCGTCTCCTAGATATCTTGCCTTCCAAGGCTGACGAATGGCATCTGTCCGGGCTGTATTTCAGAGTTTTCCATCTCTTAGACAAATTACTCTGTCAGTCCGTGCTATTTGTCCATAGCTGGAGCTGGATTAGTGAATGTCAGAGCGTGTCCATACGTCGACGGATCATGCACACTGCACCTCTGGGGCTCCAGCTGCTCCGAGATCCCCCTCAGTCTAGCCCGAGTCCGTAAGAGCCCAGTTATCGTGGTGTACCAAGCTATATTAGCAGGGGGCACTGAGAGAGTCTTGCTTGCAGAGAGGTTATGTACCGGAAGAGTAGTTCTTTTTGACTACCTTTTTGTCGTTAGACTATCCAGCGGCTGCAGCTGAAAGCGAGAAGGTCAACCCAACTACTTCACTACAGCACTAGACACATCACACAGGCCTGTGGTGATCATACCACCACACAACTCTGTGACAACTGACAACAGTTTACTTTAGTTTCGATTTCTACCGTATAAATGTTTACGGAAATATAGAACGGAGTAAACATTTTAGTTTTTACTCTTAGTTCCAAATAGAAGTTTAATGCAACAAAACACACATGGCTACCGTTTTGTTTCTGTTTTCGCAGCTAGAATTCAGTATGTGTTTTATTTGTAAAATCACTCTTTATCCAAAACATTAAATTTCAATACAGCTGTGAAATGCGATTTAGAGAAAGGAATAGACTGTGTACGAAAGAGAAAAAATTAAAGTGTGTTTTGTTTAACTACACCACTAGAGCACATTGATTTATTAATCATCGGCTACTGGATGTTAAACATTTGGTAATTTTGACATATAGTCTTAGAGAGGAAACCCACTACATTTTTTCATATATATATGCACCATCCCACAGACAAGATAGCACATACCACAGTCTTTGATATATCAGTCATGGTGCACTGAATGAAACGAGAAATAGCCCAATGAGCCCACCGACGGGGATCGATCTTAGACACACCGCGCACCAGGCGAGCGCTATATCACTGGGTTACGCCCCGCCCACAACCGGCCTCGGTGGCGTAGTGGTTAGGCCATCGGTCTACAGGCTGGTAGGCACTGGGTATGGATCCCAGTCGAGGCATGGGATTTTTAATCCAGATACCGACTCCAAACCCTGAGTGAGTGCTCCGCAAGGCTCAATGGGTAGGTGTAAACCACTTGCACCGACCAGTGATCCATAACTGGTTCAAAAAAGGCCATGGTTTGTGCTATCCTGCCTGTGGGAAGCGCAAATAAAAGATCCCTTGCTGCTAATCGGAAAGAGTAGCCCATGTAGTGGCGACAGCGGGTTTCCTCTCAAAATCTGTGTTGTCCGTAACCATATGTCTGACGCCATATAACCGTAAATAAAATGTGTTGTGTACGTCGTTAAATAAAACATTTCATTCTTTTCTTTTACGTCCCGTCCCGCCCACAATCGGTGTACGAAATCTGAAAAAAAAACCTAATGAGAAAATGGAGTGGGATAACTCCTGCGGTTATCGATGTCACATGCTGTCATGTATAATGTGTTTCTGATGTATGCGCGTGTCACCTGTATAATGGTTTCAGGCCTGTTTGCGTGTCAAACCTTTTGTCGCATAACATTTAGATTACTCACACACTAATCGTCCTCTTTCCTATTTTTTTAAATTTAAATTTCTGGCCATTATACGTCACGAAACAACAAAGTGCACCTAAATAGCATTGATGTTTTTATGTTGAAGTATAATATAGGATAAAAAGAGTGAGTGTTAAACCCAATGAAAATACACGTATAACAAAGAAATACAATTTTCTGGGACATTATTTGTTAATTAGGTAGACTTTTTTATACACACTATAAAACGATTTCGTGTTATTTGTTTGTTACTTATTTATTTTTGTCAAAACGTTTGCGTTGTTTGATTATGAAGTAGAATATTTCTACACTTCGTGTACCCTGTACATGACCAAGAAAACAGGTTTCTCATTTGGCGGGGCAAACTGGGGATGGTGTACGAAGAGACCGGCAAACATGACTTAAAATGAGATCTTCTTAAACGGACATTCCTGAGTTTGCTGCATTGTAAGATGTTTCCGGCTAATAAAATATTTCTACGAAACTTACATATTAAATATACAGTCAAACCTGATCTAGCGGCCACGTGTATTTAGTAGCCACCTGTGATAAGCACCTGTATTATGCAGCCACCTGTGATAAGCACCTGTAGTATGCAGCCACCTGTGATAAGCACCTGTATTATGCAGCCACCTGAGATAAGCACCGGTATTATGCAGCCACCTGTGATAAGCACCTGCATTATGCAGCCACCTGTAATAAGGTGCAACATTTTTATTCCTCAAAATCAATTAATATAGTGTAAACTAAATTGTATTATGCAGCCACCTGTCATAAAAGGCCACCTTTTAATACTAATTTTGGTGCCTGCTTAATACAGGTTTTACTGTATTTTCTTGTTTAGAATATCAGTGTCTGTATCTTCAATGTCTTTCTGGTCGTCTTAATATTTGGAAGAAGCCCAAACTTGATTTTGTCTTCAAATAATTGCATACGTACGAAAAAAAAACGTATTTTAGGAAATAAAATACAAATATCAGAACCACCAGAAACACGTTTAATATACAGCCACTAACATTTTTTGCAGAAAAATATATTTGATATGTAATTACAATCGTTAAAAAATCTCCGATAGTCGATAACATCTTAAAAATTGCAGCAAACTCAGGAATGTCCCCTTATAGGAACTGCCCTGAGTTTGCTCTCATTCTAACATATTTACGACTAACAGGGCCTATAAAACATTATCACAAAGGCTAAAAGAACTTGTTTTAAAATTTCTAGATGAATGATGAATGGATGTTTAACGACACCCCAGCACGAAAATATATCAGCCATTGTGTTTCAAACAAAGGTAAATGCAAACATTAAGTGATGATCAACATTAATATGAACATTCAAAAGTCAAATTAAAAGAGTGTTAAGAACTATGAAAACACCCAAATATCACAGATAGGTAAAATTGTAAATGAGAATAAAATTCAGTATAACGAAGACATTTCAACAAAACTTCAGGATGGAATTTAATGATATGATTCCATCACAATTCTTCTGTCAAATACGTATTTCCTAGTTTGCTCAAGATAATTGCACGCTACTAAAAAGTGACCGAATATGTGCTGTATTCGCCACTCTCAAAGAAATCCATGATAATGTTGCCACCCCTGCACCACGATGAAGAACAGTAAGATGTATTTGAAAATAAAATAAGGAAAAAAAGAAAGAGAAAAGAAAAAAGAAGCTCACAAGAAAAAGAATACGATGGAGATGAGATAATAGTTATCGATGCATCAATGTGTCATGCAGAACAAGAACGTTGAACTACTGTGTTATGCAGTGATATAAAGTGTCAGATTAATAATGATATCTGACGTGTTTGCGTGCAAGGACTACATTTGATGTTGCAATATTTGTAATCCTACACACTAATCCCTTTTTATAACGTTTTAAAATTTGGGTTTTTAAAACAAAATATTGATCATTAAACGAAAACGAACGCCTGGCAATAAACTTCCATCGATATGTTGCAGCACAAAATAGTAAACCACCATAAGTAAATGGTACAAATGGTTTTTTCTTAGACGCTATTTTGATTCTTGTATATTATATATATGCATAGTCTATATAAGTGGAATCTATTAATTCTTAGTTATTTTTCACGAATACACCCAAAATCAGTAAATAATATGTGACTTGCAGCTTTGAAAATGCACCTTTAATGCAAACCACAACTATAATATACGTGTGTGTTTTCGTCCTCTACGTTTACGATCAGTTGCCTTGATGCGACAAACTCAAAAGTTACTGCTGATGATATAAAAACGTATAGAGCTGAGTCAGATATTTCCTTGTCTCAAATCTATATTCCTAATCATGCAATTTCTTGTAAAAATCCAAACTGCAATATATCTGGTCATCTACATGCTATTGATAGTTTATATAATGAAATTGTTAATGCATTAAAATTGGTATCTCAACATTTGATTAAAGGTAATAGTGACAGTCACAAAAAATTGCTGGGTGGAATAACTACGTAAAAGATCTGCATCTCATTGCTCGAGAGGCCTACTTGTTATGGCGAGACAATGGTAAACCTAGAACAGGACCTATATGTGAAAATATGAACAAAACACGTAGGCAGTTTAAATACGCTCTTATAATGTGTCAAAATGAGAACGACAGAATGAAGGCAGATGCTATAGCACAAAATTTGACCGACATGAACTTTCGTGAATTTTGGAAAAATATTTCTACAGAAAATAATAAACGAACTCTATTGGCAACAACTGTGGATGGTGTGACCGGGGAAGAGAATATTGCAAGTTTGTTTAAAGAACATTATAAAGAACTTCTAAATTCTGTGACGGGTCAGCATCATCGAGCATATGTTGAAGAGTATATTGTTAATGATTCAAGTTATGTTGCTGAAATGAACGTAAATCCCAATGAAGTAATGGAGTTTGTTTTTAAACTTAGCAGTGGGAAATCAGCAGGGAATGACGGCCTCTCAGCGGAACACCTCCAATATGCGTCCAAGAGATTATTCGTTCTATTGTCAGTTTGTTTCAGTGCCATGCTTGTACACGGGCATGTATCTAGTAGTATGACAGGTGTTATTCTTGTTCCTATTGTGAAAAATAAAACTGGAGACATAACAGATAAAGGCAATTACCGTCCAATTGCATTAGCAACTGTGATATCAAAAGTTATGGAACATGTACTGTTATCACGAACAGACCTAAGTACATCGGACTATCAGTTTGGATTTAAAAGTGGGACATCCACCGATATGTGTTTATTTGCTTTTAAGGAAGTTATTAACTTTTACATTTCACAAGGTAGTCCTGTGTATGTTTGCATTTTGGATGCGAAAAAAGCCTTTGACCGAGTAAGTCACTGGACATTATATATGACACTTTTGAAAAAAGGCGTGCCTACTTTTGTAGTTCGCTTTCTCAAAGCATGGTATTTAACCCAATTGTTTAGTGTAAAATGGGGTGCATATATTTCCTGTAAGTTTAATGTAACAAATGGCGTCCGTCAAGGTGGGGGTAATGTCACCCTTATTATTTAATATATATATATTGATGACCTTAATCTACAGTTGTCAAAATGTGCAGTTGGGTGTAATGTTGGTGGGGTGTTTCTAAATAACTTCAGTTTTGCTGATGATATGTCACTTCTTTGCCCATCTATTTCTGCATTAAGAAAAATGTTAACGATTTGCGAGAAATTTGCAGAAGATTATGATATTATATATAATACAATGAAAACTGTTTGTATGTGTATTGAGCCGGAAACTCTGAAGTTGATCAATGTGCCTTCGATATATTTGTGTGGTGATGTATTGAAATTTGTTGACAACTATAAATGTGTAGGTCATATTATGTGCAAAAACATGAAAGACGATAAAGACATTAAACGACAGTATAGAGCCCTTTGTGTACGTGCAAACATGTTGTTGCGGCGATTTGCAAAATGTTCAGAATCTGTTAAAACACAATTATTTGCGAGTTATTGTAGTAATTTGTACGCGGGTGTATTATGGGTGAAATTTACACAGGATACCATGAAGGATCTTAACATATGTTATAATAATGCATACCGATGCATGATCGGACAACGTCGACCATACCGTGCCAGCAAGATGTTTGTCGGTCATCGAGTAAAAAGCTTTGGCGCTTTACTTCGCTCAACAGCATATTCGCTGAAGAGCAGAATCGAAACAACTTTAAACGACCTACTTGCCCACCTGCGGTGTACAACTGTGTACGTCAAATCTGTATGTGTAAATCTCTGGCACAAGCTGCTGTATATTATGTAATCAGTTTTGTATGTGATGTTTATATATGTTCTATGGATCTTTGATCTGAAATAAAAATCTATTATTATTATTATTATTATTATAAAAAAAACCTTCCACCCTGTTCTCTAATACCTTGTCACAGATAACACCATTCTAACTTTAAATGCATAATGCGATCTGATAATTTAAGTTGAGATAATACATTTTATTTGACCTTCAGTTTTCAATTCTTTATTAGCTTTAATGACTGCATCTAATGCTAGGGTCAGACTACTAACTGCCAGCAGAAAGTTGGCCAACTTTCCGCTGTCACGAATTCTATGACTGTCCAGTTGCTAGTCTGAGCACCCGTCGTAAGTCGGTAGTTGGGGAAATTGAGTTGGCCAACTTTGTCGTGCCAGTTGATTGTCTGAGATTAACATTAAGGATATCTAAGAATGATGTGTTACGTGAAAGCAAAATAATGTGGACGATCTAGTCGGTACAGGGGAATGTCCGAATAACTCTCCATTCCTGAAAAAAATTATGGAGACGCGGACCGCTGCGGACGAGTACCATTAACTTCCAGGAAAGGTGAGTCTGAAGATATGACCTTGCTAAAATACATCAATAAACAATCATAATGCTATATCTCAGTATATGTAAGTATGGAGTTTAACGCTAGTATGGAAGTAGTTTCCTACGGTTAAAAACGTATGTAGTTTGTGTATCCATTACTAACATAATCTGATTTTCAGTTATTTAAAAAAGGTGGGGTTTTTTTTAATACTTAAATGAGCAACAATAATCTCGATATCGTACCTTTAACGAACAAAACAGGTTTTGTCATTGCCATGACATCGAGAGCTATTCTAGTAACTGATGAATGTTAATTGGCAATAACATAATTGTTTTAACATTTATAACCTCTGTGTATATTCCCCAGTATGGCATCAAAGTGTATTGCATGAATAAATTAATGCGACGCCAGTTTAATTTCTATACATTTGAGGATATGTAACATTATGAAGACAGATGGAATGAATGAACGAATCAATATTAACAACACCAGCGTACGATGGAACATCAAGTATTGGGTGTCAGATAAAGGGTTGTGAACGACTGAAAGTTCATACAAACAGCTTGTTGTCAAAACAATGTATGGCGCTACGGTGAATGACATTTAAAACCAATAAATGGGATTTAGCTCAGCTGGTTGAGCGCTCGCTTGAGGTGCTTTGCCGTGGATCCATTCAACTGATTGGGAGTTTTCTCCTTTTTCTCTCGTTCGAACCAGTGCACCACAGCTGGTCAAAGGCCGTAGTATGTGTTTTCCTTTCTGTAGGAAAAGTGCATATAAAAGATCCCTTGTTGCTTTAGGATAATTGTAGCGGGTTTCTTCTGATGACTACGAGTCAGAATTACCAAATGTTTGACATCCAATAACCGATGATTAATTAATCAATGTACTTTAGCGATGTCGTTAAATAAAACACACTTTAACTCTTGGTCGACATCATCTTAACAGTCGCCCAAAACGTTTTATTAGATTAGTCCCTTTGAAGAAATGAATGGTTCAACAAGTACGATTTTTCAACAATTTAGTAGCAGCGGTCGATTCAACAGGAAGTTTTAAAAAGGGGTCGGACAACGTTTTTAGATCTAATATAGTGGAATTTTGAAGCGCCGAAGACGCTTACACTAATCTAGGGGGAGTTCATACGTGTAATTGGACCTTCAATGAAGTCGCAGAACATAATTATCCTTAACCTAGCGGAATTGGTTTTGACAGAAGCATGTAAAATTCTTGAAAAAACAAATAGGTGACTTAATAACAGTTTTCACGGAACTCACACTCTTCCTGCAGATAGCCTTGGTTCTTACCGAAAGCACAAACCGATGTTTTTTAAGATTTTTAAAAAAGGTGGGTTTTTTAGCAAGAGACAAAAATTGGATTAGAAAACTGGAGTGTTGTTTTACGACGCAACATTTCTGGGTTTAACACGTAAACTGTTGCAGCACATGTCAGTTATAAATTTAGCTAGACTCCGAACATCTTCCAGACGAACATTTACGTCAATATAGCACGAGGAAACTCCCAATCTTTGCAATTCGAAATGCCAACATACAATTAGGTAGGCAGCACCCTGTAACCGATGGTGGTCAGAAACTATAAACGTTGGAAGAAATAATAATACACTTTCAATTTGTTTCAGATCGCTGATCCATTGATAACATAGAGTAATACATTCACATAAAAAAAAAGATTACATAAATGCCACTTGTAATGCCATTTTATCCCAAAGAATGAAGGAATGACTGTCTAACGACATCACAGCAAAAAGTCTCGGATTTAAAGGGACTGTCCCGAGTTTGCTGTATTGTAAGATGTTTTCGGCCAATACATAGAGATTATTATACGAGCTTGTGTGTCGTACTGATTTTACGAAACGAGTGTCAGGATGTTTGAATTGTCCGAGTGAGAGCGATGGTAATACATGAATACTGACACGTTTCGTAAAATGAATACGACTCACACGCGAGTGTAATAATTTCTTTATCATCCATATTATTATTTTTGTTTTCTTTATCAATAACAAGACCGAACTCAAAATGTTTCAGCCACAACTAGGAGGCGACGAAATGACGTCATATTTCAAATGCACAGCCTGAGCTACGACTGTAGAAGCAACGTCATGTTAGACGTCTTTTCCCAAAATTACGTCAATACACTTGTTTTTACACGTGTGGTTCGTATGATTATTATTAATTCGGTTATGTTGAACCATATGGATAATAAAATTTTATAACGACTAGTATTACATATTTAATATACTGGTGGAAAGAAATAAAGGATCACACAGATAGCAACAAGAAATTTGGCTGCATCAAAAATCAATTCATATTGTCAGAAGTTGACTTGGAACATATAGGCAGCTCATTCAACACTACAGACATTCAATCCTACATTACAACTTGGTATGAAATGCAGACATTACTACGCTAGTTGTGAATTACATTTGGTCTGCATTTCCATGTGTTCCCTTATTTCTTTCCATCAGTATATATAATAATAAAACTATAATAATAATAATGTTAAAGGGACATTCCTGAGTTTGCTGCATTGTAAGATTTTTCCGACTAATACAATATTTCTACGATTAAACTTACATATTAAATATATTTTCTTATTTAGAATATCAGTGGCTGTATGTTTCTGGTCGTCTTAATATTTGTAAGAAGCCCAAACTGGATTTTGTCTTCAAATAATTTCGTACGTATGAAAAAAATATTTTTTAGGAAATAAAATGAAAATTAACCTAGCACAAATATTAGAACGATCAGAAACACGTTTAATATACAGCCACTAATATTCGAAACAAAATATATTTAATATGTAAGTTTAATCGTCGAAACGTTGTATTAGTCGAAAACATCTTTTAAATATTGCAGCAAACTCAGGAATGCCCCTTTAAAACTTATATTAAAGGGACATTCCCTGGTTTTTAAACACTAAGGCATATATATTTTTTTACTATTAGAGCCGTTTCTGATAACTGAAATCATACTTTACTTAGATTTTATTGTTTAGATTATCCATTTCCGTACATTCGAAGTGTTTTTGGTCATCCTAGTGTTTTTAATATCACAAAATGCATTTCTCATATTTTTAAAAACGCATGTGCGTCTTACAAGTAACAGCTATGGTAATTAAGTGTGTGTTTTATTTAACGACGCCACTAGAGCACATTGATTTTTTATCTTATCATCGGTTATTGGACGTCAAACATATGGTCATTCTGACACTGTTAACAGCTATGTAGTCCATTTTTAGTCTATTTTTAGAGGGTATTTCACCCTTTCAAAGTCACAGACTCATGTTTCACTCAATTGTAACTTTATCCAAATGTGTTACAGGTTTGTAGATTAACTGAACCTAGTGTTAATTTTCATGGGTTGAAACTAGGGTATGTCCCTTTAACATAAAAAATATTACTGAATTTTGAATCATAGCAACTCAAAAATCGTTTTCGACTAAAGTGTTTCTCTTTTTTTTTAAACAAAATTTAATCATCATCAAATTATATCGATTAATATTATGTTTAATACAGGGTTGACTACAAAATGATTGAACAGCCTTAGCTGCATTGTTATCGAGATAATCGATAATGAAGTACACATAGACTAAAGGTAATTAATTACCTGTATGTCTAAGCGACCTGAGTTGGAGAACAAAATTTATTTTACATATTTGGTCATTGAACTTTAACAGTTTTATACCAGCATGCACTCTGTCCTCATAGTATAGGGCTAGATCTGGGGTATGAGATAGTCTAATGGTACGATGATGGGACCCTAGAACCCACTGCACCTGATATAGAATACCTCAGGGGTCTCGCTACATGTCATAGGCGATGGCGGGCCCGCCATCCCTTAAGACTTATTTCCAATATGTCCGCCATCCATTGGCAGCGATAGTAATATCCGCCATCCATTTATTTAGGCCGCCATCCAAAATCACACGTCATGTCATCGTCTTGAACTACCAGAGTAATCAGGTTCATCGTCGTTTACAAGATATTTTCGAAGTACTTGTACCCTGAAAATCTTAGGTACCATCCCTTCCTATAAGTGAAACCAACTCTACGGATTCCCTCCATTCCTTTCCTCAATACTGGAGAGACCACTGGGTATAATACCTACCACCGTCGTACATCTAAATCATCCATATTTATCACCACGACGTCTGGGGACACAACGATAACATGGCAAGTCACTTACCACATCAATTCTGTTTCAGACGCCGACCAACATGTTCGTAACGCATCATATTACAATTGACCCAGCAGGTCAACTCGCCACAACGTGCACCGTGCAATATTTATAGCATGATTTCATTTGCGTGATGTGCTTATAGTCAAGAACATTTGCTTAACTGTTATTTAATGATTTAATGACGACACCGAAAGTTGCACCGCACCAAATTAGCCGCGTCTTGTTTTATTATGAGATTCGCCAGACGTCATTGTATTCAGTAACATTAATTACATTTCTGGTTGGTTACTAATTGACTATTTTGTATACAAAATTTAAAACGCATTGTAAATCTTTCCTTATAATCTTTTTAACTTTTTATTTGTTGCTCAGTAAAACAATTAATCCATTTGATTAAGTTCTAGTTCTTATGAAACCATCATGGTGTACATTTGGGGTAAAAACTCATTTACAATTTCCTACAAATTATGAGGATTGCTACCAAACATATTCTTTAAATCCGTTAAATTCCTCATTTCATTTTAATGGATGAAGTTGAAATGAATGAATGAATGTTTAACGACACCCCAGCACGAAAAATACATCGGCTATTGGGTGTCAAAATATGGTAAATGCAAAACTAAAGGATGAAGTTGGAATCCAAGGAGTTAGGCAAACAGATATAGATCTAGTATTAAAAAAGATTTTAAAATATTGATGGCGTCACACACTCACACACAAAAGTTCAGACACTGTAACGTTGCTTGCAGACGTGTAAATAACTGATATTGATATGGGATATTTAAGGAAATGAGCATTGGAGAAATAATCCGTTTGAAAACAAAAACATAATAGGACAGGAAATGGTTATTGTCACCGAGTACGTCCGTAACGACTATCTCAAATAAAGCCCCGAGGCTGACACTGCCGGAACATGACCGAGCTAAAGAAATGGAGTTTTTAAAGGCAAATACTTAATTATTTGTCAAGATCACCGGTTGGGTACTCCGCCGCAAAGCAAGCAATTTCCTAGGGCGAAATACTCGAGTATACTCTTTACAGCAGATCAACAGTTCTTAACGTGTTAGACCCACGTCCCCAACCAGGCCGATCTAATCATGCCACGCCAACGCTAGCCTTTAGGGCTCATATAGACCGGATGCAGCGCGTGCGTGCGGCCCAACTGATGCGTCTGCGGCTTGCGTTTTGGGCACACACACCAACTGGGTTTCGGTGTACAGGGAATGCAAGTCCGTAAAAACAGTTGTCCTAGGAATACAGGTCCTAGGTCTAGTATACCTAGGGATGCAAGTGATAGGACTGACACTCCTTAGGAATGCTTGTCTGACTGTTAGGATTTCAAGGGCCACCGAAAACATATTAGAATGAATGAATGTTTAACAAGACATCAGAATCCAGCATCGGCTATTGGGTGTCTAACAAAGGTCAATATAAATATAAAAATATTCGAAAGTTAAATTAAAACAGTGTAAAAATATAAATATCACAGGTAGATAAAATTAAAATTTATAATAAAATGCATTATCTCGGAGTAATTTCAAAAACAAGTCCAGGATGGAATCGAAATGATTCCATCATATTTCTCCTACCAAATATATATTTTCTCGTTTGCTTAAAGGGACATTCCTGAGTTTGCTGCATTGTAAGATGTTTCCAACTAATACAATATTTCTACGATTAAATTTACATGTTAAATATTTTTTCTTGTTTAGAATATCAGTGTCTGTATATTCAATGTGTTTCTGGTCGTCTTAATATTTGTAAGAAGCCCAAACTGGATTTTGTCTTCAAATAATTTCTTTCGGAAATAAAATGAAATTTAACCTAGTACAAATATTAGAACGATCAGAAACACGTTTAATATAGAGCCACTAATATTTAATGCAGAAAAATGTATTGGATATGTCATTACAATCTCTAAAAAGTCTCTGATAGTCGATTACATCTTAAAAATTGCAGCAAACTCAGGAATGTCCCTTTAAGAAAGAAATGTTCTATTTAATGATTGGACTCCACCAAAATGTTACGTACTGTTAGAATACACTGACAGTGCTCACACTGAGGTGGTGGATCCTTCTTCAGAATAAATGAATATATTCTTGAATCTGTCATACATACTTGAAAATATATATGACCGATGAGACCACGACACAAGACCATTTCACCTTTTCTGCACCGCCTATAGGAGGACTGCCACTAGCAGTACTAGTTTAAACTATCTTAAACTTCATTCTGTCAAGCTAGTACAATGAAGCTTGTTAAAATTAGCAAACATTCAATGTACAATTGAAAGTTTAACAATACCCCAGCACAATGATAACTTAAATAGGAAGCTGTAAGTAATGCGTAATTTAACGACCCCACCCCAAGAAAACCCTGTAATAATAACAATAATGGGGCTGGACCTAGCCCATTGGTAAAGCGCTCGCTTGGTGCGCGATCGGTCTGGGATCGATCCCCGTCGGTGGGCCCATTGGGCTATTTCTCGTTCTAGCCAGTGCACCACGACTGGTATATCAAAGACCTTAGTATGTGCTGGTATATGCCGTCAGTGGGATGGAGCATATAAAAGATCCTTTGCTACTAATGGAAAAATATAGCGGGTTTCCTGTCTAAGACTATATGTAAAAATTACCAAATGTTTGACATCCATTAGCCCCTAACAGGTTACTGGGTGTTAACACAAAGGTAAATAAATTTAAAAGAGACTATTCTCAACAATAAACAACAACTCTCGTCCTGGACTCCTCCCGCCCAACAGATTTTGAGGAAATCTAAACAATCCCTTCAAGTCTATGTGATCATTTCTTCAACGTCTTTTAGTTAAGGAAGATGAAGTCGTCCATAAGTACTGTCAAATCCGCCTGGCATTACTTAGGCAAACAAGATTTGTTTTAACCAAATTTCCAATAAATCGGCAGATAAAACAAGCGGCGTCTGAACGGCGTCATTGATGTGACGATTTGTACAATGAAATCATCTATAAGCCGGCTATGAAAGGATTGGCGAAACCACCAAGGCCAAAGTGGTCCAATATATATCTGCAGACTTGTCACCACGAGTTGTTTTTTCCAATTACAATTCGATAAATGAATACTGAAGATTAACTCGTCGAACCAAACAGTTTCAAGAGTTGGTGTTTATAAGATGGGTGAGGCAGTATACATCTAGGTCATCTTTCTCTGTTTTCTATCTCCATTCAACTGACTGGGTTTTTTTTCGCGTTCCAACTAGTGCACCACAGCTTGTCAAAGGCCGTGGTATGTACTTTCCTGTCTGTGGGAAAGTACATATAAAATATCCCTTGCTGTTAATGGAAACATTAAAGGAGAGGACAATTAAGGCATTTGGCCTGGTATGCATATTCAACGATATATAATGCACATTATTGCTTAATATCAACAAGTATAATCGTATTGTTAATTAATAAAACGGTTAAATGTGACGGCTATTATATATAACGGGCGCGGCCATTTTGTACCCTCCCAGTGAACACGCCCTCTGGCGAGCTGGTGGATACGTAATACATAACGTGTCACGTCAGGAATTAGTCTTCGAACTGATGAAACAAACACACCTGAATTTTGCGGATGCATCGCAATGTTCTGTAATAATATCCATCCCAGTAAGCCAGCAGCAAGTATATATTGTTTTTCAATACAAAATAAACCACCATTGTCAAAGTGTTGAAATAACTGTATTATGTGTTGTACATAAATTAACCCACTTACTGAAATAATAATCGGAATGTTTCCTTGGTTAATTGGTCTTTCCGTGGCCTATAGGGTGTATACTACCAAATCAAATCCCATAGACGACAATAGTAACATATGTGGCTAAAACTCCTACCTGCAACGTATCAACCGACATAAACGCCACGGATATAAATACTACCACCCCTTACACTTAAAGTGAATCAGAAAAAAAATGTGGGTCAAGCTGCTCGTTTCTGAGATAACTGGTAGCGTCTATGACTACCCTAGTTTCGCACAAAATTCGAGTACTTTTTTTTACAGGTACCCCATACATGTTTCAAGCACAAGGCTACTTGACACATTGGTACTAGATGAAATAAAATTACACATTTTTTTTACCCAGATGATACTATTATTTTTTACAACCAACACACTCACATTTATAACCAATCACAGGACTTGTGGTGTTCACTTCTCTATCAAAAGTTCGGTGCACCTCGAACTTTGACCCAACCGGAAGTTATTTGGTTTAGTACTACCTATACTGATAACATACATTTTTCAAAACGTGTCCAGCTATGTGTCTTTATGACAACCAGGATCTGGTGTATTCTGACATAAACTGACAACCTCACTGAAACTGTTGTTTCTACAGTGCAACCTAATATAATGTACACCTCAAAAAGCATATATATTGCATATAGTTTTGTACAAATGCAATATGTCATATTAAACAACAAAATGTTTAAAAATAAAACTCCTGAAGATATTTACTTTCAGTTGGGTGTGTGTACTCAGGTATATATGTAGAGACAACAAAGGTAGTCAGAGTGCCTCTACCCCTTTAAAGAATTCCATTAAAACACATGCACTTGATTGACCCCTAGATTATGAAGACCTTAACAGGCACATCAAAGAAATATCAGTATTAAAAAAATACACTGTCTGAGGAAGGAAACACAAACATGACTGTACCTGTATGAATTAATGACTTA
This sequence comes from Gigantopelta aegis, assembly GCF_016097555.1. Classification (NCBI taxonomy): domain Eukaryota; kingdom Metazoa; phylum Mollusca; class Gastropoda; order Neomphalida; family Peltospiridae; genus Gigantopelta; species Gigantopelta aegis. The sequence continues at coordinate 12,780,203 of NC_054706.1, forward strand.
TTGTCCTGAACATTAGTGTTGGGAGGAAATCCTGTATGCTGGGTGTGGGTGTCTTCAAGTTACCAGGTGTGGAAATTTCAAATCCATCGGCCATGCTGATTTTCATAATGAACTATCAAAACTATTGGCAGCCACCAATATTCCTGACTATATTTTATTGATAGCCCACTGTAGTTGGAGGTTTTAATAGTTGTGATATCTGGAATAATCATGCAGCTTTAACACATTTATATTTGATTAATTACTGAAAAAAACTATTTTTAAATGACAAAATTACCCCAACATCTATTTTCTTGCATTATTTTCTAATCCGGATGAATACAATATGTACATTAGATGTATTCCTACAATCTGTAATCCAGCATTTTATTTAGCTAGTAACATTAGGTAATACAGCTTTAACAATAAAATAAATTATCAACTTAATCCAAGGCAGATAATCAAATCTGAAAAAATTAGTTCTGAATCTAGTATAAACTCAAAATGCTTTTCATGAGAGCTAACTAAGTGATTATTAAGAAAAAAAAAATTATCTGGAGATCTAAGTATATGTTTAACAACCTTATTGTTATGTACAAATAAGAACAGAAGGCACAATAGTGACAACAAATTTAATTATGTTTTTGGTAAAGTTTTTCTTCAAATTTACTTTAAATTTTGCATAAAACTACAAATTTGTCTAAAATATAACTTAGCACCCTATAAATATGTCAAAATGACAATAAAAATCAACTTCTTTACAAATTTGAGTTTTCAGAATTTCATACATAAGAAATTAACAATGTTAATGGAAACTAAAGACATTAACCCACCATTGGCACATGCTATTTTTAATATAAAAATAAATTGCTATTAAAATCTTAGTTCAGGTTGCCTATATATACCATATTTAAGAGCAGTTGTATATGGCAAATCAAATACCATGTAAAAAGAAATTATTGAAATCTTTACAGTATGAATTATAGGCCAAAACCAACTTTTCTTCAGTGATAACTTTGATTCAAACTCCATTCAGAGCCATGTACAGAGATTATTGTCAAGGTCAAGGTCATTGTGAACTTGCATGATCGAGTGATGGCTAATTAATCAACCAGTATAGTTTAATTAAATACAATGACAAAATCATAATATTTTTTATTATGCACTGAATATGTGCTATAGGGTGTATACTACCAAATCAAATCCCATAGACGACAATAGTAACATATGTGGCTAAAACTCCTACCTGCAACGTATCAACCGACGTAAACGCCACGGATATAAATACTACCACCCCTTACACTTAAAGTGAATCAGAAAAAAATGTGGGTCAAGCTGCTCGTTTCTGAGATAACTGGTAGCGTCTATGACTACCCTAGTTTCGCACAAAATTCGAGTACTTTTTTTTACAGGTACGCCATACATGTTTCAAGCACAAGGCTACTTGACACATTGGTTCTAGATGAAATAAAATTGCACTTTTTTTTTACCCAGATGATACTATTATTTTTTACAACCAACACACTCACATTTATAACCAATCACAGGACTTGTGGTGTTCACTTCTCTATCAAAAGTTCGGTGCACCTCGAACTTTGACCCAGCCGGAAGTTATTTGGTTTAGTACTACCTGTAACTGATTGGCAGGTGTATATTTAGACGGTCCCCAGACACTGTGTCTAGACACACTAAAACGACGTGCCTCTTTTATTAAGATCACAAGGTATTGTTTGATAGCCGCGCGGACACCCCTCAAATCGTAATGGACATTATCAGCCGTCCTGCTTTATTACTGTAAGTAATTCTGTAAAACCCTTTAAGTAGACTTTCGCATCTAAAATCACAAAACTGACCAATTACGTAGTCCCAAAGAAAAGAAAATTATGACTTGGGTATCGTGAGTGGTCGCTTTTGCTCGAACATACCCTACCAATAGGCCTAATAATAATTAAAAACATTCTTTGGATTTTTTTAAAGAGAAAAATACTATAACTCCATTTGGTTCTATTGATGCAAATTGAAATATATTTAGTTAAATAGTTTATTATACTATCAAGTCATTTATGTTGTTTTACAAGTCAGGTTGATAAAAGCGAAGCACCTTGTCGTAAATTAGAGCGTTTGTTTACACTGTGCTTAGAGGATTTGGAAAGTGATGTCTTTACTTCGCCCCAAGCTATACCACCGGACGTCACAAAAAGAAACAAAATGGCTGCCCCGTTAGCAGGAATAATCATGGTTTTTATTAACTATAAAATTACGCGTTTTTCATTTGTTAAAATGTCAGTATGTATTGGTGGTCCGGGTTTGCATTTTTCCAGCACATAAGGCTCTTATTTGAGTTTACCGTCCCTTTAAAGGGACATTCCTGAGTTTGCTGCACTTTTTAAGATGTTATCGACTAACAAAGACTTTTTAACGATTGCAATTACATATCAAATATATTTTTCTGCATAAAATATTAGTGGTTGTATATTAAACGTGTTCCGGATCGTTCTAATATTTGTACTAGGTTAAATTTCATTTTATTTCAAAAACAATTTTTATTTCGTACTTACGAAATTATTTAAAGACAAAATTTGGGCTTCTTACAAATATTAAGATGACCAGAAACACATTGAATATATAGACACTAATATTCTAAACCTGAACATATATTTAATTTGTAAGTTTAATCGTAGAAATATTTTATTAGTCAGTAACATCTTACATGGCAGCAAACTCGGGAATGTCCCTTTAAGGTGCGACAGCTTAATGTTTGTATTTACCATAGTTCGACACCCAATAGCCGATGCATTTGTTTGTTCTGGAGTGTAGTTAGATATTTGGATATTTGTTTACTTTCGTAACACCCAGCTGTGTCGGTTCATTTACAATTACCAAAGTACTTCGCCTTCTCTCATTCCTTAGTGTGAACTCTTTTGCGATCTTGGTGAGATTTGTCTGTCCTCTCCTTGTGTACATTATTAAGTTAGTATCATGTTATTTAGTCTGCCCTGTTGCATGAGTGATCGAAGGTATGTCTTTAGTTGCCTAAGGGTGGACAAACGTCTTTCAGAAGTTGCAGTAGTTACAGGTTACTGTTAGATAAATTTGTACGAGTGTTCTAACTTAGAAACCATCTCTGCTATTACTGGACCAAGAACCTGTATTGCTTCTTTGATGGGCTCGTGGGCTGCCAGGTTCCCCAACCTTGCAAATAGTCGGCCGCATTAATATACGTACATCCTTGAGACTGAGGCTTTAATACTTATTCTGCTTAGCCATTGCCTTCATATAACGTTTTGTTCTTTCATTAATACACAACCACGAGACTGCTGATTTAATACTTATTCTGCTTAGCCACTGCCATCATATAACGTTTTGTTCTTTCATAAATACACAACCAGGAGACTGCTGATTTAATACTTATTCTGCTTAGCCATTGCCATCATATAACGTTTTGTTCTTTCATAAATACACAAGCAGGAGACTGCTGATTTAATACTTATTCTGCTTAGCCATTGCCTTCATATAACGTTTTGTTCTTTCATTAATACACAACCACGAGACTGCTGATTTAATACTTATTCTGCTTAGCCATTGCCTTCATATAACGTTTTGTTCTTTCATTAATACACAACCAGGAGACTGCTGATTTAATACTTATTCTGCTTAGCCATTGCCATCATATAACGTTTTGTTCTTTCATTAATACACAACCAGGAGACTGCTGATTTAATACTTATTCTGCTTAGCCATTGCCATCATATAACGTTTTGTTCTTTCATTAATACACAACCACGAGACTGCTGATTTAATACTTATTCTGCTTAGCCATTGCCATCATATAACGTTTTGTTCTTTCATTAATACACAACCACGAGACTGCACTTTTAGTACTTGTTCTGCTAAGCAATTGCCATCATATTTATTTATTTTTTTTACACATTATCACCAGCCATTATGTACGATTCCAACTGTTGACAGAACAGTTACATATCTGCGAATCATTTAACGATTTGCTGACATTCTCTGTCCTAACCCACGGGGAAGCTGTCCAAAGTTTTAACATGGCAAGAGAACAAGGCCTTAGAATGAGATTAGAAATAGTTCTTGTCACCGAGTTTCTAATCAATCAAGAAACGATTTATCTCACGTGTTCCAGAACTCCTCTGAGGGTAATTATAAAGTCTCCTACTGATTAAACTGTTGCAAGGAGTGAGACGCAGTTTCGTGGCAGACTCCCCGCTGATGTGTCATTCTTCTCAGGATCGGTCATTTTCACCTAATTCACTAGCTTATTTCCCATTTAACCCAGTGACCCAAACCTAATCTAACCATTGGACTATCTCTCGTTCCAGCCATTCCCAGTCTGGAGCTCCACGCGGTAAGACGTGTTTGTTTCGCTTGTGCACACTGCACGTGCTTTCGTGTGCTCGACTTGGAGGTCCTTCATTTCGTTGTTTTTGTCAGCGAAATGGAGTTTTCTACTGGGATGTATGCGGCCATTGGAACTGATTGAACGCTGGAACGCTTCTCGTTTCGACAGCCTGCACCACCAGGTTGGATTCTTTTTTAGCGAGATGCCTTGCCCCCACGTCATTTCTCCGTCTGACTGTCGACTTGTTTTTTTCGTGACTTGTATGACGGCCATTCTGCAGAACGCCACGGTTGTTCGCGTTTAGTCTCTACATGTCCGAGTCTGTCCTACCAGCACTGGAAGATTGACCGCCCCACTCTAAGAAGAAATAGGAAGCGGGGTCGGCCCCTACTACTCTTTTTCTAGACATTACCTTGCTTTATAGTGATACCATCTCGTATCCTCCGGAGTCGGGCCCGTCCGCACCACTATACCAACCCATGTCGACTGGACTACACCCTAGTCTGATACTCTCTCTCGTTCAGACGGATCCGGCTTCTCAAGATCTGTATTTCAACACAGCACTACACCTTCAACGTATATCGACTGTCAATCTAGGGGTTTTCTTCACGGGATGCAACCCATCTCGTCCCTTTAAGCTGTGCACCCAAACGGCCTTAACGAGGCCACTCGCATGGACATATCGATCGGACTTTAAACTTTTAGATCTGCGTTAAAAAGTTATGTCGAAATTACTTTTTTTTTTTAATATTATTAAATAGTCCGATCCTCTCTTCTTTCTCTTATTTAATTTTGGACTGTCCTTCTAAAATGCTCCAAATTATATAAATATTCGGCCGAGCAGTCAATTCTTTTTTATTTTTTGGCTTGTAACCTTTTTATTTTTTTTATTTAATCTATTAACGTTTTTACTAATTGCTATGTTCAAAATTCTGCCCATTTTCAACCCCCCCCCCCCCCCCCCCCCCCCCCGCCTCCATCCCGAGTCAGGCTACCGATCTTATCGGAGGTCGGACTCGGGATGGGCGTGTTCGAAACCCTAGTGGTATATGGGCACGTTAAACTAGTTATCATCATCATCATCGTTCCAGCCAGTGCCTCACAGCTGGGCTGAGCAGAAAAACGTCCGCTAGACTGGTATATGCGTTTCACGGTAAACCAAGTGGCCACGTCGGAAACCAATCAGAATAGTTCGCGAACGTTAGCGAAACGTTTGCTGGCAAAGTTAGGGCAGGTTTAACAAAGGCCGTGGTATATACCATCCCGACTGTGGGATATTGCATAAAAAAAATCCCTTGCCGCTAATCGAAAAAGAGTAGCCCATTGCAAGGCGACATCGGGTTTCCTCTCTTATCAACCGTGTTTTCCGTAACCATATGTCTGACGCCATATAACCGTAGTTAAACTGTGTTGAGTGTGTCGTTATATCAAGCATTTCTTCCTTCCTTCCAAACTGATCTTTAATGTTGGTGTTCCTTAACAACTCTGGAGCACATTGATTAATTTACCGTCGGTTATTGGATGTCAATTATGGACATGTCTTCAGAGGGAACCCGCATTTTCCATTAGTAGCAAGGAACATCCTCGTATATATAGACGGGACAAAATTGATCTAGCAAACACCGTGGTATAGTGGTATGTGCTATTTTATGTCTGAGAAATAGGAAAGGATCGTATGTTTAACATCTCAACACATTTTAATCTGCGGCTATTTGTGCCCGACATAGGCTATTTTGACCTTTATTCGATACAGTCAAAAAGAGAAAAATCTAAATAAGCTACACATAACGATAAAACAAGGGATCTTTGACATACAAGCTGCCATAGACACGGCAGTACATACCACGGCTTTAAGTTCAGTCCATTGAGGGGAAAGTAAAATTGGAGGGTTAACGACTTCCCAGCATGAGCAAGGGGTGGGACATAGCCCTGTGGTAAAATGTTTACTTGATGCGCGGTCGGTCTGGGATCGATCCCCGTCATTGGGCTATTTCTCGCTCCAGCCAGTGCACTACGACTGGTATATCAAAGGCCGTGGTATTTGTTATCCTGTCTGTGGGATGGTGTATATAAAAGATCCCTTGCTGCTTATCGAAAAGAGTAGCCCATGAAGTGGCGACAGCGGGTTTCCTCTCACAATATCTGTGTGGTCCTTAACCATATATCCGTAAATAAAATGTGTTGAGTGCGTCGTTAAATAAAACATTTCCTTTCCTTTCCCAGCATGAACAAGGCAGCTACTGAATGTAAAGGATGTGATTAATTAAGTATCTTCCACAGTGTCCCTCTCCCCCCCCCCATCTCTCTCTCTCTCTCTCTCTGTATATATGTATGTATGTATCTATGTCAGTATGTATGTATGTATGTATATGTATATATATATATATAAATGTATATGTATATGTATATGTATATGTATATGTATATATACATATACATACATACATACACACACACACACACATGTATATGTATACACAAAGAAACAAGTTAAGCACCCCCTGTATTTTTCACAATGACTTGTCTTACGAGGTTTGGCATTGAAAGCCTGATCACATAACCCCGGAAAAACAAATGTGTTTTGCAAGAATACATCTTTGACAGTAAGAAAACATGACAAGTGTATCCAGTTTTGAAATTTTAATCATGATTCTAAGAAGAATTCCAATATGCTGTATTTGAGCCAAAACTGAGGCACAATAAGTATGGAGGTGCAGAGTCAGAAACACAAGTCAGCATCATGATTGATCATGAAAAATGTCATTTGAAGTCCACAGATGACATTCATGATACAAATGATAAATAGCGGGTAAACCCACCACGTGCCCAGATGACAGCTTCCGCCCTTCGTCTCATCCCTCCAGTAAGTTGTCTGATCTGCTGCATGGACAACTGCTGCCATTCTCGATGAAGAGCTGCGTCTAACTGGGCCAAAGTCTGTACATGTGGTGTCAATGCCTGTACTCGACGCCCCAAGATGTCCCAAACATGCTATAGCGGTTTAGGTCAGGACTCATGGCCGGCCAGGGCAGGGTCGTCACAGCTTCAGTTTGGAGTAAAGCTGTTACGATGTGGCTTAGCATTGTCATCCATGTACAGAGGTCTGGTGGCGAGTGGATGGATGTCAAAATTCGGTACAACAACTGGTTGCAGGACGTTACGAATGTACCGATCACCATTGAGGTTGCCTTGGATGGTGACAAGATCCAGCTTACAATCATGTGACTGCTAACCCCAAACCATTATTGAACCTCCACCATACGGGGTCATAGGTCGTATTTTTATGCCTCCAAATTCTCAATCAGCCGTCTGTGACATGGAACAAGAACTGGCTTTTGCCGGACCAATGGACTCTTCGCCAAGACCTCAGATTCCAACCTCTCTGGACCAAACATCACGCTAAACAGCGTCTCTCATAATGATCAGCAAGAAAGGGACACTTGATGACCCTTCTGGCCTTCAATTCCGCAAATTTTAGACAATTCCTCACTATTCTGGCTGACATCCATCTATTGGGTAACCATTGGCTCTCCAGAACAGGAGACGTAGCAAAGGGTTGATGATGTACGAGCCGAAGCAGGGCCGTCCTCGTGCTGTGACGTCATGCGCAGTCTCCCTTACCGTGGGAGATCCTTTACAGCATTGGTATGCCCGTGTTTTCGTATCAGTCTGCTGATTACGGTATAATAATACCCCAGTTGACGTCCTATACTTTTGAAGGTCATGCCGGTCGCATGCATACCAATAATATGCCATCTTTGGGCCTCTGATAACTGTCGACGTGCCATATTCAATGATTAAACTTCAACAATGCAAGACAGTGACATTAAATGTCAACAATTGCAGTGTATTGATACTGCATTTTGAGCAAAGCATGGGTGGCATGATGCACGTGCATGTCGTTCTGTTGTGGGACGTCACAGTTGTCATTATACTCTCCTATTATTTCGATGGAACACCATTCTTGACATATTCGTCACGTAATTTGCAGTTTTTACGAATGGGGCTATTTCAGTACTAATTATATCTAGGGGTGTTTAACTTTTTTCTTTGTGTATATATATATATATATATATATATATATATGTGTGTGTGTATGTGTGTGTGTATGTGTATGTATATGTGTGTATGTATGTATGTATGTATGTATATATGTATATATATATATATATATATATATATATATATATACACGATCTTTTTTTCAAACTCAATAACCGATGTTGAGACAAAAAAGAAAAAGAAAAAAGGATGGTATGTCAAAATTTATATATTGACGAACACGTACACTTCACCGGCTGTATCCACATCTAACCTAATCGATCACAAATGAGACTAATTTCAAAGGTGAAAACAACTCACTAATAGTGTTCACTAATTTGCCAGTGCAAGTTCCCACTCGGCGCCAAATAACAATGCAAGCTACACGCGCATATCGGTGATTAAGATCATTGGCTGATAATGGCTGGTGTTTTCGCCATCAGGCTACGCGGGCTATGTGTCGGAGCGGGCTATCTAATCATCTGTTTTACTCGCTAACCATTTATTACCCAATGCGGCTTATCCGGTGCAGCGGGTTATATGGAATAGTGATAAATTTGACTCATCAAATCGTATTAACTACAGAATATTCAAGCATGAATTTAAATTAGAAAATTATTTGTTGAAACTCTCAACAAAAAATGCTAGAATTCTTTGTAAATTTAGAACTGGAAATGTCAGACTTTCTATTGAAACCGGTAGATGGTTTAATATTGAGAGAGAAAACAGAATATGTCACTTGTGCAACACTGATGTTGGCGATGAGTTTCACTATATTTTTAAATGTACGTCTTTATTTACTGATCGAAATGTGTATATACCTAGTTACTATACCAATAGAGCAAGTGCAATTACCTTTTACCAGTTATTTTCTACAACTAAAACATCACTTTTGTGTAAACTATGTAAATATTTGCAAATTGTCATGGAGAGGGTCAGTCTTCCGGGTTAATATTACTTAAATATTATGTCCATTACCATAACAGAAAACACATTGTAACTTATTTTGTTTATATTTTCTCCATACTGCACTTGGTGCAGTTTATGAGAATAAAATTATTGTCTTGTCTTGCGTGAAATTACGGGTATATATATATATATATATATATATATATATATATATATATATATATATATATATATATATATATATGGAATAACTGGTTACTGTCTTAAGATATCGGCTTTATTATGCGAAGGTTATAATGGCGAATGCAGCGAAGCTCTGCTGAGATGCATTCGCCATTCGACCTGAGCAGGATAACGCCGATATCTTAAGACAGTAACCAGTTATTTCTTTTATCCTGCAATTCTACAGGAATATTCGGAAAATCATTATTTATTCCAGTTTTGTGTACGCAAATCGAGTATTGTCAACCTAGCAATGCTTTTGCCGAATGACGTCATACAAGATTCATGACGTCATTATTTGTAAGAAGCTAGCTACATTCTGTCACATTAGAAAAGCGTTTCTAAACTCTAATTCATAAATAAATATACAAGTTTTGTATTGTTATCGCAAAACTAAACTTTATTTGTATTTACTGTACTTCAACAAATGATTTAAAGAGTATGTTTGTTAAAAATCTACTCTGAAATACTCAGTCGAGTCGAGCTTATGTCACGTGACCTATATTTTTGGTCAGTAACCGAAAATATAGACATTTATCTAGTCATCATATCTTGCCAATGTATACAGTGATTGCTGGATAAATATAGAGATTTATCTAGTCATCATATCTTGCCAATGTATACAGTGATTGCTGGATAATTATATAGATTTTGCTGCTCTAACTGGTTACGATGCGGCCAAGGATTTTTTCTTTCATTCTCTAATGTCTGAACCACATTGTTAACAACTACGATAAATTATTTTCCTACCGTTAATTACCTTTAGATTTCCCCGACATTTTGTTTAGACAGAAATAGTTAAAACAAAACCTATTGCAGTGACATAGATTCAAGGAAGGTAGTTGGTAACCATGTCTTCTATATCGACTTCGCTGAATTCACCTGTAGTTGTTAACAATGTGGTTTGGACGTTTAGACCAAATGTCATAATTAGCATATTAGAACCTAACAGCTAAAAAGACTGGGAATCGAATATGGTATAACTAAATAGACATACATCTCTGCAGTATCAATTGGATTTTTATTATATGACTATTACGACCACTGACACCAGTGATGATACCAAGTGTTAGCGAAAACCTGAATATATATAGTCTGCCGCACTGATAAGACTTGTCATAAACAAACCTTTTAGTTGTTGAGTGCTCGCTTGAGGTGCTTGAGTCTCAGGATCGAACCACCTAGGTGGATCCATTCAGCTGATTGTTGTTTTTCTCGTTCCAACCAGTGCACCACAGCTGGACAAAGACCGTGGTATATGCTTTCCTGTCTGTGGGAAAGTGCATATGAAAAATCCCTGGCTACATTAGGAAAAATGTAGCGGGTTTCCTCTGATGACTACGAGTCAGAATTACCAAATGTTTGACATCCAATAGCCGATGATTAATTAATCAATGTGCTCCAGTGGAATGAATGAATGAATGAATGTTTAACGACACCCCAGCACGAAAAATACCTCGGCTATTGGGTGTCAAACTATGGTAATGCAAATAAATAGTGATGATCAACATCAATATAAAAATTCAAGGTTTAAACAAAAACAGTGTAAAGAACTGTGCAAAAATACAAATACAAATATCACAGAATTTTACGGATACTGAATTTTACTCTAAACTTCAATTTGTGCTGTATTGGCCATTCTCAAAGAGAATGTTACACCCCTGCACCACGGTGAGGTTACAGCACGCGCAGGGGTGTGCTCCAGTGGTGTCGTTAAACAAAACAAACTTTCTTTTTTTAAGTTGTTCAATCCATTGTTTTCACCAATGTGATGAATCTCAAACTATAGATACATTTTTAAAACTCTCATTTCAGGTCATCAAGATGATGATAACCGTGGTGGGAATTTACGCCGTCTGCTGGCTGCCGCTTCACGTCATAACAATCTGCGGTGACGTCAACAACGACATATATAACGCCGATTACATGCGCGTGGTGTGGACGTGTTCCCATTGGCTGGCGATGAGCAGCTGCGCGTACAACCCGTTCGTCTATTGGTGGATGAACACGAAATTCAGAGAGGGCTTCATGGGTATTCTCGTGCGCTTCAAGTGTCCGTGCTTCAGGGGAGAGAAGAACTCGAGGAGTCAGATAGCCCTCTATTCCAACAGCCGCAGCGCATACAGCATGCACATCTCCGAAACTCTGTTGTCTACGTTTCAAAGCCAAGATGGAAAGACATTAGAAAACGACCATATTGCGTCGTGAAATAAAAAAAAAGTAGTTCCGTGTTCCTCCTTAAAAGATTATGCGGTACTTGTGGCTGAAACTTTCAGAGTATTAGGTGGAAGTTTAAGCTATTAAGTTACGTGTATCAGATATCAAAGGCAAGGAGGAAAGCCGTTAGAAAACGACCATATTGCGTCATGAAATAATAACGAAAGTTCCATGTTCCTCCTCACAACATTATGCGGTACTTGTGGCTGAAGCTATCAGAATATTAAATTGAAGTTTAAGCTATTAAGTAACGTGTATCAGGTATCAAGAGTAAGGAGGAAAGCCGTTAGAAAACGACCATATTGCGTCATGAAATAATAATTAAAAACAATTCCATGTTCCTCCTTACAATATTTTGTGGTATTGTGGCTGAAACGTTCAGAATATGAGGTTGAAGTTTATTAAGTTCTGTTTATAAGGTGTCTCATTTATTGTCTGATGTTTTGAGAAAGCAGAAGGATGTAGTGATGGCTTGTGTTTAGCTGGGCTTTATTATTAAACGTTTAATAATGCAGTAGTGTTGGAATAAAGTGTTCCTACTGGCAGTAACAAGTGGGAATTTCCCTAAAGCGCTGGACTCTCGTACTAACACTCCATGGTTTGAATCTCTTCGGCGGAGGTTGATTTTTCTTTTGCATTTGGAGCCGACTTAGGGACTAGGTGTGTTCTCAGTACAAGAATGCAATTATAACACACTCCGGACCAGTAACAGTTCAACTGGGCCGAATACAAGTATACGCCAGTCAGGACCCGTGACAGTTCAACTGCCCGTGGCCCACAGCTCCGGGACATAGCTTCACTTGAAGGGGGAAGTTTGTAGTAGTCTTGGTATAAAGTGCTCCTACTGGCAGTAGCTATTGGGAATTTTCTCGTTTTGGAGGTTGATTTTTCTGTTACAATAATACACCTTATTAATTATTGTATTAAATCCACAGGATGCTTGAAAATCATATTTCAACTCCAATAAACTGTACACCCAAACGGCCTTAACGAGGCCACTCGCGTGGACATATCGATCGGACTTTAAACTTTTAGATCTGCGTTCAAAATTTTATGTCGAAATTACTTCTTTTTAAAAAAAAATATTATTAAATAGTCCGATCCTCTCTTCTTTCTCTTATTTAATTTTGGACTGTCCTTCTAAAATGCTCCAAATTATATAAATATTTTATTTTTGGCTTGTAACCTTTTTCTTTTTTATATTTATTCTATTAACTTTTTTTTACTAATTCTGCCCATTTGCACCCCCTCCCCATCCCAAGTCAAGCCACCGATCTTATCGGAGGTCGGACTCGGGATGGGCGTGTTCGAAACCCTAGTGGTATATGGACACGTTAAACTAGCTATCATCATCATCAACTTGCCTACGTTTAACAAGTGAAAAGTGGATGTCAAACATTTGGTAAACATATTATAATCGTAGTGGAAATTCACTACATGTGTTTTTCCCCAATAGTAGCAAGGGATCTTCAATGTATCGAATACCGCCTACTGGAACCAGCAAAATCGTTAACGACCGCTTGTGGTAACAACTTTGTACGGAATGCACCCCTGACCACAACAAGCATTTAGCTGTTTCAAGTGACAAACGGAATGCTGGGAGAATCAATTGAGTATTTTAAGAAAGGAACTGTTTTCACCCAAAATACTACAAAGTATTGTATGAAGACCAAACATATTTTACAGTTATTCGGATAACTAATTCTCAGTACACATCAAACTAAAGAGACTGGTTTCAGAAATGCACTCCATACGTGGGGCTGGACGTAGCCCAGTGGAAAAGCGCTCGCCTGATGCACGGACAATTTTGGATCGATCCCCGTCGCTGGACCCATTGGGTTATTTCTCGTCCCAGCCAATTCAACACAATTGGTGTGACAGAGGCCGTGGTACGTACTCTACTGTCTGTAGGATTGTACATAAACATCACTTGCTGCTGATCGTGGCTGCAGCAGGTTTCCGCTCGCATTATCTATGTGGTATTTAAACCACAAAACCGTAGTTAAAATGTGTTGGGGGCGTTGGTGAATAAAACATTCCTTTCTACAAAATATGGCGAGTACTTCAGATGGATATTTTTACTCTTGGTCTAGAAATTAAGGGTTCATTCACACTGGATGCGTCGTGCGTGTGCTGGCTGACTGTTGTCTGCGACTTGCGTTTTGGGCATATTCACCATATACGATTATTTCAATGCGGCTGTCCGCATGCATTTTGAGGACGCACGAAGCCAGTCTAGACGCTCTCATTAAAACCAGTGTATTTCCACTTTTATAGGGCTCATTCACACAAGTTGCGACACTGCGGCAACAACATCTATTTCCAATGAGAACATATTATGTTCTTATTAAGAGCCCGTGGCGGAGATTTAGCTCAGTCAGTCAGTTGTTCGACGTGCTTGCTTCGTAGGATCGAGCCACCTCGGTGGATTCAGTGGATCTCGGTGTGTTTTTCTCTCATTCCAACCAGTCTCATTCTCATACCAGTCTTATGGCATTTGTTATCTTTTATTAAAATCATATTAATGGTAGTAATATTTTATAGTTCGAAACAAAATGTTGTTCAGAATGAATGAATGAATGAATGAATGAATGTTTAACGACACCCCAGCACGAAAAATACATCGGCTATTGGGTGTCAAACTATGGTAAATGCAAAACAAATTTGATAATCAACATCAATATAAAAATTCAACAGTTACATTAAAACACAGTGTAAAGAACTGTGCAAAAATACAAATATCACAGATAGATCAAATTAAAATTTACAATAAAAGTCAGTATCTCTAAGAAATTGTAATAAAAGTTCTGGATGGAATCGAAAGGATTCCATCACATTTCTCTGACCAAATATATCTTTTCGAATTTCTTTCAAAAACTGACACTCCACCAAAATGTGACGCACAGTCAGAGTACACTGACAGTGTTCACACTGAGGTGGAGGATCTTTCTTTAAGATATATGAATGCGTCAAGTGAGTATGACCAATGCGGGCACGACACAAGACTATTTCATCCTTCCTGCACTGTCTATAGGAGGACTGCCACTCTCCCAAGACTGGCTTGATAGCATGAAGCTTGCTCGCAACCTCACCGTCCCAATCACGTTGCCAAGTCGAAAAGATAAATTAGTTGATATAATTTTTAAAATCAGTATAAGGTACACCAACCCTGGCATGAGGCAAATCCAAAGCAGACTTGGCAGCTGAATCTGCCTTTTCATTACCCCTGATGCCAACATGGCTGGGCACCCAACAAAATACAACATCTTTGTTGGCAATAGATAAAAAGACACACTTTCGTATCACCATCCCAATTAAGGGATGGTCCAGCTTCAGATTACGTAAAGCTTGGAGACACGAAAGTGAGTCAGTAAAAATAATAAACTTGGATGCATTAGAATCCTTTATTTCTTCTAAGGCTTTAATGACTGCCCAAACTTCAGCACTAAAGATTGACGCCGAGTCAGGCAGTCTCATGGAAAGTATTGTGTCTCATGGAAAAACTGTAGCACAAGCAACAGAATTCCCATCCCGTGATCCATCTGTATACACAGGAATGTAATCACGGTACTTGTCCTGAATTTCCATGAAAAACTGTTTGTACACAACAGCATCTGTACGATCTTTCTTTAGATGCGAAAGATGAAACACAATTTTAGGTGGTGTAATACACCAAGGTGGTAAAACAAAATATGAAAGAGTTTCCAAAGTGTCAGTTAAATCAATGTTGGAAAGCGACAAAAAACGCTTAATGCGAAGACCAAATGTACGAATAGCATTTAGCCTTGCATCAAACAACTTCATATATTTGTTGTCAAACACCGCATCATGTGTTGGATGTTTCGGTAAAGATTTAATCTTGGCAGCATACTGCAGAGAAAGCTTGGCACGTCTAGCACCCAAACAAGGTTCGTGTGCATCAACGTACAAGCTCTCTACAGGAGATGTTCTAAATGCACCAAGACAAAGCCTAAGTCCCTGATTGTGTATAGGATCTAGCATCTGCAAGTAAGACTTGCGTGCCGACCCATACACAATGCATCCATAATCAAGTTTAGACCTGACAAGAGATCTATACAGACGGAGCATAACCTTGCGGTCTGCTCCCCATTCCGTATTACCAATAACTTTTAAAATATTGAGAGCTTTCAAGCCCTTCTTTTTAACATATTTGAGATGGGGCACAAAAGATAGCTTCCTGTCAAATATAACCCCCAGAAATTTAGTCTCCTCCACAACTGGAATTGGATTTTTGTCCAGAAACAACTGTGGATCTAAGTGGAGACCTCTTTTCTGGCAGATATGCATACAAACCGTTTTTGCCTTTGAGAATCTAAAGCCATTGTCAGTTGCCCATTGATGAAGTTTATTCAAACAAAGCTGCAACTTACGTTCAATGATACTCATATTAGACGATCTGTAACAAATCTGAAAATCATCGACATATAACGAGCAATCCACACCAGGTGTTAAACACTGGGAGATGCTGTTAATTTTCACAGAAAATAAAGTTACAGACAGGATACTACCTAGAGGCACACCCATCTCCTGTGGGTGAATGTCGGACAATGTCGACCCCACCCGAACTTTAAAAGATCTATCTTTTAAAAATTGTGAAATAAAAACAGGAAGTCGACCTCTCAGGCCCATGCCATGGAGGTCGTTTAAAATCCCATACTTCCACGTGGTATCGTAAGCTTTCTCCAAATAAAAAAAACACTGAAACCAAGTGCTGATTATGGATGAAAGCTTCCCTACAAAACGTTTCAAATCTAACAAGATGATCAACCGTGCTACGTCTAGATCTGAACCCACATTGCACGTTAGTGAGCAATTTGTGAGATTCAAGATACCAGACAAGTCTACGATTGATCATGCGTTCCATGGTTTTACAAATGCAACTTGTCAAAGCGATAGGGCGATAACTAGTAGGATTGGTTGGATCCTTACCAGGCTTGGGAATAGGAATAATAATAGCTTTCCTCCAATCAGAAGGAAAGTCTCCAAAAATCCAGATGTTATTAAAAATATTCAAAAGAACCATCAAAGATGAATCTGGTAAATGTTTTAATAACTGATAATGAATTTCATCCGGTCCTACTGAAGTATCACGGGCTCTAAGAAGAGCATCCTGCAATTCGTCCATAGAGAAATGGCTGTTGTAAACTTCAGCATTTTCGGATGAAAAATTAATGGACTGCTTTTCAGCTTTAGTTCTGACAGATGTAAAGGCATCTGTACTGAAAGCAGAAGATGAGTTATGAGAAAAGTTGTCTGCCAAGGCATTGGCAATGTCACGATGAGACGTGACATCCGTGTCATTGACAGACAAATGATGAACTGTATTACTGGATTCTTTACCTTTGATTTTACGGATCCTATTCCAGACAGATTTTACTGATGTTTGTGAATTCAACTTGGGAGACAAAAGTTCTCCAAGATGATTTCTTACTCTGTCTAATCTCTCTGCGAGCCTTAGCCCTAGCAATACGAAATGCATCCAGGTTGTCTGCTGTAGGTTCACGTTTGAATCCGCTCAAGCAACCTGTTTCGCTCTTTGAAGGCATCTTTGCACGTATCATTAAACCATGGTTTATTGAAACGCTTTGGCACTGCCGACGTCTTAGGAATAGTTTCATCTGCAATGTCCTTCAAGATGGAAGCGAACAAAGACATGGGATCATCAGCATCAGTAATGGCAAATTGTTGCAGACGAGTGCTGCACAGATGCTGAAACTGACCCCAATTTGCCTTCGCCAACTTCCATCTTTGAACCCTTTCAAGTGATGGTGGTCCATCATTCTCCAAAATAATGGGAAAGTGGTCACTACCACAAAGGTCTGAACCAACTTTCCAGGAGAAATCAACAAAAAGTGCTGGACTACAAAGAGTTAAATCTATGGAAGTGAAAGATCCACTTGCAGAATGAAAATATGTACGACTTTTATCATTAAATAAAAGTAAGTCGTTTTTGAGAATTAAGTCTTCTAATTGTTTTCCTCTAATATTGATATCCTCGCATCCCCACAAAGTGTGGTGACCATTAAAATCTCCCATAACAATGAAGGGAGTAGGGAGCTGGTCAAGAAGACCTTGAAGATCCCTAGGATTAAAATTAAAATGATTACGAGGTGGAAAGTAAACTGAACATAGGGCAACAGTTTTATGAGCCGTGACTTTGACAGCCACAGCTTGTAAATTAGTATTTAATGTTACTATACTCTGAGGAATGTTTTCTTTAACAAGAATGGAAACACCCCCAGATGCCCTATTTTCAGTTTCTTGAAACTTATGATAGAGGTTAAATCCTCTCATGGTAATATGATCAGTGTCCTTCAAGAAAGTTTCTTGAAGACACACTGAAATAGGATTATGTTTTTGAATTAAAAGACTTAATTCGTCAAAATTGGGCCTAAGCCCACGGCAGTTCCACTGTAGGAGTTTATTTGCCATTGGGTGGAAGTATGGGGTTTATTTTGACCTTTTCCTTTGCCCTAGGTCGTGATGGCTTTTGCGACTGAGAATGATCCTGAGATGAATCATCCATATCGTCCCAAACATCCATCGACAAAGGATCAAAAGGGTTATGTATTGGGACGGATCTCTGCTCAATCTTCTTCATCCGTCCCGAAGAACTACTTTTATTACTTTTAGTGTCTTTTCCTGTCTGAGGGACACTAGGACCTGGCATCCCAGTGTTCAACCTACTTGATGGATTCTCAGAATCCAAAGACACTTGATCTGACTTGTGTTCTTTCTGTTTTTCAACAGCTTCTTTCATTTTTTTAACAGCTTCATGTTGTCGTTGAACCTGTTTCGCTGTCTGTTTTTCCGCTTTTTCAATATCTGAACGTTTTTTGTATTTACTTTCATCATAACGTCATGTTAAATCTGTGTTGACTGCCACGCTTCTGGTAGAAACCTTAACAGCAGCAGCATATGACTGACCTGTATTGACAGGTGCTGCAGTCTCCACCAGTTTCCTGGCTTCAGGAAAAGACAAGCGTTTTTCAACTTTTAACTGTTGAACTTTTTTTTCCAACTTCCACCTTGCACACTCTCACGAGTATGCAAAGTGACTTCCCTTGCAATTGATGCAGCCGATGTCTTTATTGCAAGATTTGCTCTCATGATCAGCCTGACCACAACGAGCACAAGTCAATTTATTTCGACATGTGTTTTGTCCATGACCATACTGCTGACACTTAAAACAACGCAAGGGATTTGGTATGTAAGGCTCAACAGGTATATTTAAATACCCAGCCTTAACCGACTGTGGAAGAATTGGCTTTCCAAAAGTTAGGATAAAGGTATTCGTAGGAACTAATTCATTATTCCTACGAACATTGATCCTCTTGACAGCAGAAACACCCTGTGATGACAAATTTTCACAAATTTCGTCATCACATACACCTTCCAAGTCACGAGACCGGATCACCCCCTTTGATGAGTTTAGGGAGGAATGTGGCGTTACAATGATGCAGATATTGCATAAACTGATAGATTTCAACAAGCACTTTGAATGACTCTCAGTGCTGCATTCAACTAACAGTGATCCATTTTCCAGTTTTTTTTTACAGTTTTAGGCTCGCCAGCTAAGCCAGCAAGCCCTTTCTGAACAGCAAAAGGTGATATCCTCTTCAAGTCTCCGTCATCAGATGAACTGATAACCAGAAACCTTGGCCAGGAAGCTAACGTTACCACCTTCGATTTCTTCACAATTGAAGAATTAGTCATAGATTCTTCATCAGATGATGAAGAATCTGAAACCTCGGTGTGGACCCTTTTCAGGGTCCCGTCAAGAGTATTAGAATGGTTTGAAGCCATAATGTATGGACAAAATTCATCAACCATGCTCCCCACCCACCACCGAGTCCAACAAGGGGACATGGTGCTGCGGATAACCAGCAGGCAACCATGCCAGGGATACATGGTTGATATACTCAGGCAATGAAATAATCAAGCACCTGATTGACACTAGCCACCGCCCCAAGAGCAACAAATACAAAAGTTAAATTGAACAATGTTTGTTCTTGACAATATAAACAAAACAAAGATTGTTTGCTCTTGAGCTTGGCATGACCAGCCGATTGATCAGGTCGGGCCATTCCTGACCTCCCGTCTACATGAACTCCAGGCCAAAGTGGTGTATTGTCAATGGCAATATACTCAGTTGCAGACATTAACCATGACTCAACCACCAGTATCCCATCATCCACTTCACGGGTCGCACCTCACGGCAAACAAGGTGCCGCATACGAGGAGTTGTGCATTTATTGGCCATTCTATAAAAGAATGTTCACCCCTGCACCACGGTGAGGTTAATGCACACGCAGGGGATGTTGTTCAGATGAGATGATTAAAAACAACATATTTTTTTGTAACTTACCCCTCTGATTCACCAATCTCATCAAATTATAGGTCGAATTTATAAAACGCGTGTAACTAGATACATTGACATTGAGAGTAATACATGAGTGGCCGTTAGATACCATTTATCTCACAACGAGTTGTTATAAAATGTATGTCGGGCGAATGAGAGTTTGATACGTTTTTAAACGAGTTGTGATATAAATGGTATGTAACGGACACAAATGTATTATTCTATTTCTTACATATCCTCAAAAACCAGGTTTTAAGCAAAATTCAACATTTTTTTCAACTAAACGTTATTTATAGCCGTTGCACTTGTAGCGGAGTTAGGTCACAGTGTAATTGATTTTCATCGCGTTGTTTTTTATTAAACGTATGACATTTGTGACCTGGGGCCTAATTCACTAAACTCTCGCAACTTTGCGATCTCGCAGTACAATGCTAAAAGACTTGCAAAGAGGATGCTTTGTTGTCTAGTAGAGCCTAAGAGACCTTTGTGAATTAGGCCCCAGGTCATCACCTAGGAGCAGCCAGTCGTATGTCTTGAAATTGTTAACACACGTACATGTGTAAACAACTATGTGTTATAAAAAATAACACATGGTGTTCTCACTAAAGGGTGTGTAAGAAAATGCTTAAACACCTGCGTTTAAGAAACACAGGTTTCGGAAATTCGGCCCACAGTTTATAAACATTGGATTCCATTGTGTACTCCACTGTTTTCATTCTTGCTGTGTTTATTATTATTATTGCGCGCGCGCGCGTGCGCGTGTGTGTGTGTGTAGGCATATATATATATATATATATATATATATATATATATATATATATATATATATATATATCATCCGTGTGCGTGCTTGCCTTTGCACATGTGTGAGTGCATTCATAATAGGAGCGGGCGGAAGTTGAGGCCTTCTCCCCTCGCCTTTTCCGCAAGTGATTTGCTGCCTTTTCTATTTAGTGTTCGTCAAACACCTTTTTCATAATAGGAAATTTATTATTAGTTATTTATTAATGAGCTGATCGTGTTCTAAATTACACGCAAAAATTGTAATTTGTTGTTATTTCAAAAACACTTTTACTTTTCTTCTTACGTCAAACCAATCTGAAATTAACAAAAAACATTTGTGCAGGAAGATGGGACGGACTATAGACTTACACACGTGTAACTACATACTTGTATTATACACCTGCGTTTAAGAAAAACAGGCTTCGTAAATTTGTCGCCTGATGCGCAGTCGATCTGGGATCAATTCCCATCGGTGATGTCCATTGGGCTATTTCTCGTTCCAGCCAGTGGACCACAAGTGGTATGTACTATCATGTCTATGGGATGGCGCATATAAACGATCCCCTACAACTAATGGAAAAATTATGCGGGTTTCTTCTCTAAGACTATACATCAAAATTACCAAATGTTGGACATCAAATAGCCGATGATCAATAAATCAGTGTGCTCTAGTGGTGTCGTTAAACAAAACAAACTTTATACTGACAAAATGATTCATCGGTCAAATTCTGTCTGGTTTCTCTGTGAAAGTTTTCTTTCATTTAAGCACATCTACTAAATTGCTAAACGTGTTTGTCTTATTATGTTAATAACCATGTTTACATGTTTGTCTCATTCACATGGTTGTAAATGTAAGTAGTTTTACCGTAATTCGTTGTCTGGACCATTGCTTCACTGAGGGATGAAACGGGCAAACGGTTAAGAAATATTATGTGTACGAGTACACGAACAAACACCGACATGACCGTTAGCTATTTTTGAATTTGCTGTTTCTCAGGGAGTTGGCAATGCTTTATCGTCCGATTTGAAAACTGAACTCCCCTTTGTTTTCGATACGATTGACAACTTGACAACACACACACACACACACACACACACACACAACACGATCACACATAGATACACACCACACACAAAACACGATCACAATTGCAGGCATTCCTTTGACCAAATGTTATCAAAAGCTGTAATTAAAATTACATTCACATATGTTTATTATGTGTATATGTTATGGAATTTAGATGTATATTTTGTGATAAATATAATTATCTTTCCTCATGTTTTGCACACTGTGAACAATAAACATTTTAAAATAATTAAAATACGTTCTTCTTCTTTCTTAAAAAACGGCCTCGGTGGCGTCGTGGTTAGGCCATCGGTCTACAGGCTGGTAGGTACTGGGTTCGAATCCCAGTCGAGGCTTGGGATTTTTAATCCAGATACCGACTCCAAACCCTGAGTGAGTGCTCCGCAAGGCTCAATGGGTAGGTGTAAACCACTTGCACCGACCAGTGATCCATAACTGGTTCAACAAAGGCCATGGTTTGTGCTATACTGCCTGTGGGAAGCGCAAATAAAGGATCCCTTGCTGCCTGTCGTAAAAGAGTAGCCTATGTGGCGACAGCGGGTTTCCTCTAAAAAGCAGTGTCAGAATGACCATATGTTTGACGTCCAATAGCCGATGATAAGATAAAAAAAATCAATGTGCTCTAGTGGCGTCGTTAAATAAAACAAACTTTACTTTACTTTCTTAAAAACATCTTGCCATCCGATTATGCTATAAGAGTGTTTGCAGGGGCAGTGGGTATGCGATAAAAATGGAAATAATTTAAACTAAGGAAAGCGGGCAAGATTGCAGCTTGAAACAAGATAAGTGTTTTTTTCTGGAATGTAGTAGATGGATCCACAAAGTGACAATTTCAACACTCGGGGGCTGGAAACACCATGGACATGTTGTCTTCATCACAGATAATTGTGTGGACATTTCTGAGAACTGGAACAATTCTGTTGAGCGTCTTCACCCTACGGCTAAAATTTCATGAGTGGAAATCTAATAGAGATGAGTGAAACTCTTAATAGAGACGCACAGAACTTGTATTAAAACGTTTGAGAGTTTTCACAGTTGCACCCGATGGTCAGTAATGATAACAGGGAAATGTCCGCACAATGTATTCGGCATTAGCGCAAGGGAATTGGAAATACTGAAAGTACATCACGGTCATGAACCTGTTATTCAGTAATCGTTTTATAATAAGGTAATCCCATTAAAGGTATTTGCTACTTTCGGATATAACGGGACGCGTTTTTATCGACCAAAATGTCACACAAAAGCATTGTCATCCTAATTTTAGTGTCCCTTAATACAAAGACGACTCATGCTAAAGGCACGAGATGACTGTATGATTATTATGACTATTATATAATGTTATATAGGTGAAATATATTATGTTTCTTAAAAACTTAAACATGTACTAATACCAAATGTAAAAATACTATAGGGAATTATTTTTGGAAGTAAGTATATCGAGTGCTCTCGCTCGCTCTCTCTCTCGCTCGCTCTCTCTCTCGCTCTCGCTTTCGCGCTCTCTCTCTCTCTCTCTCTCTCTCTCTCTCTCTCTCTCTCTCTCTCTCTCTCTCTCTCTCTCTCTCTCTCTCTCTCTCTTCAAAGAGAAAAATACATTGACCACTTGGTGCAGACATTTGTTGAGATTATTTATTTTTAAAAAAATCAGTTTTTCTATTTGGTATCTTTGTTTAACTTCCTTCGTGAATGTAACTCTCTTAAGATACGTTTTAACTTCGCGGTATTCTAAAAGGACAGTTTTAATTCATATATGTCGTTAAATTCGTTTAAAGTAAAAAACATTATGCATGCTGATTTACAAGGTGGCAGATCTGGGAAATCTCTTTTTGAGCTATTTCGTTTTAAAGAAAATTTGCTTGTCAATTTGTATATGTGAATTGTAAAATATTAGTTCGGATAGGAAGTTTTTAAATGACATTACTTTAATGGCTGTCGAAAGGTAACTAACGACATCAATACAATTCTTCCAAAATAAATTATTTATATCTTTAAAACATCTTTTTAAAAACCATTAAAAAGATAAAACTAGGTTACGTAGTTCAAGAAAACATGCAAAATAAAGAGGTTTCCATTTCGGATCTTTACTTTCTAATTTTCGTAGCCACGTTATTTTCAAAGCTTTAATATAATTAAATATTTCTATCATTCCAATACCTCCATCTTTAACAGGTTTACACAAGGTTTTTCTTTTAATCTTATTGGGTTTTTGTTTCCATACAAACTTGAATAACAACTGTTGTTTCATTCATTGTTAATTCATTCTGAAATGATACAAAGGGGTTTGGTAATGTAGAGTCAACAAACATTCTGAGAGTACTGCTAATACATGTATATATAGCTGGTATTCAAAACTTGTGGCACAATGTTTCAACCATTTCTCAACCGAAATAGTGTAAGAAATGGACATACAAACCAAAAATGTATAACCTACCGTACTCACTAAATCCCGATTGAAGTGTCATTATTAACCAAATAAATCTTCCAACAACAACATAAACACTTTTCCCGCCATTTTAAATTTGCTAAATAGAGGGAAACAACTTGCGCTGCACATTAAGAAAAGTATTGGCTTAATGTGCGTCCTGCACATTGAAGCATTGTTATCTGGATCATTAGAAAAACCCTGCACTGTCGGTGTACACTGACGGTTCACCACATTTTGGTGCAGTATGATAATCTTGGACCGACGAGGAAAGATATATTTGGTAGAAGAAATGTGATGGAATCCTTTCGATTCAGCCGTGAATTCATTTCAAATAGGGGCTGGATGTAGCCTAGTGGTAAAGCGCCTGATGCGCGGTCGGTCTAGGATCGATCCCCGTCGGTTTGACCATTGGGCTAGTTCTCGTTCCAGTCAGTGCACCACGACTGGTATATCAAAGGCCGTTGTATGTTTTATCCTGTCTGTGGGATGTGCATATAAAATATCCCTTGCTACTAATGGAAAATGAATGAATGAATGAATGTTTAACGACACCCCAGCACAAAAAATACATCGGCTATTGGGTGTCAAACTATGGTAATGCAAATAAAGTGATGATCAACATCAATATAAAAATTCAAGGTTTAAACAAAAACAGTGTAAAGAACTGTGCCAAAAATACAAATACAAATATCACAGAATTTTACGGACACCGAATTTTACTCTAAACTTCAATTTGTGCTGTATTGGCCATTCTCAAAGAGAATGTTACACCCCTGCACCACGGTGAGGTTACAGCACGCGCAGGGGCTAATGGAAAAATGTAGCGAGTTTCCTCTCTATGACTGTGTCAAAATGACCATATGTTTGACATCCAATAGCCGATGATTAATAAAACAATGTACTCTTAGGACCCGGGAGAGACATGCCTGAAACCTTAGCGGTATATGGGCATATTAAAATAATTCAAAGTGAAAATCAATAATTAATCGGATATCTCACGCATCGTTTGTAACGGGAAAAATCTTCGATCAGTTTGGTAATTTGGTACTGCTGTAATGTTAAAAGCGTGCACTTTTCAAATAAAGTGCTATTCAGTGTTAGAAATGAGATACCAACAACAGTTCACTTTTTAAATATTAATATATAAAGTTACTGCAAGAGTGGACTTTTTACTTCTTTTTTTCCCGCTTTAACCCCACCCCCCGTTTATTAACACAATGCCAGAAACAGAGGAAACATTAGTAGTGAAAACAATAGACTTCAGGCGCTGTACTCAAATTGTATTCTAACTGCTGGCATCATATATATATAAACTCGCTTCTGTACAAAGAATATTTTAACACGAGATGCAGTTCAAAGACAAGATGGAATTTCGCTGGTACGTTTCACGTCCGAATTACCCAACAGTTATGGCTCTTCTAATATTCTGCAGTATGAAAGTGATGAACCTTCAGACGAGTTGTTCCGTGGGTGTCTCTCGATTCATGCGTGTTCCTTGCATGGAGGATTTAGACGTCAAACAGATGGATTTGTACAATGTCGGCAAAACGAATTTTCAGGACTGTATGAATAACTGCGCAAGGGATGCCGTCTGCAGGTCATTCTTCTTCGACAGCCGCCATGACACATGTGCACTCAATCGTCTTAAATACACCAACACCACTTCAATTCCTGAGGAAAAATTGTTTCTGAAGTATGGAATAGAAGGTAAATATATTCTGTATATAATTGTTTTGCCCCGAATTGTTCACATCAAGGTTAATAAAAAGCAGAAAAAACCGATGCAAAACCGGCTTCAAATAGTCCCAGTTTGGGTTGCATGTCCACATCTAGCTTCAATTTGTGTTCAGTGCGGATCATCTGATTCGAATTCGCACCAATGATTTAGGTAGTCTCATACCGGTATGGAACAGTTACTGAATTGGGAATTCTGTGTTATGGTGTGAACAGGCAATTCACATTCACATCGACTTCGTTTTTAAAATACTTTGTTTTTGGCACAGTGCATACTGAAAACAAAATACACGGCGCCATATGCAGATGTTTTTTTGTTAGAATGAATGAATGAATGAATGTTTAACGACACCCCAGCATGAAAAATACATCGGCTATTGGGTGTCAAACTATGGTAATGCAAAACTAAAGTGATGATCAACATCAATATAAAAATTCAACAGTTAAATGAAAACACAGTGTAAAGGACTGTGTAAAAATACAAATATCACAGATAGATATAATTAAAATTTAGAATAAAATTCAGTATCGCGTAAAAACTGCAATAAAAGTTCTGGATGGAATCGAAATGATTCCATCACATTTCTTTGTCCAAATATATCTTTTCGAGTTGCTGACAACTGCTACACTCCACCAAAATGGCTGCCCAAACCTCAGCACTAAAGATCGATGCCGAGTCAGGCAGTCGCATGGAAAGTATTGTGTCTGATGGAAAAACTGTAGCACAAGCCACAGAATTCCCATCCCGTGATCCATCTGTATACACAGGAATGTAATCACGGTACTCGTTTTGAATTTCCATGAAAACTGTTTATAAATAACAGCATCTGTGCGATCTTTCTTCAGATGCGCCAGATCAAACACAATTTTAGGTGGTGTAATACACCATGGTCGTAAAACAAAATATGAAGGAGTTTCCAAAGTGTCACTTAAATCAATGTTGGAAAGTGACAAAAAACGCTTAATGCGAAGACCAAATGTACGAATAGCATTTAGCCTTGCATCAAACAACTTCAGATATTTGTGAATGAATGAATGAATGAATGTTTGTTTAACGACACCCCAGCACAAAAATACATATCGGCTATTGGGTGTCACAAATGGTAAGTATATGAACATATTTATATAGACTCATGTAAAACCACAGTGTAAGGAGCTGTGGGGAGGAAGTATAATACAATATATAAAATCAAGTTAAGTATATCTTAAAATTTTGTATAGAAGTCAAAGTGTTTTAAAAACTTTACAATTAACATTGGATGGAATTTAAACGATTCCAAAACATTTCTGTTGCCAAATATATCATTTCTTGTCGGCTTGAGATGATCACACTCCACCAAAATGTGCCGCACAGTCAGTGTACACTGACAGTGTTCACACTGAGGAGGAGGGTCCTTCTTTAAAATAAATGAATGCGTCAAATATGTATGGCCGATGCGGGCACGGCATAAGACTACTTCATCCTTCCTGCATCGCCTGTATAATGACTGCCACTCTCCCAGGACTGCCTTGACAGAATGAAGCTTATTCGCAACCGCACCATCCCAATCATCTTGCCAAGTCGAAAAGATATATTGGTTAATATGAAATTTAAAATCACTGTAGGGGACACCAACATGGACACGGGGCAAGTTCAAAGCAGACTTGCCAGCAACATCTGCCTTTTCGTTACCCCTAATGCCAACATGGCTGGGTACCCAACACAGTATAACATCTTTATTGGCAATTGATAAAAAGACACACTTTCGTATCACCATCCCAACTAAGGGGTGCTCCAATTTCATGTACTGTAGAGCTTGAAGACACGAAAGTGAGTCTGTAAAAATAATATACTTGGATGCATATGAATCCTTAATCTGTTCCAGGGCTTTAATGATTGCCCT
Organism: Gigantopelta aegis; assembly: GCF_016097555.1. Lineage (NCBI taxonomy): Eukaryota > Metazoa > Mollusca > Gastropoda > Neomphalida > Peltospiridae > Gigantopelta > Gigantopelta aegis. The sequence continues at coordinate 12,808,226 of NC_054706.1, forward strand.
AATTTCAGCAGTAAAGATTGATGCTGAATCGGGCAATCTCATGGAAATTATTGTGTCTGATGGAAACACTGTAGCACAAGCCACAGAATTCCCATCCCGTGATCCGTCTGTGTAAACAGGAATGTAATCACAGTACCGCTCTTGGATTTCCATGAAATGTTGTTTATAAATAACTGCATCTGTGCGATCTTTTTTTAGATGCACAAGATCGAATACAATTTTTGGTGGTTTGATACACCAAGGTGGTAAAATAAAATATGAAGGCGTTTCCAAAATGTCTGTTAAATCAATGTTGGAAACTGATAAAAACTGCTTAATGCGAAGACCAAATGTTCGAATCGCATTCGGTTTCGCATCAAATAACTTCATATATTTATTATCAAACACCGCATTGTGTGCAGGATGTTTTAGCATTGATTTAATCTTTGTAGCATACTGCAGAGAAAGCTTTGCACGTCTAGCACCCAAACTAGGTTCGTGTGCATCGACGTACAAGCTCTCCACAGGAGATGTTTTGAAAGCACCAAGACAAAGCCTAAGTCCCTGGTTGTGTATAGGATCTAGCATTTGCAAGTAAGACTTACGTGCTGACCCATACACAATGCACCCATAATCAAGTTTAGACCGAACTAAAGATCTATAAAGTCGGAGCATAACCTTTCGATCTGCTCCCCATTCAGTCTTGCCAATAACCTTTAAGATATTGAGGGCCTTTAAGCCCTTCTTTTTCACATACTGTAAATGAGGAACAAAAGATAGCCTCCTGTCAAAAATAACCCCCAGAAATTTGGTCTCCTCCACAACTGGAACCGGAGTTTTGTCCAGAAACAGCTGTGGATCTAAATGGTGACCTCGTTTCTGGCAGATGTGCATACAGACTGTTTTTGACTTTGAGAATCGAAATCCATTGTCAGTTGCCCATTGTTGAAGTTTATTCAAACAAAGCTGCAACTGACGTTCAATGATACTCATACTGGACGACCTGTAGCAAATCTGAAAATCGTCGACATATAACGAGCTATCAACGCCAGGTTTTAAACACTGGGTGATGCTGTTAATTTTCACGGAAAATAAAGTTACTGACAGGATGCTACCTTGAGGCACACCCATCTCTTGGGAGTGAGAATCGGATAACGTAGATCCCACTCGTACCTTGAAAGACCTATTCTGTAAGAAATTTGAGATAAAGCCAGGCATACGGCCTCTTAGGCCCATGCCATGGAGGTCTTTCAAAATCCCATACTTCCACGTGGTATCATAAGCTTTCTCGAGGTCAAAAAAGACCGATACCAAATGCTGGTTATGGATAAAAGCATCCCTACAAAACGTTTCAAATCTAACAAGATGATCGACCGTGCACGTTAGTAAGCAATTTGTGGGACTCAAGATACCAGACAAGTCTACGGTTGATCATTCTTTCCATGGTTTTACAAATGCAACTTGTCAAAGCAATAGGGCGATAACTGGTAGGATTTGTTGGATCCTTACCAGGCTTAGGAATAGGAATGACAATGGCTTTTCTCCAATCAGAAGGAAAGTCACCCGAAATCCAGATTTTGTTAAAGATATTTAATAGAACCATTAAGGATGATTCAGGTAAGTGTTTTAAGAGTTGATAATGTATTTCATCTGGTCCTACCGAAGTATCATGGGCTCTACGTAGAGCGTCCTGCAACTCCTCCAAAGAGAAGTGCCTGTTGTATACTTCAACATTTTCAGATGAAAAGTTAATAGGTTGCTTTTCAGCTTTATTTCTGACAGACGTAAAAACATCTGTACTGAAAGAAGAAGAAGAGTTATGGGAGAAACTGTCTGCCAATGCATTGGCAATGTCACGATGAGACGTAACATCCGTGTCATTGACAGACAAATGGCGAACTGTATTATTGGATTCTTTTCCCTTGATTTTACGTATCCTATTCCAGACAGATTTCACAGATGTTTGAGAAGTCAACTTGGAGACATAATTTTTCCAAGATGATTTCTTACTCTGTCTGATAGTTTTACGAGCCTTTGCCCGAGCAATGCGATAACTATTCAGGTTATCCCCGGTAGGTTCGCGTTTGAACCTCTCGAGCGTCCTGATTCGCTCTTTGATTGCATCTTTGCATGTCTCATTGAACCATGGTTTATTGAAACGCTTCGGTACTGCCGAAGTCTTAGGAATAGTTTCTTCTGCAATATCTTTCAAGATGGAGGTGAACAAAGACATGGGATCATCGGCACCAGTCATGGCAGTTTGTTGCAGTCGAGTGCTGCATAGATGCCGAAATTGATCCCAGTTTGCCCCTGTCAACCTCCATCTCTGAACTCTTTCAAGTGATGGAGGTCCATCATTCTCTAAAATAACTGGAAAGTGGTCACTACAAGGGTCTGGACAAACTTTCCAAGAGAAATCAAGACAAAGTGATGGACTACAAAGGGTTAAATCAATGGATGTGAAAGAACCACTTGCAGGATGAAAGTATGTATGACTTTTATCATTAAGTAATATTAAGTCATTTTTGAGAATTAAGTCTTCTAATTGTTTCTCTAGTGTTTATGTCATCGCATCCCCACAAAGTGTGGTGTGCATTAAAATCTCCCATGATAATAAAGGGAGTAGGGAGTTGATCAAGAAGACCTTGAAAGTCCCTAGTGCTAAAATTGTAATTGTTTCGAGGGGGTAAATAAACTGAACAGAGAGTAATAGTTTTATGAGCCGTGACCTTTACGGCCACAGCTTGTAAAGTCGACTTTAATATGACTTCACTCTGGGGAATGTTTTCATTTACAATAATGGAAACGCCCCCAGACGCTCTGTTTTCACTCTGTTGACATTTATGGTAGAGATTAAATCCTCTGATGTTAATACTGTCAGTATCCTTCAGGAACGTTTCCTGAAGACACACCGCAAGAGGATTATACTTTTGAATTAGAAGACTTAATTCATCAAAATTGGGCCTAAGCCCACGACAGTTCCACTGGATAACTTTATTTTCCATCCGGAGGAAGTATGGGTTTTATCTTTGGCTTTGCTGGTGGTCTTTGTGATCGGCAATGATCTGGAGATGAAATCTCCATATCATCATCACCGATATCAGCCAAAGTATCATACATATTGCTGATCGGGACCGAACGTAATTCGATCTTTTTCAGCCTACCAGACAGTACTTCTGTAGCTTTCTTTGGAGATTTCTTTGTGTCATTGCCTGTCTTAGGGAGACTAGTGCTCGACCTATTTGGTGGATTTTTAAAATCCAATGACACTTGAGTTTCAATTTCCTTTTTCTGGGGTGTGATTTTTTGTTTTTGTGCTGCTTTTTGCACCTGTTTTTGCGTCTTCTCAATATCAGACAGTTTCTTGTACTTGGCTTCATCACAATGCCAAGTGAGGTCTGTGTTGACTGCAACACTTTTAGTGGCGACTTTGGCAGCAGCTGCAGCTGCATATGACTTGTCACCAACTGTAGGTGTTGCTGTCTCCACCAACCTCCTGGCATCCGTGAAGGACAGTTTATTTTGTACCTTCACCTGTTGAACTCTTTTTTCCAGCTTCCACCGCGGACACTCTCGCGAGTATGCACAGTGGTTGCCAGTGCAGTTGAGACAAAGTGTATCGTTCTTACATGTCTTGCTGTCATGGTCAAATAGACCACAACGAGCACATGTAAGTTTTCCACGACATGTGTTCTGACCATGGCCAAACCGCTGGCATTTGAAGCAACGCAAGGGGTTTGGAATAAAGGGTTCAACAGGAATATTAAGGTAACCGGCTTTGACAGATTGAGGAAGGGTAGGGACGTTAAAGGTGAGGATACAAGTATTCGTCGGTAACAAGTCATTGTTTCGACGAACCTTTATCCTCCTCACCGCAGTAACACCCTGAGAACTTAAATTTTCGCAGATTTCTTCTTCAGTAACACCTTCTAAATCTCTGCATCTGATCACTCCCTTTGACGAGTTGAGGGAGGTATGCGGAGTTACCTTAATCGGCACGTTACAAAAAACTGTCGACTTGAGGAGGCAAGTTGAATGCTTGTCGGTTGAACATTCAACCAACAGCCCATTTTTGATTTTTTTTTACTGATTTTGGCTCACCAGCCAAGCCAACAATTGCCTTTTGAATGGCAAACGGGGATAATTTGTTCAAGGCCCCATCATCAGTGGAACTGATGACAAGAAACCTTGGCCAATTTTGTGAAGAAATCACTTTGGATTTCTTCACAGTATACTTTGATTTCATGGACTCCTCGTCCGAAGACAAGAAGTCCGAAACTTCGGTGTGGACCCTTTTCAGGGTCCCGTCAGAATTTGGTATTTGAATTTTTGTTTTCTCCATATTTAAAGGATGAAAGGTTCATCAACCATGCCCCCCCACCCACCACCGAGTCCAACAAGGGAACATGGTGCTGCGGATAACCAGCAGACAGCCATGCCAGGGATACATGGTTGATATACTTGGGCAATAAACAAACAATAAATCACCCAATTGACCCTAGCCACCGCTTCAAGAGCAACATATACAAACGGTAAAGCAAACAATGTTTGTTCTTGACTGTATAAACAAAACAGAGGGTGTTTGCTCTAGAGCATGGCGTGACCAGCCGATTGATCAGGTCGGGCCATTCCTGACCTCCCGTCTACATGAACTCCGGGCCAAAGTGGTGTATTGTCAATGGCAATATACTCGGTTGCAGACATTAACCATAACTCAACCACCAGGATCCCATCATCCACTTCACGGGTCGCACCTCACGGCGAACAAGGCGCCTCATACGAGGAGTTGTGCATTTATTGGCCATTCTCACAAACACCGCATCATGAGCTGGATGTGTTGGTAAATATTTAATCTTGGCAGCATACTGCAGAGAAAGCTTTGCACGTCTAGCACCCAAACAAGGTTCGTGTGCATCAACGTACAAGCTTTCTACAGGTGATGTTCTAAAGGCCCTGATTGTGTATAGCATCTAGCATCTGCAAGTAAGACTTGCGTGCCGACCCATACACAATGCATCCATAATCAAGTTTAGACCTCAGAAGAGATCTATACAGACGGAGCATAATGTTTTTTGTTAGCGGCAGTAATTTGTATCGATAAACAAAGAGCAATGTTTACAAACTGCATGTTTGTGGTAAGTATTTGCCAATTAATCTATCAATTAGCTACAAGTATTGTTTCCATAAAGCATTTTGTTTTTGTACAATACGTAAACACCCCTGTATCTCCAAATTTCCACAATGAATTTACTTACCTAACGGACTAATGGACAAGACATAGTCAAATAAACACAAGGCAGTTATACAACCCCTAAACAGGTAAAGATAAGAAAGCATTCATAAATGTATCACTTGAAAAACGTCGATATTAAAGCGGCTATATGCAGAATATTTTTATTATTTAAGCATATAGAACAGAACATCCAATTACGTTTATGCATATATGACGCAGCACTCCGCATTGGTTTCATTACGCTAGCTTATCCAGGTCAAAAACAAAGCCAGTATTTTGAAAGTGGGACACTTTTGAATGGCTTGTACCGATCTCGGTTTTCATTGGCTTATCACAAGTATAGAATTCCCCAACAAGGGTCACGTGAGATTTCGCAATTTTTGAACAAATTTAAAGGGACACACCTTAGTTACGGCTAGTTGTTAACCATTACGGCGTTGTTTTTCGCTATTAAACCCATTTTTTTCACAATAAAATTGCACTTACCGTTTATTATTTAGAATATACATTTCCATTCACCTGAAGTGTTTTTCTGTAATCCTGGTTTTTGTAATACCACAAAATGCATTTTTCGTATTTCATAAATCGCACGCACGTCTGAGAAAAAACCGTTGAGCAGACAAGGTCTAATCTATTTTTAGAGGGGATATTTCCATTTCAATGTCACAGACGTTGGTATATCACGTGGCCGTTATCATTTTGGTTCGGTTTGTTTTCTCGTGCACGGTGCGCGCAATGAACATCCGATTTGTTGTTGTTCATTTGTGAGAGTTTTCTTCACAGTTCGTGAACATTTTCAGTAACAAAGTTCAGACAAGCAAGTGTATCAATACAAAACGTTACAAACCCTTAAAACCAATAATTGTGCTAAGTCTTACGATATCTGGAGAGGGGATACAACCAGGACAGAACAGTTGGAACATGTCCAGGAGAGGTGAAAGAAACGCACCCCGAGTCTGAAATTTGTCGCGACGTAGGCATTATTGTGCTTCGAGCGACATCTACCGGTGACATCAGAATACTAACTTTCAAAATTATTTCAAGCAATTGAGACATGGGGATTCCCATGGTATTTATCGATATAAAACCTGCTTTTTCACTCCATTTGATAAAAACGTGATCTAAGTGTGTTACAGGTTTGTAGATTAACCAAATTATAATTTATTGTTGCTGGATGGAACTAGGGTGTGCGGCTTTAACTGTCTTGATTGAGGGATCGTCTCATATTTATACCCATAGATGTATGGTACAACGCCTTTCCAGGGGTCGGTGAGTGGGGGATTTGCCTTGAAATGTTGACAGTGGCCAGCTGTTGCCATACGCGTTACATGTAAGGGGGTGTTACTAATTACGTAACGCTCTAGGGGTAGAGGAAGAGGGTACTGTGTTCGATTTACGTAACATTTTTCAAGACTATACATTATTTTTATTCATTACTTAGACCTAAAAAGGTGTTTTTTGGAAATGCGCGGTCACTCTAGGATCGATCCCCATCGGCGGGTATACAAAGAGACCATGGTATGTGATACCCTCCCCTTGCACATGCACCCGATTCCTCTCTAAGATTTTATGTCAAAATTACCATATGTTAGACATCCAACAGCAGATGGAAGGAAGGATAGGATATGTTTTATTTAACGACGCACTCAACACATTTTATTTACGGTTGTATGGGGCCGGATGATTATTAAATCAATATGCTTTATCTTTGATGTCGTTAAACAACCCCCCCCCCCCCACCAACTTTACCCTTTTCAAACGAAATAATATTTATTTGAATTTGTTGATTTTAACACGTAAAATTAAGAAGTGAAAACGTTCATTGTCTACTTTAGTATATTTTATTTTTAAAATATATACATGATTAATGTGTTACTAGTATACAAACTAAACTTTTAAACTTCTACTAACACTTTATAAAATATCAATTGTGAAATAGGAAGGTACGACTGTCGATAATACGTTGTGAAGATCAAACCGGTTTTAACTAAAGATTAGTACCGTATTCTAACCGAACGTTCTTCGTACTGCGCAAGATTTCTCTTAATTTTTTGAGACGAACCCTACAATTTGAAATCGGCAAACGCACGTGTTAACTGAAACTGACAACAGGCTGTGGTTTGTGCTTTGCCGAGCTATGGCGGCACAGGCGACGAATCGAGCGTATACGTTTGACGATATCCGTTCTTCTTACACACCCATTGGTGAGAACATCATTAGTTATTTTTGATAACACATATTTGTTTACACATGTACGTGTGTTAACAATTTCAAGACCTACAACTGGCAGCTCTGAGAGGTCATGACCCAGTAACCAAAGCGATCGAAAGTGGAGTGACGTCACTTTACATTCTGACTCCGGTGGAAATGAAATGGGGTGACGTCACTTTACACTCCATACGCCATGACCCAGTTAGGCTACGTTCTGTAACAACATAATTTAGTTCATTATATTGTTTACATTTTAATTTTTTCGAGGTATGTAAGAAACAGAATACTACATTCGTGTCCGTTTGATACCATTTATCTTACAACCCGTTGTTTAAAAACATATCCAACTCGCTTTCGCTCGTTGGATACGTTTTTAAACTCGTAAGATAAATGGTATCAAACGGAAACTCATGTATTATTCTCTATATAGCGAACACACATGAGTTTTTTAAAAGTGCATTTGAGCTTGTATTTCACATTTGTACATCGTGTTATAATACGGTAACCAGAGAATGTAACTTTAAGATACTGATTTTAGGGGTTGGAGGTTGAAAAATAGCCATATATCTTTATGAATAATAATAATAATAGACCAACTGAATGCCAATTGTATTATGGGATCAGCTATTAAAAACGAGGCGGCGTGTGTGTGTGTGATTGTTACATAATTATACACAAAATATGTATATATAATTGTATGAAAACAGTTTCTAATAACATGGAGGATTGTGAACTAGGCCTACATTCTAGATTGCCTCATTTAGATGGTCTTTAAACTGGGGGAGGGGGAGTGGGAGGGCGGCAACGCAGACCCTGCCCCCTCCAGGCCTATATGTGAAATAAAGATATAAAATATCAATCCTCTGATTTTATCTTCAGGGCGACAATATTTTTTATCACCTACAAATCCAGTTATATTAACCAATTGATCCCCATTACATTGAAATTTCCCCATCCCGCCGCTGCTACAATTTTAGATCCGAGCTTGTACTTGGTAAGTACAGATATAAATTATTTAAAAAACTAATGTTAACATGTAGATTTTGACATACATATTTTTGTTTTAATTTTAATTATTTAAAATACATTTTACAAAAATATAAAAATTCCTCTTACAGATCGTAACATAATACTCCCAAAATTTCGTTTAGACGGTCGCCTCTTATTTCGATGCCTGTAAACATATATATTTATATTTACATTGTTTCAAAACAGATGTGTTCTTTTTTCTATTCTAATATAGGTTTGCTGAATACAAATAAATATGTTGTCTATGTTAAAAAAATTACATTTAAGGGGGTCATAATATGAGCGTCAACAAAATTATTATTGTGTCGAAAATACATTGTATCCAAGTATAAAAGCGTTTTTTTTTGTTTTCGTTATTTTGACTACATAAACATTATTTTTTAACAAGTTTTTGGATTCAGCATATTTAAATTTGTTTAGAAAAGTATGCTGGATACAACCCTGAAAAATTATTGCACAAAAATAAATAAAAGCATGTTCTGCGACACTCTACTATACTTAAATACAATGTATTTTCAACACAATCCTTATTTCGTATACTACTATTTGGTTTTTGTCATTTTGGCCGCCTAAACGAAATTTCTGATGCCCAACATATATTTTTGGATTCAGCACCCCCAAATTTGGTTAGAAAAGTATTTTTGATATATTCCTAAAGAAATGCTCGTACATCGATACAAAAACCTCTGTTCTCGAAAAAGGGACCCGACTATTTCTTTTGTTGTTGTAGACGATTGTGACACCGTTCCGGAACCTGAATGTTACCTCTCTGTGAACGCCACCGCGGTATATGCCGGGAGACTTATGACAAGCACATCTGGCATCACATGTCAGAGATGGGCGGATCAGTCTCCACACTATCACACCTACACGTACCCGGACGACTACTCCGACGGGTCGGTAGCCGCAGCTGAGAATTTCTGCCGTGGATTTGGCTACCACGTGCCTTGGTGTTATACGTTAGACCCAGCCATTAGATGGAAAGCGTGTGCTGTTCCTCTTTGCTAGGATTACGTTATGTTCGTGTTATTTGTTTAGGGGCCATTCAAATATTATGAAACGCTCGGGGGAGGAGGTTGGGAGATGTAGGTCCAAGTGTTATGCGTTACAGGGTGTTGGTGGTGGTGGCGTGTGTAATGAACAGCGTTACATAACGTGTTTGTTGTTACTCAATGATCTTTTATCCCCCCCCCCCCCCCCCCCCCCCGCCAACCAATAACAACAAACAAACCAGACCAAATAAACACAGACGCCTCGCATAGTTAAATCTTGTAAAATTCAGACTTTTACGATAAGAAATTGGAATTTGATCATGTTTTAAGCTTAGTTATCGGTAGTGAACACTTAATGCATGATACATGTTCAATTAGATAATGGAACACAGTAAATGCAGTTGCTTTAACACCTGACGTATCAGGATGTTTGGGTTGTTTTTTCAAATATATTTTCACGATGCGGCTATCTGGTCGGTGTTGAAATAATCAGAAGCGTAGGTGGCAAAAACGATGGTTCCGGCAAAATGAGCTAGACTGAAAACCTTTCACCATGTATCTCCATTTAAGTGACATTCCTGAGTGTGCTGCAACTTGTAAAATGTTATCGACTAACACAGCCTTTTTAGCGATTGTAATTACATATCAAATATATGTTTCTGCATAAAATATTAGTGTCTGTATATTAAACGTGGTTCTTATCGTTTTAATATTTTTACTAGGTTAAATTTCATTTTATTTCCTAAAATATTATTTTTTCGTACGTACGAAATTTGAAAACAGAATCCAGTTTGGGCTCCTTACAAATATTACGACGACCAGAAACACATTGAATGCACAGACACTGATATTCTAAACAAGAAAATATATTTAATATGCAAGTAGAAGTATTTTATTAGTCGGAAACATCTTACAATGCAGCAAACTCGGTAATGTCCCTTTAATCCTCAAAACATTAGTTGTAATACATGTAAAAATGCGATTCGTTGGGATCCTATATAGTTGTTTGGTAGTGCTGCAATATAAGCACACGCAATTTGGGCAAAAGGTAAGCCTACTACTCCCCCCCCCCCCCCCCCCCCATACGCCTGTAATTCCGAATAAAAACAGTCAACCGTTCCTGTACCAATATATATATATATAGCATTTAGAAGTTACCCCAATCAGGTTGTCGAGATTCGGGTAGCAGTAAAGGCGTGCCATGACAACCGATGTGTCACGTGGAATTGCTAATCCCTCGGCGTCCTCGTCAATCCACTCGTATTCTTCATTTTCCGCAATCTAATTAAAATTAGCTCCACTATTACATGTGGATCTAACAGCAGCCCATTGGAGCTCATGTCCAGTTGGTATTTCATTCGACCAATCAAAACCTTACTTGCAAAATCATGCCAGTGATTTGAAAAGAATTTGAAAACATTCGGGATTATGCCGAGGGTATACGAAATGATTCGGCTGAATTAAGAAGTATGCCGGAAACTTAATTTCAATATAAAATTTGTTTCAAGACAACCAATAAACCGTGATGGTATAGCCATAAAATCTGTTTATACTAGTATAAAATCCAAAGTTTATTACTGCACTTTTCCCCCTGTTTTATCAATGTTGAAATAGACCAACAAGTTCGCCTATTGCATAAATAGTCTCGCCCGATATTTTCAGAATTTGTATGCTCCCGAATAACGCTATAAAAGGCGAAGTGCAATTGGTTGATATTTAAATTGTTATTTATAGATGAAATGTCACCTGGACATGGGAGTCCATGCAATGCTGTTAGATCTATTGGTGAGACTAGTAGAGCTAATTTTAATCAGAATGCATTTTCCATATACATGTACTTGATAACGCACATGCGTTCTCTTTAACGTTTGGCTGCCAAGCGCTGTTACCGCACACGTGGTTCTGCTTGGGACTTGTGGTTCAAAGTGACGTCTCTGTCCTGGCATATTCGTCAGTGGGATGTCGCCGATTTGATGGACGCGTGATACCGACCACAAATTTATACGTTTTAGTAATTTAGTCTGCTGGCTTGGATATGCAACGTAATATGCAAGGTTGAACATTAACATGAAAACCAAGGTCGCCAGCAGGGCCAGTTGAAGAAAAATCTTACTGGCCTTTCTCAAATTCAACTAGGCCTTCAATTATCATATTTAAATTTAACTGCAAAGCCAAATTCAAAACTAGATTGTTCTTTGTTGAATAATAACCATGTGTTCACCGCTTCAAAAGGAAACTGATGAAATGGCATGTAACTTCATAATGAATAGTTAAAATTCATATAAGAACATGTTATTAAGTTTTAAAACCATAACAACTCAAATAACACTTTTTAAAAAAGGAAATCCAGTATAAATAAAAATGTTTCTTTACAAATTACCATTACATTATACACATTAAATCTCATTTTTAATACTAGAGTAAAAACAAAATGCTAGAACAGCCAAGGTATGCAGCTTCATTTGCATTGTCTCTGAAGTAAAAAAAGATAAGAAAGAATAATGCAGTACAAAGAGAATAAAGGTAGAACTGTTCATGCTTAGTGTTAGCCCGAGTACTCTGACTGTAAGAGAGCTAGACGGACATTTGGACATAAATACGCTCTCATTACAGTCAGAGACCAAGCTATCCATTTTTTTTGGGCAATTTCCGACAACCAAAAAGTTTGCAAAGATTTCCGCTCTAATACCACAACAATCCTATGTTTGACGTCAAATACCTTTACATCGATCATTTTCGAGTTAACCGACTTTAAAAAATCCAAATATTAATCACTAATACACATAGTACAGAAAGAAATCCGACAGCACCCACATTCAGCTACGCTTCGTGACACTCCGTCGCAAGAATCACAAAGCTCGGTGACCTATTTCGTGACCGCCTACTGGGCGATTCCGCCTAGTAGACGGAATGGCTGAGTGGGCGATCATGTGACGCAACGTCACGATATAGGTCGGCGAACTTAGAATTCTGCTGTCCGGAGTTTGCCGAAGCTTAGCTGAATGTGGGTGCTGTCGGGTTTCTTTCTGTAGTGTGTATATTAGTGATTAATATGTGGATTTTTTAAAAATCAATTAACTCGCAAATGATCGATGTTAAAGTATTTAACGTCAAACATTGGATTGTTGTGATATTAGAGCGGAAATCTTTGCCAACTTTTTGGTTTTCGGGAATTGCCAAAAAAATACATAGCTTGGTCTCTGACTGTAATGAGAGCGTATTTATGTCCAAATATCCGTCTAGCTCTCTTACAGTCAGAGTACTCGCGCTAGCTTAGTGTATAAACTGGTCTGGGGTGGCAGTCCTCTTTGCGACAATGCAAGAGGGATGATATAAACTTTGTGGCGAGACAATAGTAAAGGATTTCCCCTGAAATGGCTGTCCTCCTATAGACGAAGCACACACACGTGTGTTTAATTTGGCTATTGTAAATGCTAAAGCACAATGTACTATAATAACATATATTATACTGAAAAAAGAAGAAACTTCCGATTTGTACATATAGTATTTGTTGTGTTAAAGAATTCATTGTGTAATGAAATTATATAGGTAGTATTAGCATTGAGCTGTATTATCAGGATTCATGAATTTTATCGATTATTTTTGCACTGTTAATCGTCGACAACGTGAAATTCAATTTGCACGTGCATGCATGGTTCGACATGTCCCGTGTAGTATTCGGTCAATTTGTTTTACTTGTCTTACTGACATTGTTGTCAAGTGAACGAAAACGCTTCAATTTTTTTTTTTTAAATAACGTTTTTTACATTGTAGCATTTTTAGTATGCCAAGAATACCCAATAATTTACGCGAACGGGCGATTGGCATGCTTGATGCTGGCATGTCGACAGAAGACGTTGCAAGTCATGTTGGGAGTTCTAGTCGAGCGATACGAAATCTTCGCGTAAGATTTCGAACGACAGGAAGCACCAACGACTTGCCACGTCGTGGACGTCCGCGTGTTACAACGCGTGGTCAAGACCGCTATATCATGAACACGCATTTGCGCAATCGACAATCTAATTAAAATTAGCTCCACTATTACATGTGGATCTAAAGACAGCCAGTTGGAGCTCATGTCCACCAATCAAAACCTTACTTGCAGAATCCTGCCAGTGATTTAAAACTAACAAAACTGCGTAGTCCCCAATGTCCAGGTAACATTTCGTCTGTAAATAATAATTTAAATATTGACCATTCCATTCCAATATTTATTTACATGCTCATATACCACTAAGGTTTCAAGCATGTCTGTCACGGGCCCTTCCTCTGGATAGCCAGCAGGAGTGGTCCGGGACAGAAATATAGGGGCAATTTTGAAATTTAAGCCAAAATTATTAGGGGACATTACAATATTTATTTGTGCATTCCAAATATAAAATACCTATTTCTTATTTTGCACAATTTTGACCGGGTGATCTAAACTTAAAATGTCTCTAGGTCTATATATACTTATTTAACCCTAGGGGAATTGGAGGTGAGGTTATTCTACTAGGCGAGTCCGCCTCACAGGAAATTTCATTGTTTATGGGGGGTGCCACGTCGGTATTGGGAATCTAAGTGTGGCAGACAAGGGGGGGCCGAGGCCCAGGGGAGGGGGGGCCGGAGCCCCCCGGACAAACCTAGCTCCCCTACTGCCAAACCGCCTACGCCTACCTACCATCTTCCGGTGGTCTCCCCCCCCCCCCCCCCCCGCCGTCCCAACCGCGATGCCCTCCACCAGCGCGGCCCTCATATAATTATTTATTTATTTATTTATTTCCTAGTTGATCCAATCTGTAATCACTGAGGATTAGGTTTTGTGTCTGGCCCGTCGGCGGAGCAGAAACGCATCTCTGGTGACAACTTGGATCCGGGCGGCTCTCAGCAGTCCAAGAGAATCTGAAAGTTATGTCATTCACAGACGCCATCACCCTTTAATCTGTAAAAACCGAAGAGAGGTCCAGGGCAATATTACCAAGGACCTCCAGACGGCATGGGTACAAAGTCCCATTTAATTAGAGAAGGAAGAAATTTCTTTCTCCCTCTCTTAGTTTATTAAACAAATAGTTAAAAATATATAATAAAATAAAATATCATAATAATAAAATACAGAGCACGCTTGTAAACATTTATACAAATATAGTTAAAAAAATAAAATTACCAAATGGATTAAAAATTTACATATATATATACAGTAGCCGGTGAGTAATCAAGAAATGTCTAACTGCCAGGTTAGACACCTCAATATTAAACACCCAAGCTGATCTTTCATTCACTCCATTTATTCATCACATTCTTTCCTAAATTTAATAAGGAGGAGAAAAAGCCACCTACCTTATTGGTTAAAATTAGATATTCGTGTAAAATTAATAATTAAAATTAATATATAGTTTATTTTATAAAGTTAAAAACCGGTAAATTTATAAATTATGTATAATTAAAATGTCCCTTCGTCCATAAGCTCGCCAGGCGCGATAGGAAAGAGAATTATATTATAGTTAATTAGTTGAGAAAATTAGTATTTCTTTATTATATTTATTCCCCATTTTAATCATTTAACCCCCCCCCCCCCCCCCCCCCCCCCCCCCCGGATAAAACCATCCGGGGTGGAGGTTCCTCCCTTTATATTAACCTATGACTCCCTGGTTCGTTATCCCCAGGAGGATAGTACACAAATGGGGAGACGAACCAGGTATGTCTTATAATAATTTGCCAATAATTAAATTAATAAATCTAAAATTTAATTAGTTACTCCCGCGGAGGGGGACTAAGATATAGCCGGTCATAGGCAGCCACACGAAATTAACTGCTATTATTAAATATATAATTACTTATATTAATTAAATGTTTACTTTAGTTCCAAGCACGAAGGCCATCAGGAGCCTATCTATACCCTTCTTGTGCTCAATCGGGGGGTTCAATAAATTTAAACCGTTGAGCACTAAATTATTTCTCATAAAGAAATTTTCTAAATTCTTAGTTTTTGTGTATGTCTGGTGCATTCGAGTAGGAAATGTTTCACATCTTCCACCCTGTTACACACCAGACAATTAGGGGTGGGAGATTTTTTTATTTTAAATTTATTTCCATTAAGGCCATAACATACTCCCATTCTAAGTCTCGAAATTGTTTTGGTGGCCTTAATGTTGAAGGATATGGGGCCGGGTCCCGCTGCCTTCGGCTTAATATATGCATGCCACGCCCTGGTATGGTGGTCCCATTCGGACTGCCATAGTTTACCAAGGTGTGGCTCTAGAATAGAGTTAAATTCTTTATAGTTATGTTTAATCTCAACTCCTATTCTATTATCACGCAGGCTATTTCTGGCGTTCGTGTCGGCAAGTTCGTTTCCAGGAATGCCGACATGTGCCGGCACCCATTCAAGAACAACCCCAGTTCCACTGGTGATAATACTATTATAACATTTGAAAATTTTATTAACAATTTCGGGTCTAACACCCCCACATCCTATGATAGCCTGCAGTGAACTTAAACTATCGGTGAATAGCACATATCCACCAGGGCCATTTCTCTTTAGATTATCATTTTGAATCCACATTAACCCATACAGTATGGCAATAAGTTCTGATGTATAAACCGAAACATTATCAGTAAGCCTGGCCCTAATGGCTATCGGTTTTAAATTTTTATTATTTTTAATAACGAAAGCCATACCTGTTTTCCCAGTGTACACTTGTACACAGTCTGGATAGAATTTTTCCACCACTGATTGAAATTTTTTTTTTTTTAATATATGGGTTATCATATTTAGTTATTTCATTTCTAATGTGGAAGTTTACCACTGGGCGTTCGAACTGCCATGGATAATCAAGGCGATCACTGGCATCGCCAATGGCTAGTCCAGAAACACCAAAATCAGTGGCAGATTTATTAAGATAAGAAATGATGGATATGTCCCTATCACCGACTGTTTTAACCTTTTGAGGAGCTAAACTATTTATAGGAGAGTCAGGCACTTGGTTCCTTATTTTGCTTACATATCTGAAACCCTGCCTGATTCTCCTCAAAGTTAGAGGCAATACTCCAAGTTCAACCATTATACTATCATATGGAGTACAGATAGCTCCCCCAATAATTATCTTGAGGGCCCTACCATATACTCCATCAAGTTTTTTTAAGTGGGTTTGGGTTGCGCACGCAAAGGCCATTGCCCCATACTGGAGTCTGGACACTATGAAGGCCTCGAAGACCATAAGAAGAGTTTTTCTATCTGCGCCCCATGACGTACCGGAGAGTATCCTCAAAAGATTTAAATAAAGGACACAGTTACCGGTAATTCCAGCAATGTGTTCGCCAAAACTAAGGGCATGGTCGAAGATTACACCCAGAAATTTGACAGATTGCACTTGTTTAATAGTGATATTTTTAAATTTCAACTCTAAATTACATCTTTTTTTAAATTCTCTACATTTTTGAAAAACTATACTATTAGTTTTGGCTTTGGAGATGGTAACCCCCCAGGCTGCTGACCATCTAAGTAGATTATCTAAATCATTCTGGAGGTCTGTTTTGATGTCATCATAGGATTTACCTATCCTCCAGAATGCTGTGTCGTCAGCAAAAAGTCCAACACTTAAAGATGTTTTAGTGCTTTTGTTTGAAGTGATTAGTGCTGTATCTAGATCGTTAATAAAGATTCCAAACAATGTGGGCGCTATCACTGAGCCTTGTGGAATACCATTCTCCAAGTCCAAAATGGGGGAAAAACTACCATTTACATTTACGGCAAATGTTCTTTCTTCTAAATTTGTTTTACTATAAATGTGAACATTGCCCCTTTAATCTCCATTTGATAAATTTTGAACAACAGCCCACGTCTCCAGACCATGTCGTAAGCCTTTTCAATGTCCACAAAAACTCCCGCCACCCTGAGGCCATTGCGAAAGGCATCTTTAACCTCGGTTTGAAGCCTAACCAGGTGGTCGGTAGTTGAGTGGTGTCTCCTAAAACCACTCTGGAAAACCGACAATAGTTTGTTGGTCTCCAGAAAGTGGATAAGGCGTTGATTAACCATACACTCCATGGTCTTACAGACGCTGGATGTTAGGGATATTGGCCTATAATTAGACGGGTCGAGGGGGTCCTTACCCTGTTTTGGAAGTCCAAAGACCTCTGCATGTTTCCAGCTGAGGGGAAGGGCCCCCTCAAGCCATATTATGTTAAATAATTCTAGGAACAGTCCGAGGGTTCTGGCAGGCATATGTTTAAAAAATATATAACCAAATCTATCTGGCCCTGGAGCTGAGCCTTTACGGTTACCAAAAGCCTCTTTCAGTTCCCAGATTTTAAAGGGTGCATTGTAAGGTCTATCAGAATCTGGGCTATGATCTTCAAGGGGGATAGGACTATCTCTTTCCATTTTAATTTTTCTAGTTTGAAAAAACATTGAATAATTAGTTGTAGCAGAATTTTGTCTAAATGTTGCTCCTAAAACATTAGCTTTTAGTTGATCATTAGTATAAACTTTACTGTTTTTAAGTATACTATTATTTTTTGTAGACCTCCCCTGAATCCTTTTAATCCTCGACCATACTTCTTTTACATCTGAATCCTTGTTTAGCGAACTACAGAATTGGTGCCATGAGGCATTTCTAGTTTTAGTAATATTTAATTTTAATTTATGTTTACTTTCTTTAAATTTCTGTATATTTTCTAAAGTTAAATATTTCTTTAATTTACGTCTACATTTATTTATTTCGGCTTTTTGTTTTGATAGTTCCTCATTCCACCACGGGACGGAAGAGCGACTACCTTTTTTTTTAAAAACTGGTATTGTTTTATTAGCTATTTCTATAATTGCTTTTATCAAATAATCATTAAATTTATTTATATTCTTATCTTTAATCTGCTCATGATCCAGGAGACCACACATGTGACCAAAGTCCACCCAATTAGCTTTATCTAAATTCCATTTTTTTTTAATATTATTATTTTTGTTATTCCAGCTATCTAAAATATTAAATTTAATTTTTATGGGTAGGTGGTCGCTACCCAAGTCATCAAGATTCTCCCACTCACATTTGGCTGCTAGATTTTTAGAGACAAACGATACGTCCAAACAAGACCAGGTATGGTGGGTGTCTGATAAGTATGTGGAACTTCCATCATTTAAACACGCCATATTTAAATTGTCCATAAATTGTTCTATTAAACCACCTTGTAAATTAGTTGAATCTGACCCCCATAAAATATTTTTACAATTAAAATCCCCCACTACTATTAAATTTGTATTATTAATTCCTATTGGTTTTACAAAATCATCTAAACTTAATTTTTTACCTGGTAATCTAGTGTGAACATAATAATTAAAAATATTAATATTATTATTTTTAGTATGAATTGACACCCCCAACACCTCAATCTCTGGCTTCGTCTTGAACACAGTAAGTTGAGAGTGGGGAATTCCATTTCTGACAAAGGTAGCTACTCCCCCCGTGGATTTATTGCCACTATTGAAAAAGAGTCCTGTGTATCCCGGAATTTTGTATTCTGTAAATAATTTATCTTTTTTATTTTTTAATGAATTATTCGGCAAAAGGGACTCCTGAATGGCAATAATATCAATAAATTTATTATGATCAATATAATTTTTTAATTCAGGGCCATTGGTGCGCAAACCACGAGCGTTCCACTGTAGTATATTCAAACCATTTTGGTTGATAAATTTATTATTATTATTGTTACTATTATTAGTTATCGTATTTATGCCTATAGGGCCTATCTGCATGATGAGGCACGGAGCAATTCTAATTTCCCGGGGACTAACTTTATCTAACAGTTTAGTCCACATTATCATTGCTCCGTGGCTCCGGTGCTACCAGGTCTCTGGCCCTGTACCAAGCAACATTCCGTGCTTCGATGGCACCAGGGTCAACCTCGATAGCTAAGTTTATGTTGAGCAACTCGCAGGCGTCACTAGAGGCCATCCGGATGTCATCTACAGAAAATTTAGAAGTCGGGACCTTTTTATTCTCTCGGGTCAAAAATAGTCCAGAAAGTATCCTAACTAAATCGAGAGCTGTTATTATGCGGTCTGACTTTAATTGATTGGTCCCTGAGGTTACGCCGGCATATGAGTTATGAGCAGAGACTGGTTGGCTAAATTTGTTACCAAACTCAGTCTTGCTAGTATATTTTGCGCCAGCTGCCAAACCCGGGGGGGTAGGGCCCCGCCATATTACCTTCCCGAGATTTTTTTGGAATGGGCATCCTGTCCGTCATGATGCGGACCGCCCTCCTATAATCAGGACACCCCTTGTCATGGGTGTAATGAGCTCCCCTACAATTTGCACAAGACAGCGGTCTCGTACAAGGATTGTCCGGGGACCTCCTGGGGTGGGCGGCCCCGCATCGAAAACAGACAGGGAATTCTCTGGTCGCTCTACACTTTTTTGTTAAATGTCCCCACTTTTGGCACCTGGCGCATTTAACGGGTTTAGCCTGGTATGGGTGTAGTCGGTGTTCCACCCCCTTAACCCGTATGGTTTCCGCCGCCGTGGGTTCGACCAGTAGGACATCCAGATACCCATTACCCCAAACCGTTACGTTCGAGATAGGTATATCCGGATTGTCCGTCTTGACCGAGGAGAAGATGGCTGGGCCATTAGCTCCCTTGAGATCGGTTTTAATTATTCTACGTAGGGAGAGGGGTGGATTACCTCCTCCATCCCTCTGTGAAGACCCCCCCTTAGTACCTCCTTAAAG
This sequence comes from Gigantopelta aegis, assembly GCF_016097555.1. Taxonomy (NCBI): domain Eukaryota; kingdom Metazoa; phylum Mollusca; class Gastropoda; order Neomphalida; family Peltospiridae; genus Gigantopelta; species Gigantopelta aegis. Next base: position 12,828,377 of record NC_054706.1, read on the forward strand.
GGTTCCCTGTTTGGTTGAGAGCTGTAGGGGCGCTTTATTTGTGTTTGGGCGCCCCCCTCTCTCACTGGTTTAATTTGTTTATAAAAGGGGGGGGGGAGGCCCAGCCCCCCTCTGCCCCTGGCGGGTTTTTTCCCCAGTTTTCAGGGGAGGAAAAGGGTCCACCTCCATACCAGACGAGTTCAGTCTTGTCGGTAGACTGGTATTGGCTTTAGTGGAGGGTAATTCCACCCTCCCTTTATTGGACTTAATTCTTTTAATCCCGGGGGGTAGTGCTTGTTTTTTTATCTATCAAGAAATCCCCCGCGGTAGGAGAGTCGGCATAGTTGGAGCCTGAAGTATTAGCAAACCGGCGTTTCCTCTTTTTTTGGATCACTTCAGTGAATTCTTCGGTTGACTGGCCGCAGGGATGGAAGGTGACTACCTCATCTAACCAGTAGCCAACCCCCACTGCCTTGGGGGTACTCGGCAGGTTGTCCGATTTGTCGGGTGTAGAGCTACTAAGCTCTTCCTTCGACTCATTACCGGACACCTCCGAGGCCCGCTTCGTAGATTCCCGCGACCCCGAACCGCCGACAACGGTCGCCAGTCGCCTACGTGCTGTTTTAGAAGAGGAATCGAAATCAGCTGTATTTGAATTCACGCGGACGTCGTAGGACACCTTACGAACGTCTCCAGCGTGAGTTTCTTCAATTTGAATCCCCGACTCGACTCCTACCTCAATTCTTTCTGAGACGGTGGCCTTGAGCCGGGGACTAATACTATTGTTTATCTTTTCATGAATTGACTCTGCCAAAGCCATAGTTTGGCTAGGGCCGGGTCCGAAGGTTTCAATGTAGCTGTCCACTGACAGATCATTGCAAATATCTACGTTGTCCCCCCCGTTGGGTTCTTTATAGCAACTTTTGAAAATGACCACCACTTCGTCTGCGCACTCGGGGAAAGGCCGGATTTTCATGGTTGGCCCCAGGGCCGCAAAGGGGGCGTCCTGATTAGCTCTAACAAAGCACACCCCCCCCCCCCCCCCGGGAACCCTGGAGTAGAAAAAAAACTGTATTTTTGAATGCTCTTGAGGAAGAGCTTTGTTGCATTTCTGAAATTGTATTTTGTAAAAACTGAAGCCCGTAGGGGGTCGGATCGAAATCATTTGATTCTTGCCCTGAGGAGTTAGTGACTATTAGCTGTATGACCTTATTTCGCCTGCGTTTTGCTGATGGTGTCTTATGTCTGGTGTGATTTAATTTTCTTGCTCTTGGTTCCTGGTCTGCTGAGAGGCTCTTTGTTCCTCCCTTGTTGGGTTGCGTGGCGTGCCTTGATCTTGTATTCCGGGGTGAGTATTGCTGGTTGTGTTGACCTGCCTTGTCATTGGTCTTTCTGTGTGACTGACTACCTCATCTAACCAGTAGCCAACCCCCACTGCCTTGGGGGTACTCGGCAGGTTGTCCGATTTGTCGGGTGTAGAGCTACTAAGCTCTTCCTTCGACTCATTACCGGACACCCTCCGAGGCCCGCTTCGTAGATTCCCGCGACCCCGAACCGCCGACAACGGTCGCCAGTCGCCTACGTGCTGTTTTAGAAGAGGAATCGAAATCAGCTGTATTTGAATTCACGCGGACGTCGTAGGACACCTTACGAACGTCTCCAGCGTGAGTTTTTCTTCAATTTGAATCCCCGACTCGACTCCTACCTCAATTCTTTCTGAGACGGTGGCCTTGAGCCGGGGACTAATACTATTGTTTATCTTTTCATGAATTGACTCTGCCAAAGCCATAGTTTGGCTAGGGCCGGGTCCGAAGGTTTCAATGTAGCTGTCCACTGACAGATCATTGCAAATATCTACGTTGTCCCCCCCGTTGGGTTCTTTATAGCAACTTTTGAAAATGACCACCACTTCGTCTGCGCACTCGGGGAAAGGCCGGATTTTCATGGTTGGCCCCAGGGCCGCAAAGGGGGCGTCCTGATTAGCTCTAACAAAGCACGCCCCCCCCCCCCGGGAACCCTGGAGTAGAAAAAAAACTGTATTTTTGAATGCTCTTGAGGAAGAGCTTTGTTGCATTTCTGAAATTGTATTTTGTAAAAACTGAAGCCCGTAGGGGGTCGGATCGAAATCATTGTAAAAAACTCCTCAACCCCTGAATTTCTGTATTTTCTTGTTTCGATTTTTTTCTGATTAATTTAGTGCGTGGAGGAGTTAGGACATTATTAGCTGTATCAGACGTATCCCCGAGAGGCGCAAACGAATTGGTGGTTGGAATGGGATATACTAATTTTCCCTCATTTATCTTGGTCTCACCTTTAGCAGAGGCGCTGTCCACCTCTTCTTCATCATTGAGTAGCGGCCCTGCCTTCCTCTTACGAATGTTTGTATTAAACAGCCCGGGGGGTGGGGTCGGTGACCTCACATATTCCGAGTCGTTTGATGTCAGGGCCGAATTTGAAAGTGGGACGCTTACCTCGCCCTCTTTATCCACAGATAACTCAGAGACGTTTTTATTGCCTTTATTGTTTAGGGTCTCTTCCCCTGAGCAATTGATTATGACAATTTCTTCTGTGTTGTTGGGGTAGGGGTGGATCCATTATTGTCATCTGTGGCCAAATTGGAAATTTCGCTGAGATCACAAGATAAATCTCTGTCCAAGCTCTCGTCCTCGGATTCGAGCAGGTTTTCCTCCCCCCGGGCAGACCTCTCCAATATATACTTGTCTACTAAAATAGAGAGGCCTCCCCCGGGGAGTGGAATATCGCGCCTGGCGCGCTTAGACGGCGTGGACGCATGCGGTATATTGGTCGTCATATCGGTATCTACGGACGGGTTCCAAGCCAGTTGCTCTCCCGCCACACTCGGAAGGGATGAGCCACTTTGCGCTAGCGACGAACTGGTAGACATTTCAGTAATAATTTCGTTAGCTAAGCTTTTAAAGTTTCTTGGCATCATTAAGAATATTAATTAAACTGGTTTGTTATTGACGGCAATACTATAACGTGTGAGACTAGGCCTGGTATCTGGCAATACCAGGACAAAGTTTAGCCACGTGTTTACAAATTTATATTAGCCCCGGTAGCTATTAACGTGCGCAAAAAGGCACAACAAACTTACTTACAGTTATATACTTCAGCTTGGGTGTAGAACAACTAATTAATAAATTAATTGAATAAATTAGGTAAAAAGGTTAAAGTTATGTACTATATTTTCGTGATAAGCCGGAGCTTACAAAACATCAACCTTCTCACCGGCTACACAGCAGCAAAAAAGAAATATTGACCAATCACACTTTGCCTTTTATAACGTTATTTGGGAGCATACAAATTCTAAAAATATCGGGCGAGTCTATTTTAGTGGCCGCAGTACAGCGAACCATACCAATACGTTATCAGTCTTCAATTTTACATTAAAAAATATTTATTTATTTATAAAAAAAAAAACCTAACTAAATCAGTCTTCAGTTTTACATTACAAATTATTTATTTTATAAAATAAAATATGTTTTGAGGCATTCGTAATTCACACGAAACATGTATACCCTCAGGATAATTCGGAATGTTTTCAAATTATTTTCAAATCACTGGCAGGATTCTGCAAGTAAGGTTTTGATTGGTGGACATGAGCTCCAACTGGCTGTCTTTAGATCCACATGTAATAGTGGAGCTAATTTTAATTAGATTGCGCAATCGATTCCAAACTGCCACTGCTACTGCTGCTAACACACCTGGGCTTCATAATAACCGAATCAGTGGGCAAACTGTTCGTAATCGTCTGCGGGAGAACGGTTTACATGCACGACGTCCTTACGTCGGATGCGTTTTAACGCAACGTCATCGTCTAAATCGGGCACGTGTACACACTTGTTGGATACGGCGACGCTGGAATACCGTTCTTTTTTCGGATGAATCCAGATTTTCTTTACAACGTGGTGATGGCAGGGTGCGCGTCTACCGTAGGAGAAATGAACGCTATGCTGACTGTTGTGTTCTTGAACGAGATCGTTTCGGGGGTGGGGGTTGTGTCATGGTCTGGGCAGCCATTTCCCATGGTTATCGTTCACCACTAGTCGTCATTGATGACAATTTAAATGCTCAACGTTACCGCGATGTCATTCTCGCTCATCACGTCATTCCTCTGTTCCATAACAACGCCAACATCTCGATTTTTCAGCATGATAATGCCACCTCTCATACAGCCAGAGACAATGTAAATTTTCTTAGGACAAATAACATTGATTTCATTGATGACTGGCCCGCTAAAAGTCCTGATCTCAACCCCATCGAGCATGTCTGGGATAGTCTGGACAGACGATTGAGGCGTCGTCCCAACCAACCCGCTAACGTCAACGAACTTCGTCAAGCGCTCATTCAGGAATGGAACAATATTCCACAGGCAGAAATCAACACTTTAGTCAATTCTATGCACCTGCGATGCACTGCAGTGGTCAATTCAAGAGGTGGTCATACCCGTTATTAAGTGGGTTTTTTTTTTTTTTTAACCCATACCACACTTGGTCAAAATTTCTCCCAGCTTCTGTTAACCTATGGCCATGATTTTTGCACCAAACGATGCATCATGGAACACTCTTTAAACGCATATATAAAAATTATTCCCCCGGTTTGTTTTCATCAAGTTATGTTCAAGCAAAGTTAGCGGAAGTTTCTTATTTTGTTCAGTATATATCGAAAAAAAAAAAAAAATCTGTGACAGAAAACAAAACTAAAAACATTTTACCAAAACATACGATATTACAAAGCATACAAACATACTTATTGTTTATTACAGTAATATTTGGACGATTATGTCATCATGTAAGTACTGGTGTCACTTTAGATCTGATCTTTTCTTATTTCATGCAAATTTTTTAATCTTAAAACAATACGGACAACGACAATCAATTAACTAACCTCTGGAATAAGCCCAGTAGTAACAGAAAGTGTCATTGCTATTTTTCTACGTGCGCATGTACTTACGTTAGTGTGAGTTAAAATTACAAGTTAGATTTTGATTTTATCCCAGAATAATGTAAGCCAATTAATTATGATTCCTTTTTACCATATCATTGAAAAAAGAAGAAGTTTGTTTTGTTTAACGACACCACTAGATTTATTAATCATCGGCTATTGGATGTCAAACATTTAGTCTTAGAGAGGAAACCCGATGCATTTTTCCATTAGTAGCATGGGATCTTTTATATGCACCATCCCATAGACAAGATAGCACATGCCACGGCTTTTGATATACCAGTTGTGGTGCACTGACTGGGACGTAAAATAGCTCAATGGGCCCACCGACGGGGATCGATCATAGACCGACCGTGCGTTAGGCGAGCGCTTTATCACTAGGCTACGTCCCGCCCCACCATATCATTGCATGACAACTGTTAAAATAATAGTAGCTCTACTGGATAAGTATGGCGTATCCAGTCCATTCCAATAAGCCGACCACTTCCAGATTTTTAAATATATGCAATGTCTTCGATACGTTTTGAGCTCTATTTTCAGAAAGACCCGGCCCAACGCCAGAGAAGCAGAGTCTGGCGCTGTCAAAATATAGAGCATGTTATTATCCACGTGGTTCAACATAACCCAGTTAATAATAATCATACGAAGCACACGTGTAATAACAACATGCCATGCCATCGCTGAATCTACGGTACATTTGATTGGTTAAAAATGACATTGACCTTCTCACAAATCTAATTAAAATTAGCTCCACAATTACATGTGGATCTAACACCAGCCAGTTGGAGCTCATGTCCACCAATCAAAACTTTACTTGCAGAATCCTGCCAGTGATTTAAAAATAATTTGAAAACATTCCGAATTATCCTGAGGGTATAGACATGTTTCGTGTGAATTACGAATGTCTTAAAACATGTTTTATTTTATAAAATAAATGATTTGTAATGTAAAACTGAAGAATGATTTATTTATTTTTTATTTTTATAAATAAATAAATAATTTTTAATGTAAAATTGAAGACTGATAACCCACCCCGTACGTATTGGTATGGTTCGCTGTACTGCGGCCACTAAAATACACTCGCCCGATATTTTTAGAATTTGTATGCTCCCAAATAACGTTATAAAAGGCGAAGTGATTGGTCAATATTTAAATTATTATTTACAGACGAAATGTTACCTGGACATTGGGGACTACGCAGTGTTGTTAGTTTTAAATCACTGGCAGGATTCTGCAAGTAAGGTTTTGATTGGTGGACATGAGCTCCAACTGGCTGGTGTTAGATCCACATGTAATAGTGAATCTAATTTTAATTAGATTGCCTTCTCACGTGCTTACGTAGATCGAACTAGTTCTCCTATTCATAAACGTTTACAGTATTCACAACTGGCGACTGAAAGGGACATTTTTCAAATATTGGGCACACTGTCTCATATTATTAAAATAAATATATTTTAAGGCAAACAATGCATGGGTAGAACGTTTTAAACAAAGACGGGGAATTCACTAAACTCTTTTGATGTGATCTTTCAGTAATGTTTTGTTGTATTTATTGATTGTAATAAATGATATATTTTTTATAAATGTCTTATAATCACCAAGGCATTTTTTAATTTTTTTACTATTATATTGAGTTCAAAATTCAAAATGGCCGACTTTCGGAATAAAAATTACCAACTTCTGCAAATGTGTACAACGAACTACTGTTATAACGAACCAATGAAGCTGGTCCCTTGCAGTTCGTTATAAGCGTACTTTACTGTAACTAAATAAATGCAGTTTTAACTAAAATTGTGATCAGAACTTTTTTTACATTTAGCAGACGACGACACAATGGCTGAATTAACTCCAATTCCAGTAAACAGTCTCGTTAAACTTGACGGACAGTTCACGGGCCGGGTCACTGACATAATTCAGCCCCGAAATACGTTTCATATATTTGTTGTTCGAACAGAAGAAGGTGCTAAACAACTGCCAAGATTTCGATTGCAGGTAATCCCCGAAACTGCCAGTATTGGGTCGCGAGATCATGACAGGGAGTCCGTGAATATACCGCAGGAAGTTAATGGTAACTTCTTGAGCGGACGATTTTTTTTTTAATGAACCAGCGGTAACTAATGAACGCCAACGATTTCGGCTTGTGCCAGGTGATGAAATCAAAGCCTTTGTTAAAGAAAATGAAAATAAACATACTTCAAACAAAACAAAATATGACGTAAACATACTAAAGGCTTACATGAAAAATAGTGAACATGACACGAGAAACCTAAAAAACATTCCATACAGTGAACTGAACGTGATTTTATGCAAGTTTTTCATTTCCGTGAAAAAAGTAAATGCTGACGAGTATGAACCATCCAGACTGAGAGGCATGCTATCTAACTTGAGGCAGGAAAATTATGGGGTGTCTTTGATTTTAGATTCTGTATTTGCTCAGACACGTCTTGAATTCTAAACAAAAAAAACTGAAAAAAGGTGGAAAGGGGAACTTACCCTTTCAAGCTGAACCATTATCCGACGACGAAGTGGAACACTTATGAAAACAGGCCAATTGGGTGCACATAACCCACAGTCATTACTCAATACACTTTGGTGGAAAATAGGCCAACTGGGTGCACATAACCCACAGCCATTACTCAATACACTTTGGTGGAAAAACACAATTCATTTGGTATGCGATCCTCAACACCACATAGGAATATGTTATGGGGCGATATCACATTAAAAACTGACACTGACAGATTAGAATTTTTAGAAATGTGCGAAAGAAAGACCAAAACACATACACGGACTGATCCAAGAAACACAAGAAAACTTCCTCCTCGTATATGGGCCACGCCAGACAACCCCAATAGATGTCCAGTTGAAATATACAAAAAATTCAAACACATTATGAAGATTTTTAGCCATAAGAATGTGCAAAGCATTAATAATTATTTGCGTCTATCAAACACACAACACAGAGCAATTAGTAATCTGTTGTCTAACACACCACGTGATGCAGTTGTTCCTTTAAATAGGTCAAACACCGCTTGCTGTCCATCCAGTTCGATCATTCCCAGTCATGCAGCCCTTGGAGACAGACGTCGTTGACTGTGCTGTGCGATTACCCCCCCCCCCAAAAGGGGGGGGGGTCTTATCGCAACCTATGGCGCTCTACTGGAGTACCGAGTCTCGTACACCGGGTCACGGAGACAGGATTCCGAAGAAGGGAAGGTGGAGGAAGCGGAGACGTGCGCCAGCGGCGGCGCAGGGGGAGTCAAAACCGGTGGCTAAACCGCCGGCGGCGACTCCTTCTGTTGGACCGCCCAACCGAGGAAGAGGACCAAGACGGAAGAGGTTTCGGCCCCGGCTGTCTCGGCTACCGCTCCCCAGGAAGAGGACGAGGTGAACGAGTTGGACACGGCCATCTGTGTCACACCGTTCAACCGGCCCCCTGCACCCGAACCTACTCTTGCGCTTCCGGAGTTGTCGCCGATTAAGTCGACGACACCCGTTGAGGCGCAGGCCCGGAAGGGGACAGTTGTGAAGAGGAAGGCGACCACTCCTCCGAGTGCCACCCCAGCCAGGCCAAGTCGCTCCTCTCAACCGCCACAGCCGGAGACCAAACCAGTGGAGCGGTGGTCACTGCAGGCCGGCCGACTCCAACAGCGATACCAACAACTGGTAAAGACGAACCTGACGGATGCACGCCAATTCATGAGCCTCCCAAAAGAACAGGCCTACCAACCTCTGCCAGACGGACGAAACGAGGGGGAATTCGCTGTACACCGACTCAAGATGCAGGAGGGACACAGCGCTGTATGCGTTACCATCCGCCGGAACGGAAGACTAAACTAAGGACTGCTGCTATCGGAGATGGACAACCCGACATTACATCGAGTCCTGAAAACCGTCGCGGGTCCACACTACCGTCCCATCACCAAGACTCTAGCAGATTCCGCTTACCGGCAGTTCCTCCAGCATCTTGAGACCACCGACTACATCGGATCCCCCTAGACGCCAACCTTTCCTAGGACAGGTATCAATCTCCTTTTTTGGGCTAGTTGGACTTAAAACATTTCGATGGTTGTTCAAAATTCTTATGTTTATTTTTTTATAAATAGTCCGACGCACTTTACTTTGGCGCCCGTTCAATTGCTCACAATCACCTTAAAAACCTTTCGACCGAGCAGTCTCAACTATTTTTGGCTTTAATTTTAGTGTCCAGACATGCTTTTGGATGCAGTTATTCTCGGTAGTCGTAGTCGTAGTTTGTCAAGTTTTCACCAAGGAATCGAAATTCAGCCAATCACAGCTTGGCCACACTTGGTGCTACGATTTGGTCCGCGCTTTCGCTGGATTCAAACTGCAGACTTAGACTTTTGACAAGTTTCCCAAGGAATCGAAATTCAGCCAATCACAGCTCGGCCTCACTTGGTGTCTGCTATTTGGTCCGCGTTCCCGCTGGACTCTACTAACTGGCTATTTTCCAAATTCTGCCCACCTCAAACTTACCCTACCCCCCCCCCCCCCCCCCCCCCCCCCCCGCTCCGGCGTTAGTCACTGGCGAAGTCAGAGGCTAAATCCGTAGTGGGCGTGCCTGAACCTTCGTGGATAGGGGCACGTTAATAGAGTTTCACTTCCCTTCCCTTCCAGTTCGAATGAATTGAACATGGCAACTTCTGAAACAGTGTTGTATTCTCTTTTGCGGACATCTGTCTCCAACACAAATAAAACACTGTTTACTGACATTGTGCACACTATCTTCGCTGGTCCCATTTAATTCATGACGGAACATTTAACAAATATTTATAAACACTGCACCTCAAAGTCTCACTGCACCTCAGTCTTATTACGGGAACTACAGTTACATTCTGTGGTGTTTAAACTCTATACGAACTAGAAGTTGCATTTATTGATTGGTGTTGTTGATTTCCTTTATATATATAAGCCTACGGTTGATTGATTGAATGTTTGTTTAACGACACCCCAGCACAAAAATACATATCGGCTATTGGGTGTCACAAATGGTAAGTATATGAACATATTTATATAGACTCATGTAAAACCAGTGTAAGGAGCTGTGGGGGGAAAGTATAATACAATATATAAAATCAAGTTAAGTATATCTTAAAATTTTGTATAGAAGTCAAAGTGTTTTAAAAACTTTACAATTAACATTGGATGGAATTTAAACGATTCCAAAACATTTCTGTTGCCAAATATATCATTTCTTGTCGGCTTAAGATGATCACACTCCACCAAAATGTGCCGCACAGTCAGTGTACACACTGAGGAGGAGGGTCCTTCTTTAAAATAAATGAATGCGTCAAATATGTATGGCCGATGCGGGCACGGCATAAGACTACTTCATCCTTCCTGCATCGCCTGTAGGATGACTGCCACTCTCCTAGGACTGCCTTGACAGAATGAAGCTTATTCGCAACCGCATCGTCCCAATCATCTTGCCAAGTCGAAAAGATATATTGGTTAATATGAAATTTAAAATCACTGTAGGGGACACCAACATGGACACGGGGCAAGTTCAAAGCAGACTTGGCAGCAACATCTGCCTTTTCGTTACCCCTAATGCCAACATGGCTGGGTACCCAACACAGTATAACATCCTTATTGGCAATTGATAAAAAGACACACTTTCGTATCACCATCCCAACTAAGGGGTGCTCCAATTTCATGTACTGTAGAGCTTGAAGACACGAAAGTGAGTCTGTAAAAATAATATACTTGGATGCATATGAATCCTTAATCTGTTCCAGGGCTTTAATGATTGCCCAAATTTCAGCAGTAAAGATTGATGCTGAATCGGGCAATCTCATGGAAATTATTGTGTCTGATGGAAACACTGTAGCACAAGCCACCGAATTCCCATCCCGTGATCCGTCTGTGTAAACAGGAATGTAATCACAGTACCGCTCTTGGATTTCCATGAAATGTTGTTTATAAATAACTGCATCTGTGCGATCTTTTTTTAGATGCACAAGATCGAATACAATTTTTGGTGGTTTGATACACCAAGGTGGTAAAATAAAATATGAAGGCGTTTCCAAAATGTCTGTTAAATCAATGTTGGAAACTGATAAAAACTGCTTAATGCGAAGACCAAATGTTCGAATCGCATTCGGTTTCGCATCAAATAACTTCATATATTTATTATTAAACACCGCATTGTGTGCAGGATGTTTTAGCATTGATTTAATCTTTGTAGCATACTGCAGAGAAAGCTTTGCACGTCTAGCACCCAAACTAGGTTCGTGTGCATCGACGTACAAGCTCTCCACAGGAGATGTTTTGAAAGCACCAAGACAAAGCCTAAGTCCCTGGTTGTGTATAGGATCTAGCATTTGCAAGTAAGACTTACGTGCTGACCCATACACAATGCACCCATAATCAAGTTTAGACCGAACTAAAGATCTATAAAGTCGGAGCATAACCTTTCGATCTGCTCCCCATTCAGTCTTGCCAATAACCTTTAAGATATTGAGGGCCTTTAAGCCCTTCTTTTTCACATACTGTAAATGAGGAACAAAAGATAGCCTCCTGTCAAAAATAACCCCCAGAAATTTGGTCTCCTCCACAACTGGAACCGGAGTTTTGTCCAGAAACAGCTGTGGATCTAAATGGTGACCTCGTTTTCTGGCAGATGTGCATACAGACTGTTTTTGACTTTGAGAATCGAAATCCATTGTCAGTTGCCCATTGTTGAAGTTTATTCAAACAAAGCTGCAACTGACGTTCAATGATACTCATACTGGACGACCTGTAGCAAATCTGAAAATCGTCGACATATAACGAGCTATCAACGCCAGGTTTTAAACACTGGGTGATGCTGTTAATTTTCACGGAAAATAAAGTTACTGACAGGATGCTACCTTGAGGCACACCCATCTCTTGGGAGTGAGAATCGGATAACGTAGATCCCACTCGTACCTTGAAAGACCTATTCTGTAAGAAATTTGAGATAAAGCCAGGCATACGGCCTCTTAGGCCCATGCCATGGAGGTCTTTCAAAATCCCATACTTCCACGTGGTATCATAAGCTTTCTCGAGGTCAAAAAAAGACCGATACCAAATGCTGGTTATGGATAAAAGCATCCCTACAAAACGTTTCAAATCTAACAAGATGATCGACCGTGCTACGTCTAGGCCTGAACCCACATTGCACGTTAGTAAGCAATTTGTGGGACTCAAGATACCAGACAAGTCTACGGTTGATCATTCTTTCCATGGTTTTACAAATGCAACTTGTCAAAGCAATAGGGCGATAACTGGTAGGATTTGTTGGATCCTTACCAGGCTTAGGAATAGGACTGACAATGGCTTTTCTCCAATCAGAAGGAAAGTCACCCGAAATCCAGATTGTGTTAAACATATTTAATAGAACCATTAAGGATGATTCAGGTAAGTGTTTTAAGAGTTGATAATGTATTTCATCTGGTCCTACCGAAGTATCATGGGCTCTACGTAGAGCGTCCTGCAACTCCTCCAAAGAGAAGTGCCTGTTGTATACTTCAACATTTTCAGATGAAAAGTTAATAGGTTGCTTTTCAGCTTTATTTCTGACAGACGTAAAAACATCTGTACTGAAAGAAGAAGAGTTATGGGAGAAACTGTCTGCCAATGCATTGGCAATGTCACGATGAGACGTAACATCCGTGTCATTGACAGACAAATGGCGAACTGTATTATTGGATTCTTTTCCCTTGATTTTACGTATCCTATTCCAGACAGATTTCACAGATGTTTGAGAAGTCAACTTGGAGACATAATTTCTCCAAGATGATTTCTTACTCTGTCTGATAGTTTTACGAGCCTTTGCCCGAGCAATGCGATAACTATTCAGGTTATCCCCGGTAGGTTCGCGTTTGAACCTCTCGAGCGTCCTGTTTCGCTCTTTGATTGCATCTTTGCATGTCTCATTGAACCATGGTTTATTGAAACGCTTCGGTACTGCCGAAGTCTTAGGAATAGTTTCCTCTGCAATATCTTTCAAGATGGAGGTGAACAAAGACATGGGATCATCGGCACCAGTCATGGCAGTTTGTTGCAGTCGAGTGCTGCATAGATGCCGAAATTGATCCCAGTTTGCCCCTGTCAACCTCCATCTCTGAACTCTTTCAAGTGATGGAGGTCCATCATTCTCTAAAATAACTGGAAAGTGGTCACTACCACAAGGGTCTGGACAAACTTTCCAGGAGAAATCAAGACAAAGTGATGGACTACAAAGGGTTAAATCAATGGATGTGAAAGAACCACTTGCAGGATGAAAGTATGTATGACTTTTATCATCAAGTAATATTCAGTCATTTTTGAGAATTAAGTCTTCTAATTGTTTACCTCTAGTGTTTATGTCATCGCATCCCCACAAAGTGTGGTGTGCATTGAGTTGATCAAGAAGACCTTGAAAGTCCCTAGTGCTAAAATTGTAATTGTTTCGAGAGGGTAAATAAACTGAACAGAGAGTAATAGTTTTATGAGCCGTGACCTTTACGGCCACAGCTTGTAAAGTCGACTTTAATATGACTTCACTCTGGGGAATGTTTTCATTTACAATAATGGAAACGCCCCCAGACGCTCTGTTTTCACTCTGTTGACATTTATGGTAGAGATTAAATCCTCTGATGTTAATACTGTCAGTATCCTTCAGGAAAGTTTCCTGAAGACACACTGCAAGAGGATTATACTTTTGAATTAGAAGACTTAATTCATCAAAATTGGGCCTAAGCCCACGACAGTTCCACTGGATAATTTTATTTTCCATCGGGAGGAAGTACGGGTTTTATCTTTGGCTTTGCTGGTGGTCTTTGTGATTGGCAATGATCTGGAGATGAAATCTCCATATCATCATCACCGATATCAGCCAAAGTATCATACATATTGCTGATCGGGACCGAACGTAATTCGATCTTTTTCAGCCTACCAGACAGTACTTCTGTAGCTTTCTTTGGAGATTTCTTTGTGTCATTGCCTGTCTTAGGGAGACTAGTGCTCGACCTATTTGGTGGATTTTTAAAATCCAATGACACTTGAGTTTCAATTTCCTTTTTCTGGGGTGTGATTTTTTGTTTTTGTGCTGCTTTTTGCACCTGTTTTTGCGTCTTCTCAATATCAGACAGTTTCTTGTACTTGGCTTCATCACAATGCCAAGTGAGGTCTGTGTTGACTGCAACACTTTTAGTGGCGACTTTGGCAGCAGCTGCAGCTGCATATGACTTGTCACCAACTGTAGGTGTTGCTGTCTCCACCAACCTCCTGGCATCCGTGAAGGACAGTTTATTTTGTACCTTCACCTGTTGAACTCTTTTTTCCAGCTTCCACCGCGGACACTCTCGCGAGTATGCACAGTGGTTTCCCTTGCAGTTGATACAAAGTGTATCGTTCTTACATGTCTTGCTGTCATGGTCAAATAGACCACAACGAGCGCATGTAAGTTTTCCACGACATGTGTTCTGACCATGGCCAAACCGCTGGCATTTGAAGCAACGCAAGGGGTTTGGAATAAAGGGTTCAACAGGAATATTAAGGTAACCGGCTTTGACAGATTGAGGAAGGGTAGGGACGTTAAAGGTGAGGATACAAGTATTCGTCGGTAACAAGTCATTGTTTCGACGAACCTTTATCCTCCTCACCGCAGTAACACCCTGAGAACTTAAATTTTCGCAGATTTCTTCTTCAGTAACACCTTCCAAATCTCTGCATCTGATCACTCCCTTTGACGAGTTGAGGGAGGTATGCGGAGTTACCTTAATCGGCACGTTACAAAAAACTGTCGACTTGAGGAGGCAAGTTGAATGCTTGTCGGTTGAACATTCAACCAACAGCCCATTTTTAATTTTTTTAACTGATTTTGGCTCACCAGCCAAGCCAACAATTGCCTTTTGAATGGCAAACGGGGATAATTTGTTCAAGGCCCCATCATCAGTAGAACTGATGACAAGAAACCTTGGCCAATTTTGTGAAGAAATCACTTTGGATTTCTTCACACTTTTCTTTGATTTCATGGACTCCTCGTCCGAAGACAAGAAGTCCGAAACTTCGGTGTGGACCCTTTTCAGGGTCCCATCAGAATTTGTAATTAATTTTTTGGTTAAATCCATATTTAATGAATAAAAGGTTCATCAACCATGCCCCCCACCCACCACCGAGTCCAACAAGGGAACATGGTGCTGCGGATAACCAGCAGACAGCCATGCCAGGGATACATGGTTGATATACTTGGGCATTAAGAAAACAAAATCACCCAATTGACCCTAGCCACCGCCCCAAGAGTAACAAATACATATGGTATATAAAACAATGTTTGCTCTTGACTAAATGTAAACAAAACAAAGATTGTGTGCTCTCGAGCTTGGCGTGACCAGCCGATTGATCAGGTCGGGCCTACCTGACCGCCCGTCTATTTGAACTCCGGGCCAAAGTGATGTATTGCCAGAAGTCATACCCGCAGGTATGCCTACGGAGTACATAATAACAATATACTTGCGTTGCGTTACTGAAAACAATATTAACTGTATGTACGTACAGAATAATTAATGTTTTGTTAAAAATGTATAACTTTCCAGTATATTACACAGATATTCCTAAGTTCCTATTTCTTCAGATCCCTAGCTTACGCCTCCCCCCTCTTGTGAAATAGTAGAGCCGTTCCTTCACTCAGTGATTTACAAATCAAAACTGTTAATTTTGTTTATAATTTGTTTTCATTTGCATTTATTAAAAATATATTTCTAACATAATAAAAACTTAGTAAAAAAATACATCTGTTGCATTAACCTTTACATGTTTGCTCATTTTGGTTATTTTATCTATGGGATTATAGTTTACGCATGTAGGATTACGAGAGTGCGTCGCCATAAGCCTGTTCACGTTTATGCAAAGTATTCATTCGCAATGAAGGTAAGTTTCGTTTGAAACTTGTTGACACGTTTTTCGTCAACAAAATAATATGGATAATAAAGAAATTATTATACGAGCTTGTGTGTTGTACTGATTTTACGAAACTCGTGTCAGGATTCATGTATTACCCTCGATCTCGCTCGGGCAATACAAGAATCCTGACACTCGTTTCGTAAAATCAGTATGACACACAAACTCGTGTAATAATCTCTATTCCTGTGTCTTCTGCTTCTGTAGTTCGCGCCAACACAGACGCGGTGTGTTTTGCCACATTCGAGTCAGTTTCAGTGTCTTTTTGGTTTTTTTTAAATTATTATTATTTTTTTTAAAGATTTATTGCCCCCAGAACATAGACAGTGAACAGGTTGGGGAGCCGTGGTCACTGCCTTACAAAGTACATATTTAAACAATAGTATCTAAACAAAATATGCTATTTAAATATGTTAATGCTTTCTGTGGTATTTATAAGACGGAGAGAAAGAGAGAGAGAGAGAGAGAGAGAGAGAGAGAGAGAGAGAGAGAGAGAGAGAGAGAGAGAGAGAGAGAGAGAGAGAGGTTGCAACAGCAGTAGATCAGTATAAAGAAGTTGTGGGGATATTGAGAGAGTATTAGAGAATGACATTTTAATTAGTACTCTATTTCCAAGTGAACTTTTAAAGCATTATTTTTAATTAAAACATTCTTTCAAAGAGTGTTTTATAGAGTGTCCATTGCTTCTAAAATGCTTCATAGTTGCCATTTATACTAAAACGATATATCTCAAAAGGTATTATCTTTATTAACGATTTGTTGAAAGAACAAGGAGACTTTCTAACATATGAACAGTTCATAGAGAAATACGACATAATTACCAATTTTCTGGAATATGCTTCATTGGTCAGTGCTATAAAATCATTCATTTACAACCTAGATAATTTAAATGATGACGTTTTTATAGCATTACAAAATCCTGTTCTTCCATATAACTTAAAGGTTTTGTTCAAAGATCAGAAAGGTTGCAAACATATATATGATTTACTGAACACTCAAACCACCATTCCAAAATCACAAATAAAATATTCTAAGGAAGGATATATCTATGATATATATGATTGGGAAAAATATTACATTCTACCCTTCAGATCTGTCAAAAGCACAACATTATCTTGGTTTCAGTATAAAATCATACACCGAATTCTTACAACTAATAAATTTCTAAATATGATTAATTATATTGATTCCAATGCCTGTAGTTTTTGCAACAAATCACCTGAAACCATACAACACCTTCTATTTGAATGTAGTTTAGTACATTCTCTGTGGAAAGCAATAGAAGAATGGATAAGAAATGAAACTGGAATTAATATCACTCTAAGCAGAGACATAGTTATGTTAGGCATGATCAACAACGAAAAAGGTGATTTTGTAAATTGGTTGACTATCACCATAAAATATTATATTTACAGTATGAAAATACAAAAAAGAAATTTACATGTCAATGCCGCGAAAAATATTCTACAAAATAATTTTGAAATAGAAAAATATATTTATTACAAAAAGTTTCAGTGTCTTTCTTGTTTAACTGGTACCACTCTCCAGACCCTAAAATCAATGGTAGGCCAACGGACTATCTTTGTAAAATTCTTAGTCGCTCGTAGCCAATAAAGGTCGCCACGGGCGACCGCTAATTTTCAACCCTGGATATGGGAGTTCCTTAGCAAACTTGTTCTTTGTTCGTGTGGGAAATGAGCATTTCCTAGTACTAGATGCACAAAGAGTAATGGGAATGACTGAATGAATGTTTAACGACACCCCAGCACGAAAAATACATCGGCTATTGGGTGTCAAACTATGGTTAAAAGAGTAATGGGAACCATGCTGTTGCATCATTTGTACAGCACATCAAGCCGTCTGCAGTCGGCGAAAGTGGCACAGGTGGGGGGGGGGGGGGGGGGGGCAGGAAACTTTCCTTAAAGGGAGATTCCTCACTTTGTTGCAATGCTATAAAGTTTCCGGCTAATATAACCTTTTTTAATTGTTAGAATGACAATTTACTTACATTTCCTTGTCCAGATCTGTATATCCAATGTGTTTTTGGTCCCCCAAATGTTCGTAGTTGCTCAATATGCATTTTTGCCAAATATTTTTTCGTAGGTATCAATTTATTTTTCCATTCAACCATCAAATAAAGTCTATTTTTAGACGGCGGATTCCCTTCGATTTGTCATGCATTTGAAGCGCATCACGTGACCTTTTTGTGACGTAGAGCACATGTAAATACCATGCTGCCTGGTCATTTCGTACCCTAGTCATTTCGTACCATTGCAAAAAGTCATTTCGTACCCTAGTTATTTCGTACCATTGTGAGAAGTCTTTCCATACCATAGTCATTTCATACCAGTATATAAAAAACGAATCGACCATAGCATAAAAGCAGTGTTTTTTTGTTTTGTTTTTTAAATTTACATGACAGTTTGAAAATCAGAACACATTATCGTGCAGCATATCGTTATTGATTTACCATAACACCTGTCAACTGTTATTTCCATTTTACCTAACAAGAGCCGTATTTGGTATGTACTACTAACGGCCAACTTCGATGTTTTCTGAAATTGGCTCCAACTGACCAAAATGTGCTTTTTTTTTACATTCATAATTAATAAATATGCTAATAATAATAAATAAATAAATAAATATGAACAATTTTTTTCAGTTACCAGCTGAAATGGTCGAATATTACTTATTATCTTATTTGTTTAAGAAATAAACAATAACAACCACTGAAAACATTGACTACCCTATCGATTACCAAATCAGCCAATTGCTCTTGTTTATTACTTATACACAATGACAATATTTTTTTAGTTTTTGCTCATCAGAAACGCCCTAAAATTAACAACAAATTTGTTTCAGTGTATGGTACGAAATTACTTGATCTTTTTTTAGGGACAAAATTAAATATTTAATGATTTATAAAGTCAGTTGTAGGTGGTGTTTGCATCTTATATACGTAATTAGATTGGGTACGATATGACTTTCAATTTTGCAAAGGTACGAAAGGGCCAAATTAGGTACGAAATGACTATGGTACAAAATAACCAAGCTACGAAATGACTATGGTACGAAAGGACCAAGGTACGAAGTGACTAGCAACCGGCCGAAACGACCAGATACCCATAAAATTGCACCATCACAGTATTATGAGTATAATGCTTGGGTTGGGGCGAGTTGACTAATGGACAAAGTTCCGATCTTTCCAACATCTATAGATCTCTATAGCTTTAAGTACAAGTGACCCTAACCCTAAATGCTAGAACGATCAGAAGGCTTGCCAAGCCGAAGGCAATAGAAAAGAGACAAGATCAAAAAGTTGTTGAAGTTGAAAAAAAAAGAAGAAAAAAAAGAACATTATTATGAAATCTTGGAATTGTTACCGGCATCATTTCTACTTGTTTCTTTTAAAATGCGTCCATTCGTATCGCTTAGTTTAACGATTTTTGTATGTGTAATACTACTGACTTGTAGGAAACAAATGGAAAGTCGTTGGTAATCAATGCAAAACGTCAGTATTAAAAAATAAATAACATTAAAAACGTGCTTTCCATACGGTTCGTCCACTGGACAATTCGTCCACGGACGATTGGTCCACTCGATGACTGCATTTTTTTTCATACATATTAATAGTTATTTATTTGACATTGTAATCGTTTCTTAACATTATTTTGTGGTATACTATAACCAAAAACGTAAAATAGAGTTAGAATTCAACATTAATATCCATTTTTTATTAACTGTTTGTATTCATTATCATGCCCCGGACGATTCGTCCACTCGCTCGTACATTATCTCGCATATCACAATGTGGTAAATAGTAATGCAAGCCTCCGCGTCGGAAGAGTTTATTACCCCCCCCCCCCCCCCCCCATTTCATGTTCTCCTTCAATGGCGTACATTATATCCACTGTACCCTCCCTCGTCACATGTTATCCCCATAACCTCGAAATAAAATAAAAACTCGTTGTCTTTAATTCCAATATAATTAAATGTACATTAAAAAACAATTCAACAAAACAAATGTCATTCAAACAAAGCGTGTTGTTTTAGACGCGACTTGATTCAACTTTCCGAATCTCGTTTCACGGACTGCGATTTTTTGTTTCCGTTGACTGGTCATCGCATTGAGTCAGTTTTGTCGGAATCGAACGAAAGGGTCGGCGATCTCCATACCCCCCCCCCCCCCCCCCCCCCCCCCCCCCCCCCCCCCCCCCCCCCCCCAAAAAAAAAAAAAAAAAACCCCAAACAAACAACAACAAACAAACCAACCAAAAAACCAAAACCCGCGCACTTACTGAAATGTGCATCTGCTAGATCGGGGAACTTTCTCGGATTGAATCATTGCTAAAACTAGGTTGTAGAATCGAACATTTTGTTGAACTTTGGAGTAATCATCTATCAACAATCGGAGAAGTTGGGTCATAACCCCTACCCACCCCCCTATGAAAATCTCAACGGATTTACACGATTTGGAAAAACGACCCTTAGAGACCCAGAAAAATCTGAAAATCCGGCATATCCCGGAAAACTTTCACCCATGGAAATGTACTGGGGAAATAAAAACCCAGTGGACGAATCGTCCGGAAATGATTTCTTGTAGTGGACGAATCGTCTCGAGTTCCTCAGTGGACGAATCGTCCGTGGACAAATTGTCCAGTGGACGAATCGACTGCATCCCAAAAACGTGTACTCTCCGAAGCCATGTTGAATATTGCATTGTGGGAAATTTGTGTTCTCGTCATCACTGCGACCTCTGACGTTCACCTTTCCGCGAGGATTTCAAATAATCGTGTCATGGGGAATCCCGAAAGTATTGTTCTATGTAAGTATTTCAATTTCGCACTTTTCATTGATTTTTTTACACAAATGTATTACAGGTGAGTTTACTAATCCATATTACTGTCTATTTTATTAGCTTTAAAGTCAGGACTGTCCGTTTAACAATTTCAAAGTAAGAACTTCTCGGCTCATCACAACATCACTTCTTACGACATTTTATTTCTCGCTCCAGCCAGTGCACCACGACTGGTACACCAAAGGCCGTGATATGTGCTATTCTGTCGGTGGGATGGTGTATATAAAAGATCCTTTGCTGCTAATCGAAAAGAGTAGCCCATGAAATGGCGACAGCGGAATTCCTCCCTCAATATCTGTTTGGTCCTTAACCGTATGTCCGACGCCATATAACCGCAAATACAATATGTTGAGTGCGTCGTTAAATAAAACATTCCCTTCTTCTTACGACATTTAACGATGTGCAGCATGTTCGGGCCACTGGCGATTCTTTTCCAATACAGGTGGCCTCAGATTACAGTTATCTTCCCATTTGGTTGTCCAAAATCCGGGAGTTTCACCGCGCAAGTAGTCTGCTGTTTGACTGTGATTATTTCATGGCAGACAGCTATGAAGTGGCAACTGTTTGACTGAAGTGACAGGGGATAGCATGTAGTTTGTAAACATGTGTAACTTGTTGATATTGAAGACTTGTTTGTGGTAATTCCGGCCCATGCAAAAGTAGTGCTTTTTGTGTAAAATGGGTGTACTCCGGCCTGGTTTAGAGGGTGTGTCTGTTTAAACCAATATGCTGGGAGAAAGAGCTGGACAACAGGGGTTGTCCTTTTCAGGGTATGTGTCCCCCATGCAGGCAAAGGTACATACAAAACTTCACGGGCCTGCTGATATTAATAAAAATGTTATAGCCACTAAGGCTATATAGAAACATATAGCGAAATTAATTGTGGTCTGAGGCCAGGTTCATCGTGTTGACTTGAGAGATGTATTCTGCTACCGTTGGGTGCCCATCAATTACCGTACTTGACCAACTTTTAGCCAAGATGTTTCTGAGCGTGTTTTTCTAGCCCAGTGAATACAGTTTCAGCCTATCAATGCGACTTTCAACACGTTTGGATGCAATCCTTCCAGGGGCATTCGTGGCGATGAAAAATGAATCGCATTTGTATGAGCAGAAGTAATCCACAGCACACTGAATAGTTTTTTGTGTACCGAGGGTTTTCGTCCGAACCTCCGTCCAGTTATTATCATGATAGGAATGAATGAATGGACGTTTAACGACACCCCAGTACAAAAATAAGGATCGGTTTCTGGGTGTCAAAGAAGGTACGTACATCAATATGATTATTTGAATTTCCATTTAAAACAAAAATTGTATACTTATGTAAGACACAGTTTAAAGAGCCGTGGGAAGTGTACAATAGAATACAATACAAATGTCAAGGTAAGTAGGCCTATATTTTACAATTTTGTAGAATACAAAAATCAAATATATTTTAAAACTTTGTATAGAAATCAAAATGTTTTGCAAACTTCAAAAATAATTTTGGGTGAACTTTAAATGATTCCAAAATATTTTCCAGATATATCGATTCTTGTCAGCTTCAGATGATTACACTCAACCGAAATGTGACACACGGCCAGTGTACACACTAAGGAGGATCCTTTAATATAAACGAATATGTCAAATGTATGTGACCCATCGAAAGTGTGTATTTTTATTCATTGTCAATAAAGATGTTATATTTTGTTGGGTACCGAGCACGGCTCAACACAACTTCATCTTTCATGCACCGCCCGTAGGACTAGCTTGATATAATGAAGTTCGTTTCAACCGCACCATTCCAATCATCTTGCAAAGTCGAATGGATATATTGGTTAATGTGATATTTAAAATCACTATATGGAACACCAACACTGGCATGGAGCAAATTCAAAACAGACTTGGCAGCATGATCTGCTTTTTCACTGCCCTTAATGCCAACGTGGCTCGGTACCTAACAAAATATAACATCTTTATTGGCAATGGATAAAAAGACACACTTTCGTATCAACATCCCAACCAAGGGATGCTCCAACTTCATGTATTGTAATGCCTGAAGACAAGAACGTGAGCCTTAATGATTGCCCATGTTTCTGCAGTAAATATGGATGCCGAAACAGGCAATCTCATAGAAATTATTGTGTTTAATGGGAAAACAGTAGCAGAAGCCACATAATTCCCATCCCGTGATCCATTTGTGTAAACAACAATGTAATCACGGTACCTCTCTTGGATTGCCATGACATGTTTATAAATAACTGAATCTGTATGATTTTTCTTCAGATGCACAAGATCGAATACAATTTTGGGTGGTTTCATACACCCAGGTAGCAAAACAAAATACGAAGAAGTTTCCAATATGTCCATTAAAACAATGTTAGAAATTGACAAAACAATGCTTAATGCGAAGACCAAATGTTCGAATGGCACTCGGCTTCGCATCAAACAACTTCATATATTTCTTAGAAAAAAACACATTACGTGCAGGATGCTTCGGCAAAGATTTAATCTTACAAATACTGCAAAGAAAGATTTGCACGTCTAGCACCTAAACTAGGTTCGAGTGAATCAAAGTAGACGCTCTCCACAGGAGATGTTCTGAAAGGAAGGAAGGAAACTGGGTTTAACGTGCCCCTATCCACAAAGGTTCAGGCACGCCCACTTCGGATTTAGCCTCTGACTTCGCCAGTGGCCAACTCCGGAGCGGGGGGTGGAGGTAAGTTTGAGGTGGGCGGAATTTGGAAAAAAGCCATTTAGTAAAGTCAACGCGAGCGCGGACCAAATAGCAGACACTTCGCAAACTTGAAGTAACACCGAGTGGGAGCCGTGTTCTGATTGGCTGAATTTCGATTCCTCGGTGAAGCCTGTTTTTTTACCTAAGTCTACAAAGAGTAACTGCCTCCAAAAACATGTCTGGACTCTAAAATTTGACCCAAAATAGTTAAGACTGTTCGGCCAAAAGGTTTTAAGGTGATTTTGAGCAATTGATCGGGCGCCAAAATAAAATGCGTTAGACTATTTATAAAAAAATAAACATAAGAATTTTGAACTGCTTCTAAAACTTTTAAAGTCTAACTAGCCCAAAAAGGAGGTTGATACCTGTCCTAGGAAAGGTTGGCGCCGCAGGACTTATGGTGAGTTGATGGTCTCTCCAGGCTTGAAGTTTGGTAAATTGGCCGAGAAAAGCTCGCTGTTTCTTTTGATGGCTCCCTTGTAGATATCCCGGAGTACGATCTTTATGATGCGTTGAATTGTGGCGTTGGGCATCTCTCGGGTCATGTAGCCTTTCCTGTAGAGACCGTCCTGGTAAGCAATCACAAATAGGTAGTTGCTTTGTTCATCGTCGCCGTACTGGATTTGATATTTCCCCTGTCCGGTGGGGAGTGTACGCCAATGCTGGTCTGACCAGGGACCCGTCAAGTAGGTGGTGTCCGAAAAGTCACCGATGACCGCCTTCCGGTACTTGGCTGGTAATTTGTGGCAGACGAGCGACCAGCTAAACGAGTCTGGTGGTTCCGCCGACGAAACCTTTCTCCTCTTGAGTTCTGGTCGCCTAGTTGCTGCCGCAACAACAACAGTTGGAGGTGGTGGACTGGCAGGGGGCTCCGTGATAATCACGTGTCCCGTGTCCATTTCCAACGGTGGGTCAACAGGAGGGATCGCCACTGTCAGTTGGGCTGGCAGCTTTGATCCCCCCTGGTCCGCTCCTGGCGAGTGTTTGGGTCGAGTCGCTGCGGGCTGTCGTGCAGAATGATCCGCCCCCGATGGTTTAGCCACCGGGTTTGGGTCACCCTGGGTCGCTCCTGCTGGTCTCGTCCGCTGCTTCGAGACAGATGGGACTGCCCCTGGCGGTTGAGCCGCCAAATTAGGTCCCCCCTGTGAAGACTTGGGTCGCCGCCTCCTTCTTCTTCCATTAGCTGCGGGTGAACGGGTAACACCGTAGCACAGTGTTACAGTCGCATTGTCTCCATTATGCTCAATGCGGTACTTGGCCAGTGAGCCAAGTTCACGCATTACAGCTCCCAGGGGGAGTGGGGGGGGGGGGGGGGGGGGGAGAAAAATCACCACCTTCTCACAGAACAACCTCATTGTTCGGAAGTCAGCTTGAAAAGGATGTTCTGAAAGCAGCAAGACAAAGGCTAATCCCTGGTTATGTATAGGATGTAGCATCTGCAAGTAAGTCTTGCGTGCTGACCCATACACTATGCATCCATAATCAACCTTTGATCTCAGAAGAGATCTATACAAACGAAGCATAACCTTTCGGTCTGCTCCCCCAATCAGTCTTGCCAATAACTTTCAAAATATTAAGGACCTTTAATCCCGTCTGTTTTCGGAACCTACAAACGATAAATTTATCTTTCGGTCAGATCCCCAATCAGTCTTGCTAATAACTTTCAAAATATTAAGGGCCTTTAATCCCGTCCGTTTTTGGAACCTACAAACGATAAATTAATCTGTCAAAAATGCTTTTACGTTCAGATATTATCTGTCAAAATGCTTTTACTTTTAGATATAAAATTAATGTTCACCATAATAAGCAGATTTTAATTAAATCCCATATAGCGCAACATTTTTATTGGTTGTTAAAATAAAATATTCGAATAGTAAAACCAGCATTTAACATAATTATTATGACCATTTTTATTTGTACCTTGGGATTGATATAGGAGTTGGGCTCGGGTCATGCTCTTCCAGGAAATATATATTTTTAAAAAGAAAATTATCTGGGATTAGGAGGTTCAACCCTCGACCGCCTACCCCTTGAACCTGGACATGGATCCTATAAATATGGCCTGGTGTAAATAAGAGGAATAATACTTGAAGCCAGTACTGGGGCACTGATAAAAATATGATTGATGGAAATATTTTATTTTTCTCGATATTATCTACATCCCAAACCTACAGACTAAACATGTTTCAAACTTCAGAAGAATCGGTCAACAACTAGCAGAAATATCAACATGAACATCTTCATAAACTGCACCAAATATCACTATTTTTGCGTGACACACTGATAATTCACAAAAGATTATTACTAATATTAGTGTTTCCTTTATAAAGCAATAGAATACAAATATTCATGATATAAATCACATACCAAACTTTAACAAATGTTTCGTTACCATGACAACAGCTATAAAGGGATATTTTGACAACATTTTCAGTTAAAATGGTCAAATGAAGCCAACATTCACTAAATTGCTTATTTCTAACATTTATGATCGGTACTTGAGAACTGAGAAGATATAATAAAGAAAAAAGCTTTATTGGATAATACTGGTCATAGACTACAATTCCCCAACATTACTAACCATCTTCTGTACATAACACTTGCAATTGTATCCTAAATTGAACCTGCTAAATGTGTCTCAACCATAACGGTACAGTTTCCAATCTGCATTATGCCTCCTGCATGCAATATTATGTGGCTATATATGTTCATTTTAATTTCTCAGCTTTCTTTAATGCATATTACCTTCTTTTTTGTTTTCAGAGACTCAGCTTTCTCGAGATATTACTCGTTGAGCATGCCGAAATCTACATGTCCCAACCATAACGGTTATATATTACTAATAAAGATCAATATTTATCATATAACAGTACTCTAATGTTTGGTATTAGTTTGGTAATAACAATGTATATATTAATTACAGAGCTTTGTCTGTTCAAGATTATTTACATGATCTGGAATAGAAATTTGCAAAAGACGTGTTGTGATTGGACAAAAATATTTTAAAACATTATTTGTGGAATTTAAGCAAAAAAATTACTATTATTATCAGAAGGTCACTTCTTTATCTTCACAATATATCAAGTTGTGTGTGTGTGTGTGTCTGTGTGTGTGTGTGTGTATATATATATATATATAGATAGATAGATAGATAGATAGATAGATATAGATATATATATACAACATTTGACATGAAGTTCGTTGTCTTAATAGTTGTTTTATGTCTAATTAGTATGGAATAGGAAAATGTCCCAACCATAACGGACAACTGGCTACTAAGTTTGTGTTAGCACAATCGTATAAAGAGAAGCTCCTGTTGTATAAAACTTAATTCATCTCATCTGTCAGTCAGGTCAATGAGGTGATGCCAAATGCTTCCAATATGAATGTAAAATCTGAGACGAGTTAACATGTATACAAATGTGATGTGAATAGCAAGTAGTTTGGATAAATGTTCTGAATTTCTCTAAAGCTTTATTATTGACAATATTTGCCTTTAATTTTAACTATTAGAATGTACTTATGGGTTTCCAGTGCAAATTGGAGCAATTAGGTTGTTTGAATAGTTGTTTTATGTCTAATTAGTATGAAATAGGAAAATGTCCCAACCATCATGGTCAGATGATCTATTGTATGAATATTCTTATAGCTAAGATCTATATAACCGTAAGGTGTATCTTCACAAAACTTTCAAGGGAGTTCGACGTTATCCCCAGTGACATGTTAAACTGTTTTTCCTGTTCAAAACTATATTTAAGGTCTTTTTATAGAAATGTATTAAAACATTGATTCAGAATGTAGAGCTTTTTCTTATTACGTATGCCAGTACAATGCATACATAGAGACTGTGTCATCTCGACCGATTGTGACAGAATTCGATTCGATCCTCGATAGCGTGTACGAGGAAAAGTTAAAGGCGATTTCTTTGATGAGCCGGATAACAATTATTTGGCTGCCGATCATGATGATACATCCGATATTGACAACTTTATACAAACTAACCGAAATCAAAATACATGGTGAAAAACAACCTACGATTTGAAAATTTACAGTTGCGTGGACGGGCAAGAGTACGAACCATCATCGCTGAGGTCAAAATTATCTTCACTTCGCTACGAGAAGTCATTGCTGCAAGACAGGGAGTTTAGTAAGTTCGCGAAGTGCTATCCACCAAACAAAAAATAATAAAAATGGAAGGTTTGGGCAATTTACGTTATCGGGCAGAAAGTCTGTCAAGTGATGAATTAAAATTCTTTGGCATTCTGGAGAAATGGGTCCCAAAACTCCGGAGTCCATACTGAATACCTTGTGGTGGAACAACACCAGACACTTCGGTCTTCGCAGCGTTACCCATCATCCTACCACTCCCTCAAATGAATCATCTTTTGACATTCATTTAATAACATAAAACAAATATAGGTGTGCTTTTTAGAAAACTTTTTATTTTTTTTAAATCAGAATATTACAGAATGTCCAGTGTTCAATAATATTTTAACGGAAACTGAAATTCAACATTTTAATGAAATAATTGACAAGAAAAATGACAAAAGTGGTGAATGTCTCATTTGGTGTGCAGCGACTGAAAAAGATGGTTATCCCACTATGGAAGCCACTTTTCGGACACAGAAGGTTCGTGTCAAGCGCACATGCTTCTCTTTTATATAAAAAGTGGCTTGCACAGACTTGATCCAAAACTACATGTCAGTCATCTATGCCACAATAAATTGTGCTGACATTTTAAACATCTTTCCTATGAACCTGCTTGCATAAACATGCAGAGGCAGAGCTATGTATTTGCAAATACATGTTTTGGGCATTCTGTGTATAAGAACTGTGATTTTCCAAGTTTTGTCTTTCCAGTTGTGTTTTGGGGCCGTATTTACGTCATGTAAATTATGTTATTGTCTGTTACAGTTTGCTGTTACAGAGTTTTATTAATGTTACTGTGTGTTCATGTTCAGTTTGTTAATGCTAGTGTTACTAATGCCTATGATCCACGTTAATGGCATAATTGTGTTGCTTATTTATGTGTTTAGTTTCACTACGATATCAAAGGAAAGGAAATGTTTTATTAAACGACACACTCAACACATTTTATTTACGGTTATATGGCGTGGGACATATGGTTAAGGACCACACAGATATTGAGAGAAACCCACTGTCGCCACTTAATGGGCTACTCTTTTCGATTAGCAGCAAGGAATCTTTTATATACACCATCCCACAGACTGAATAGCACATACCACGGTCTTTGGTATACCAGTCGTGGTGCACTGGCTATCCGAGTATATAATGTACTGTCACAACAATGAATGTTTTCAGGGGGAAAAAAAGAAATGAAAAAGAACACCATTTTGAAGGCAAAACACTTTTGACAATACTACATTACAGACATGAGGGTGAGCCTGTGAGAATGGTAAAATTCTATTCTGTGACATTGTTTCGTTAGTGAATATTGATGCATACTCGGCAATCTCACGGGTGTTAATCTTTAATCTCCATAAACGCGGTTAGTGTATTAGTACATCTGTCCGACCGAACACAATGTTTGATGGTTATTATCGATGGTGAAATAAAGTGTGGCGGCGATTCTCAATTAATACACTAGCCGACAAAAACTACTTTGATCTAAAGGAGAATTGTTTGAACAGCAAGTAGGAAGATATAAACATGGATCAATATTACATTGTGTATACTGAGAGAGAGAGAGAGAGAGAGAGAGAGAGAGAGAGAGAGAGAGAGAGAGAGAGAGAGAGAGAGAGAGAGAGAGAGAGAGAGAGAATTGTTTTGATCTAACAACAGATAACTAGTTACGGCAATTCTATTATTACATAGAACACTAGGACGGGAATGTCAACTCGCTCGGTTCATTTCAGGAACCTTACAATAATACAATGATCCTTGCGGAACTGACGAGCCAGATCCTCATCAATCTACGACTGATCTACATTGACATAATGCCCGCAATTTAGGACTTGGAGGTTATAGCTGTCGGACAGTTCGTCTATATATGCTTCAGGAGTTAAATACGGAAGCGTATTAGTGCCACCAAACGCCGTAGTTAATAGTGAGCGTGGCCGATATCTTTTCTTATGACGAACTACATGTTAAAGCTGCAATAAAACTCCCCAATGAATGAATGAATGAATGCTTAACGACACTCCAGCACAAAAATACAAGTCGACTATTGGGTGCACGGGCGTAGGAAGGTGCCAAAAACCCATCTCTGCTACTAAAAGGGGGGCACATGATCCCTGCCCCCACCCCCGCTTCTTACGCCAGTGGAGTGTCATAAAAGATAAGTATAGGCGCCTATAGAAATATTATTTAGGCCTACACAATTATGTAAAACCAGTGTAAAGAGCTGTGGGCAAAACAAAAGTACAATGCAATAAAAATATCAAGGTAAGTATATTTTAAAACTTTGTATAGAAATCAAGTTGTTTTAAAAACTTAAAATTAATTCTGTGTGTAATTTAAAAGATTTCAAAACATTTCTGTTGCCAGATATATTATTTCTCGTCGGCTTCACAGGGCCGTAGCTAGGATTTTTTGTTTGGGGGAAGCAACCGAGTAGTTAATAGTCTAAAACTCCTTTTCTTTAAGTTTCTATAATTCTTTAGTATCATACTCCTATCTACATGTACTTATAATACATTTATGGGGTCTAAAATCAACCCTTTAGGAGATATAGGGCCTCAAATTTCGTTTTGTCGGCCATATTGGATTTGATTGATTGAATGTTTGTTTAACGACACCCCAGCACAAAAATACATATGAACCTATTTATATAGACTCGTGTAAAACCACAGTGTAAGGAGCTGGGGGGGGGGGGAACATTTGAACAAATATTTATAAACACTGCACCTCAAAGTCTCACTGCACCTCAGTCTTATTACGGGAACTACAGTTACATTCTGTGGTGTTTAAACTCTATACGAACTAGAAGTTGCATTTATTGATTGGTGTTGTTGATTTCCTTTATATATATAAGCTACGGTTGATTGATTGAATGTTTGTTTAACGTACATATCGGCTATTGGGTGTCACAAATGGTAAGTATATGAACATATTTATATAGACTCATGTAAAACCACAGTGTAAGGAGCTGTGGGGGGAAAGTATAATACAATATATAAAATCAAGTTAAGTATATCTTAAAATTTTGTATAGAAGTCAAAGTGTTTTAAAAACTTTACAATTAACATTGGATGGAATTTAAACGATTCCAAAACATTTCTGTTGCCAAATATATCATTTCTTGTCGGCTTGAGATGATCACACTCCACCAAAATGTGCCGCACAGTCAGTGTACACTCACAGTGTTCACACTGAGGAGGGGGGTCCTTCTTTAAAATAAATGAATGCGTCAAATATGTATGGCCGATGCGGGCACGGCATAAGACTACTTCATCCTTCCTGCATCGCCTGTAGGATGACTGCCACTCTCCCAGGACTGCCTTGACAGAATGAAGCTTATTCGCAACCGCACCGTCCCAATCATCTTGCCAAGTCGAAAAGATATATTGGTTAATATGAAATTTAAAATCACTGTAGGGGACACCAACATGGACACGGGGCAAGTTCAAAGCAGACTTGGCAGCAACATCTGCCTTTTCGTTACTGCCTTTTCGTTACCCTTAATGCCAACATGGCTGGGTACCCAACACAGTATAACATCTTTATTGGCAATTGATAAAAAGACACACTTTCGTATCACCATCCCAACTAAGGGGTGCTCCAATTCCATGTACTGTAGAGCTTGAAGACACGAAAGTGAGTCTGTAAAAATAATATACTTGGATGCATATGAATCCTTAATCTGTTCCAGGGTTTTAATGATTGCCCAAATTTCAGCAGTAAAGATTGATGCTGAATCGGGCAATCTCATGGAAATTATTGTGTCTGATGGAAACACTGTAGCACAAGCCACAGAATTCCCATCCCGTGATCCGTCTGTGTAAACAGGAATGTAATCACAGTACCGCTCTTGGATTTCCATGAAATGTTGTTTATAAATAACTGCATCTGTGCGATCTTTTTTTAGATGCACAAGATCGAATACAATTTTTGGTGGTTTGATACACCAAGGTGGCAAAATAAAATATGAAGGCGTTTCCAAAATGTCTGTTAAATCAATGTTGGAAACTGATAAAAACTGCTTAATGCGAAGACCAAATGTTCGAATCGCATTCGGTTTCGCATCAAATAACTTCATATATTTATTATCAAACACCGCATTGTGTGCAGGATGTTTTGGCATTGATTTAATCTTTGTAGCATACTGCAGAGAAAGCTTTGCACGTCTAGCACTCCACAGGAGATGTTTTGAAAGCACCAAGACAAAGCCTAAGTCCCTGGTTGTGTATAGGATCTAGCATTTGCAAGTAAGACTTACGTGCTGACCCATACACAATGCACCCATAATCAAGTTTAGACCGAACTAAAGATCTATAAAGTCGGAGCATAACCTTTCGATCTGCTCCCCATTCAGTCTTGCCAATAACTTTTAAGATATTGAGGGCCTTTAAGCCCTTCTTTTTCACATACTGTAAATGAGGAACAAAAGATAGCCTCCTGTCAAAAATAACCCCCAGAAATTTGGTCTCCTCCACAACTGGAACCGGAGTTTTGTCCAGAAACAGCTGTGGATCTAAATGGTGACCTCTTTTCTGGCAGATATGCATACAGACGGTTTTTGACTTTGAGAATCGGAATCCATTGTCAGTTGCCCATTGTTGAAGTTTATTCAAACAAAGCTGCAACTGACGTTCAATGATACTCATACTGGACGACCTGTAGCAAATCTGAAAATCGTCGACATAGCTATCAACGCCAGGTTTTAAACACTGGGTGATGCTGTTAATTTTCACGGAAAAGAGAGTTACTGACAGGATGCTACCTTGAGGCACACCCATCTCTTGGGAGTGAGAATCGGATAACGTAGATCCCACTCGTACCATGAAAGACCTATTCTGTAAGAAATTTGAGATAAAGTCAGGCATACGGCCTCTTAAGCCCATGCCATGGAGGTCTTTCAAAATCCCATACTTCCACGTGGTATCATAAGCTTTCTCGAGGTCAAAAAAGACCGATACCAAATGCTGGTTATGGATAAAAGCATCCCTACAAAACGTTTCAAATCTAACAAGATGATCAACCGTGCTACGTCTAGTCCTGAACCCACATTGCATGTCAGTAAGCAATTTGTGGGACTCAAGATACCAGACAAGTCTACGGTTGATCATTCTTTCCATGGTTTTACAAATGCAACTTGTCAAAGCAATAGGGCGATAACTGGTAGGAATTGTTGGATCCTTACCAGGCTTAGGAATAGGAATCACAATGGCTTTTCTCCAGTCAGAGGGAAAGTCACCAGAAATCCAGATTTTGTTAAAGATATTTAATAGAACCATTAAGGATGATTCAGGTAAGTGTTTTAAGAGTTGATAATGTATTTCATCTGGTCCTACCGAAGTATCATGGGCTCTACGTAGAGCGTCCTGCAACTCCTCCAAAGAGAAGTGCCTGTTGTATACTTCAGCATTTTCAGATGAAAAGTTAATAGGTTGCTTTTCAGCTTTATTTCTGACAGATGTAAAAGCATCTGTACTTAAAGAAGAAGAGTTATGAGAGAAATTGTCTGCCAAAGCATTGGCAATGTCACGATGAGACGTAACATCCGTGTCATTGACAGACAAATGGCGAACTGTATTATTGGATTGTTTTCCCTTGATTTTACGTATCCTATTCCAGACAGATTTCACAGATGTTTGAGAAGTCAACTTGGAGACATAATTTCTCCAAGATGATTTCTTACTCTGTCTGATAGTTTTACGAGCCTTTGCCCGAGCAATGCGATAACTATTCAGGTTATCCCCGGTAGGTTCGCGTTTGAACCTCTCGAGGGTCCTGTTTCGCTCTTTGGTTGCATCTTTGCATGTCTCATTGAACCATGGTTTATTGAAACGCTTCGGTACTGCCGAAGTCTTAGGAATAGTTTCCTCTGCAATATCTTTCAAGATGGAGGTGAACAAAGACATGGGATCATCGGCACCAGTCATGGCAGTTTGTTGCAGTCGAGTGCTGCATAGATGCCGAAATTGATCCCAGTTTGCCCCTGTCAACCTCCATCTCTGAACTCTTTCAAGTGATGGAGGTCCATCATTCTCTAAAATAACTGGAAAGTGGTCACTACCACAAGGGTCTGGACAAACTTTCCAGGAGAAATCAAGACACAGTGATGGACTACAAAGGGTTAAATCAATGGATGTGAAAGAACCACTTGCAGGATGAAAGTATGTATGACTTTTATCATTAAGTAATATTCAGTCATTTTTGAGAATTAAGTCTTCTAATTGTTTACCTCTAGTGTTTATGTCATCGCATCCCCACAAAGTGTGGTGTGCATTAAAATCTCCCATGATAATAAAGGGAGTAGGGAGTTGATCAAGAAGACCTTGAAAGTCCCTAGTGTTAAAATTGTAATTGTTTCGAGGGGGTAAATAAACTGAACAGAGAGTAATAGTTTTATGAGCCGTGACCTTTACGGCCACAGCTTGTAAAGTCGACTTTAATATGACTTCACTCTGGGGAATGTTTTCATTTACAATAATGGAAACGCCCCCAGACGCTCTGTTTTCACTCTGTTGACATTTATGGTAGAGATTAAATCCTCTGATGTTAATACTGTCAGTATCCTTCAGGAAAGTTTCCTGAAGACACACCGCAAGAGGATTATACTTTTGAATTAGAAGACTTAATTCATCAAAATTGGGCCTAAGCCCACGACAGTTCCACTGGATAACTTTATTTTCCATCGGGAGGAAGTATGGGTTTTATCTTTGGCTTTGCTGGTGGTCTTTGTGATCGGCAATGATCTGGAGATGAAATCTCCATATCATCATCACCGATATCAGCCAAAGTATCATACATATTGCTGATCGGGACCGAACGTAATTCGATCTTTTTCAGCCTACCAGACAGTACTTCTGTAGCTTTCTTTGGAGATTTCTTTGTGTCATTGCCCGTCTTAGAGAGACTAGTGCTCGACCTATTTGGTGGATTTTTAAAATCCATTGACACTTTAGTTTCAATTTCCTTTTTCTGGGGTGTGATTTTTTGTTTTTGTGCTGCTTTTTGCACCTGT
This sequence comes from Gigantopelta aegis, assembly GCF_016097555.1. NCBI lineage: Eukaryota > Metazoa > Mollusca > Gastropoda > Neomphalida > Peltospiridae > Gigantopelta > Gigantopelta aegis. Next base: position 12,862,967 of record NC_054706.1, read on the forward strand.
TTTTGCGTCTTCTCAATATCAGACAGTTTCTTGTACTTGGCTTCATCACAATGCCAAGTGAGGTCTGTGTTGACTGCAACACTTTTAGTGGCGACTTTGGCAGCAGCTGCAGCTGCATATGACTTGTCACCAACTGTAGGTGTTGCTGTCTCCACCAACCTCCTGGCATCCGTGAAGGACAGTTTATTTTGTACCTTCACCTGTTGAACTCTTTTGAACTTCATTGTAAGATGTTTCCGGCTAATAAAATAGTTCTACGATTAAACTTACGTATTAAATATATTTTCTTGTTTAGAATATCAATGTCTGTATATTCAATGTGCTTCTGATCGTTTTAATAGTTGTAAGATGCTCAAACTGGATTTTGTCTTTAAATAATAATTTTGGAAATAAAATGAAATTTAACCTAGTACAAATATTAGAACGATCAGAAACACGTTTAATATACAGTCACTAATATTTTATACAAAACAAAATAAATATATGTAATTACAGTCGTCAAAAAGTCGATAACATCTTAAACATTGCAGCAAACTCAGGACGGTCCCTTTAAGAATTTGTTACCTACGGCAATTTTGAAATATGTTTGTGACCACAGGTTTTTCCCTACAACTGACGGTAGTAATTGTTATCCGTCGGCAAAATTGAAATTTTGAGTAAAAGTCAGTACATGTATCTATCTGTGATATTTGTATTTTTGTACAGTTCTTTACCTGTTGAATTTTTATATTGATGTTGATCATCAATTTGTTTTTCCATTACCATAGTTTGACACCCAATAGCCGATGTATTTTTCGTGCTGGGGTGTCGTTAAACATTCATTCATTCATTCATTCATTCCGTCGGCAAAAACCTTACTGGCAAATAAATATATTACGTTTGTCAGATTCTGTGACATACATGCATGGTGCATTGTTGACTTTAACTTTAACTTCTACTCATGAGGACCAGAGCAACCCATTTTCCTCAGGGTCAGAATGACCAAATTCATGGCTTTGTTTCTCCATGGGTCAAGGAAGCTTCCCACCAAATGTAGTTGGAAAAGATTTAGTAGGTGTGAAGAAATTACAGTTTAAATTTATTTCTCAATACAACTCTTGTATACTCCATCCCTCTCCAGGCGGAAAGAAGGGGTGTCATTGAACATTCATTCATGCTGCGGTTTGTAGTAAGGGAAATAACTCGTATGAATGCACTTCAAGTATTTGTCAATA
>NC_054706.1:12864380-12996880 GCF_016097555.1 Gigantopelta aegis
GTATTTAAAACAAAACAAAAAATATGAATAATACAACGAACTTTTATTGTCATAACTTACATTGAAATCCGGAAGGTATTTCCGTTGTTTCTCTTTTATTTGATAAGCACGTGTTCACATTTGGAGAAGTGCACGACGGCGCGATAGTTACTAACACTTTCCGTCACGTTCACACTTGCGATGTCCGGTTGCAACGCATTGTCTTTTAAATCCTTGAACACTTGACTAAAGTCTTTAGGTATCCATATTAGTGGAATGTAAACGAATTTTCCCCTTGTACACGTCCAGCTGTCATACAACAAACACCACGTGTTCTTGGAAATCAGTAGCGTAACTGTCTCCAAACACATTTTTCCTCCTGCAGTTAGAATTTAAAAACTTGATTGTCTAAATTAAAATGCACAGAAAATGAAGTCCATTTAACTAAACAAAAAAATCTCCATTCTGGCCTCCAAAGTCCTTTGTTTCTTCTTGCTGGCTTATTTTCACACCTACAACCGTCTTTCATAATTCGCTGTTACAAAATAAGACAAAATGGTTTTACTTGGTGACATTTTCAACAAATAGAATAAGCCATCTACAAAAATTAGTTTGCTGGCTGACATCATTTGCATATACCAAATTTCAAATTATGTTTTCGTAATATTTCAACCAATAGAAAGAGCCATATAATTATACATGCGCGTTTATTCACAATAGGTCCCTTGAAATATTTACAACACGATACGTCTGTTAAAATCATGCAATGTGCAGAGCTGTAGTTAGTGTGGTAGGGGTGTCAACTACCCCCTATCCAGTAAATTCCCCAAACTTTAAAAAAAAATATCATTAAATATTATTTCTAGTTCTACATATAAAAGTGGTTTTTTGACGATCTAAATATAAAAATATTCTCGGAAATAGCATTTTAGTACTTAATTCTCCATACTATTCCCATCCCGAGAAATATAAACTACGTCCCTGAGTTTTAATATATTCCGATACCAGTACAGCCCTAATGCGGGCCCATACGCGATCAGTTTAATATATTGCGCAATAAAATTGATCGTTTGTGGGCGATATTGACGGTTTTCGCAATATATTGAAGAAATCAAATTTATATGATTTTTATTGTCGGTTGGTCAATAAAATTGTGTATGTGGGATCGCTCAATTTTATTGCGCAATATTCATTCAGTTTGTAATTCGTCACCGATGTGAATGGTTCAATATTCACAATGGCTCTAAAGCAGGAGGACCGGAAGTTCATTACTGAGTGTATTGAAGTATACCGTCAGCTGTCTGCCTTATGGAAAATGATGAGCGACGAGTATAGTGACCGAACACAGAAAAACTTGACGTATGAAACGCTACTTTTAAAATACAGGGAGAAGTACCCTGATGCAACAAAGGACGAACTGAAGAAAACCTTTAAAGGAACACCCTGAGTTTGCTGCAATTTTTAATATATTATCGACTAACAGAGACTTTTTAACGAGTGTAATTACATATCAAATATATTTGTCTGCATAAAATATTAGTGGCTGTATATTAAACGTGTTTCTGAACGTTCTAATATTTATACTAGGTTAAATTTCATTTTATTTCCTAAAACTTTTTTTTTTTCGTACGTACGAAATTATTTGACGACAAAATCCAGTTTGGGCTTCTTACAAATATTAAGACGACCAGAAACACATTTAATATAAAGACACTGATATTCTAAACAAGAAAATGTATTTAATATGTAAGTTTAATCGTAGAAATATTTTATTAGCCGGAAACATCTTACAATGCAGCAAACTCGGGAATGTCCCTTTAACTTTCTACGTACAAACTATAGAAAAAAAACTGAAAAAAAAAAGTTTAACTCCCTACGTACAAACTATAGAAAAAAACTGAAAAAATTCGTAATTCCATTAAGTCTGGATCTGGAGGCGACACTTATGAGCCTAGTTTGTGGTACTTCCGAGGAGATGAACTTTTTACAGGACCATTTTCCTCTGTGCCGTTTCTTTTTCTGGAAATGCCAAGGCGAGAGCCATGCAAGTATCACTATCAATATCGGTATCCATTGATTGATGTATGCACTATCACGGTTTCAAAGCAAATGGCAGTTTTATTGCGCAATATGATTGAGTCGTGTATGGCCGAAATTATTTTTCAGAATATTGATGTCAATACTATTGTATCAATAAAATCGATCGTGTATGGGCCGCTTAACACACACTGATAAAACTACCTCAAACTGCATTTGTTCGTGCGACACGAACAACTGAAATAGACAGTTTCACTGCTCCAGAACAAAATGTGAGGCTCACGACGTCTGGTCCACGTTATTTTCGTTTCATTATTTACTACTCTCTAGTTATTGATTTTATTAGCCATATAACTAATATAATAATTAACCAGACCTTACATGGGGTATAAGTCAAGTTATACCCACACTTACTCGGTGTATCGGTGAATATCCCAACAGTTTTGGTCGTGAGAACCCACGACCAAAATTGTAGGGATATTCACCGATACACCTCGTAAAGTGTGGGTATAACTATTACATATTCAAATGACGTAAGAATATGTGGCACGGTGTCTTTTTGAATGGCAATGACGTCATTTTGGATGTCCTTACATCAAATTCTACCATGACTTTGAAAAATACTATATTGTGATTGGCCAGGTACCTTAAATCCTAGCTGATTAATCATGGAGAACCACCTAATATTTTATTAGGCTGCTTTCCTCGCGTATGAATACAACGCTGTATTTACAAACATGTCAGCCGAACAAAAGGGCACCTTTGACATCGGTACGCTTCAGGACGTTTTTGATATAAATCCAGACTGGTTTGAAGAAGAAATGTATGTAGAATTGCCAAAACAAGTACACAAACTGCACTGTAGCTATAGCCTAGTTATAGCAAACGATCGAATTTTGTTACAAAATGAAAAAGAAAATGACAGAATGTCGTGTGTATCAATAATAATATTTGAAATGGTGGGGCCCAAACAATTTTTTTCTCTATATCTTTAAATATATAGAGATTAAAAAAAAGGGGGGGGGGGGGGGGGGGGGGGGGGGGGGGGTCGATCGACCCCCCCCCCCCCCCCCATTTTCAGTGATATTGTCCTGCGGAGCCAGTGGAGATTCATGGGTCACATTAACTTCATCGTCATTTTCGTCACTTAAACTATTTTCTGATTCGGAATTGCCAGGCTCTGTAGAGATTCGAGGGTTTTTTTGCGAAATCTTTATAGTCACTGTCAACAAAGTTTGTCTTGGCGATAGTGTGGGACGTTGTGTGGATTATAGATGTATCGCGTTTATCATTATCACCCCCTTCTTCTTTATCTGAAAGATTTGGTTTTTCAAAAAAAGCACTCGGTGTCTGTTGCGATTTTTCGGGCACTGGTGTAAAAGTCACAGTCTGGTCGGCATGAACAGTCCTAGTTCACCTAGGTAAACATCTACGGTCCGTTTTTTTACATTTTGACATTTATTGGACCTCCGATGTTTACAAGTTAAACAGCAAAAACAAGTGTGCGTTGTCCGCCCAGATTTCAGGCGGAATTAATTATTTTGTGGTGAAATATGAGATGTACCAATAAATATAAACACTTACTGTATAAAGAAAACTTCCCGAGATACGTTTTACGCATAAATAGACAGTTTGTCCAAATAGTAATCCTGCATTAATCCAATTTTCAGTTACGAACAAAATCTCGAATATTCCCGCTAGTCATTATAAGCATATTAAAAATGTGATTGAAAACTGTTGGCGGAATAGGATTATTTTTACAATTATTCGTCTCAGGTTCACGATTTTCTTCCACAATATACATTTAATGGAATATCACGTTTAATAACAATAATAATAATATAAAATAAATAAACTAATTAATTAATATTTAAAAATAATAATAAATAATTAATTAATAATATTAATAATAAAAACTAAATAATATCATAAAATTAATTAATACTTAATTGATAAATAATAAAATAACTAAATAAAAATGTGCTTTTTGTCATTTATAAATGTTTCCTTCAAACACAAACACAAACACACACACACACGCGCGCACACCTTTTCCCAGAACTTGCTATAAAAGATTAAGAGAAATATTATAAAGACTAATGAAACTATTATAATTAAAGATTGTTTTAGGTTGGGGGTTGTGCAGGTTTATTAAAAAAATATTTATAATAATTTTTTTTTTTAATTTGAATAAAAACTTTAAAATAAGTTCTAATAACCAGTAATTATAACTAAAAAAATTAAAACAAAAAAGAGCAAAAATTAATAATAAATAAATAAATAAAAACCTTAAAATAACTAATGACCTGCAATAATAATTAAAGGTCTATTGAATTGAATTGTATGTTTGGAATATTATTTTGAAGATATCTTTCAAATGTGAAACATGGTGCGGTGTATGGATGTACAAAAGCTGCAGTTAAAGGCAAAAGAAGTTTGCATATTTTTCTGAAAGACAAACCGACATTGTTTGCACGGAAGCAGTTCTTAAACCGAACACGTGCGTAGGCCTATTGGAAAGGACCGTCAAGATGGGATTCGATTTGCAGTGACCACTTCACACCTGGTGATTACGACAATTATCTAAGATGGTCGATGGGAATGGCACCAACAAAACTTTTGTTAAAGAACTTGTCTGTTCCAAGCCTGTATCCCCACTGTTCAGCCTATTTGCAGCCCAGAGCCCGAACGTCGCTTTGAGACAAAAACAAAGCCCGAATGTTAATGCCACGGTGTACATTGTTCATATTTGGCACAAAGATACACCTCAACACGATGCATTTATATATGTTAATAAAATAAATGTAGGAAAAATATTTTTTAGAAAATAATCGCATTTTTCATGTTCGGGCTGTACAAAAACAGATAGGCGATTTTTTTCTAAAAAAAATTAAACAAATTCCTACATTTATTGTTTTAACATATATACAGTCAGACCTCGTTACAACGACCATCGTTAGGCCAAGTAAAAAAAATTGTTTGGTTTCTGTTACATGCCAAAAACAAATAGGGTAGGTAGGTAGGGAAAACTTTTTTTTTCCACCCATTTTCGAGCTAATATTTCCTGAATAGTATAGCAGATTAATATGTTAAAAGCTCTTTCTTTGTGTTACAATGCAACTGACAATACATACTCTAATGAGAATCATTAATTATTTTCTATTAAAAAACCCCATGTCGAAACCTAGTCCAACCACAATCGGTATTAATGTAAACACCACCCAAGTCTAATACTACACGGTAAGGTTATAAACTACGATAACACTAAAATAACACTATAATTTGTTCACTGGAAAAGTTTTAATATCAAAGGTCTGATCCACAACATGGTTACACACCCTCACAACTACAGCAACAACACTGATCTTCCCGGCCTATTTCATTGCAGTAACAAAATGTACATCATGAACACAACGAAGATGTCAATAAAAATTAACAAAATAAGTTAACAAAAAGATCTCCATACTAACTATTCTCATAGCAGAGATATCAAAAGAAAACAACTATTTTCTTTAAAACAGTTTCCCTTTTGGTCGTCCATAAGGACACTGCACAGTATCTTTGCACTGTTGACAAAGAGGTAAAACAGGTTTGTATTTTTGCTTTTAAAGGTCTGATCCACAACATGGTTACACCCCTCACAACTACAGCACTGCAGACGCTATTAAATGTGAAAAGAGTTGTCATTTCTTAAGGTTTTGGGTACTACCAGTTAATTTCAAATGCCATGGATATCATCATATTTAATAATAAATACAGGGGTTATTTGTCAAACAAATGCAAAATATTGATAGAGATGATGTCTAAATATTTAATTTAAGTAATCTTTTCAGCATAATCGGCTATTTTCATGTTTACTCTTTACGTTTAACATTGAATCGTAACTCGGTATTTCTAGAAGTTCGATTACGTTTTAGGGAATTCCCCAACCAAAATAGACTGGAAATTTGTATCATTCTGCTTTTTAACAGTAAACTAGCGTAACATTTTGAAGATTGGATTCATAAGTTCCGAGTAGTTCCGAATGAGTACGAGAACATGTCCGAGAGCATGTGGTGTAGTTCCGAATGAGTACGAGAACATGTCCGAGAGCATGTGGTGTCAATGGCGTCTTCCATTTACAGAGTAGAATGTCAAAAATGTGCTCATTCAAATCAAATAATATTACACATGTATTTAAATCAATTTCAAATGAAACAACATTCAAGGAATCGGAATACCTCGTCACATTCCGCTACGCTTATATTTCGTGGAAATGTACGAGAAGTTCCGAATGGCTCTCGGAAGCTTTTCATTTGGAACTCTTTGGAAGTAAAATTGCGCGAAGTGTTCCCGGTCTTCTGGTAACGAGATCTTGGATTGACAGATCTCATGGCCTCTCTGCAGTTGTTGTTTTTAGAGTCGACGAAAATTAGGATTGATATTAATGGATTATTAAATAAAACAGGTGGGGGGGGGGGGGGGGGTAAAAAAAAGTTTAGGGACGGTCGGGTAATCGGAACCAAACCTTTTTTTTTACTACGCCTTACTGTGACATTTACACCATCCGACCACAAATTGTCAGGAACAAATGTACATCAGTGTTATTCTGTTCATTACAACGGAATTCACACTTTCCGACACAGACAGAACAAATTAGGAACAAACATGCATCCGACGTCTGAAAACACCTCTTTACAACATTACATAATCACAGATACCGTAGCATATTGGCAGTACACACACAACCACTTAGATTCCGTGATCTCGTAGTGAGCCGACTGTGTCACATGCTGTCCGAGCTACCGATGTCTGCGAAATCTGTAGACATGTATTGCTTTTGCAAATAAGCCTTTAGTTAACCAATTAAAGAATTAACTTCGAACAATAAAATCTTCTATGTTCATATTTTGTAAACGAAACAGGTACCAATCGTAGATGTTTGTAACCAAGTAATGATTAGACTGACGATGCCTTGTTTAATATATTTAATGACGTCTTTAAAAACATATTTAATGTATGTACGTGTTTGTTGCTTTTAATAATAATTGCAATACATTAATTATTTAAATGCTATCCAGTCATCAGTTAATATTAATTAGTATTTTTTCAAAAAAACAAACAATTTCCTACATTTATTTTTTTAACATGTATAAATCATGTTGAGGTGCATCTTTGTGCCAAATATGAACAATGTACACCTTGACATTAACATTCGGGCTTTGTTTTTGTGTTTGGTGGACGTCTGAGCTCCGTGCTGCAAATAGGCTGATCGCATTTGGTGTACTACGTATCAAACTGATAGGGAAGTACCCCTAACAGATTTTCTCCTTCTTCCTCACCAATCGAGGTAGCATTAGAATAAATGTCCAAACTAACGTCCGATAAGAATGAGCTATTTTCCGAAGAATCATTACATGCTGTCGCCATGCTAACCTACTAATGAATGAGTGGAATTCACCTGATGCTACGTCACAGGTCAGATGCGGGTCAAATCGACTGGATCAGTGTTTTTTCCCCTAGCGTTTTACAAAAAGTAGCTTTATTAATAATTGGGGTGGTATTTTTGTTTTTTATGGTTAATAATGTAATCTTTATATACTGTGTATTAATAATGTGCCATGATTGTGGACCTTTAAACAAAAAAAAAAAAAAAAACCTTTGAAACACATGTAACCAATGACCTATAATAATAATATTAAAAAAAATTCTAAAGGAAATAATAAGTTTTAAAAAAGTAAATAAATGAAAAAGAATAATATCCACTCCCCCCCCCCCCCCCCCAAAAAAAAAAAAAATAAAAAAAAAAAAAAAAAAATAACCTCTAATGGCATAAATATTAATGCATATGTATATAGAAACAAAAATAACAAAATGAATAATCAGTTCCATTCAGTTCCAAAATATTTCTTTTTATTGGCTGTACATAAAATGTTTGATACGAATAATTGTTGTTCCGCCATATTTTCATTCCGCATTTTCGATGTGCAAGAATAAAAATAATTTTTAAATGTCAAAATGTGTCATCTTCAAACATCTTATCTTGGAAAGGTTACCAAAGGTATTTTTATTCTAAAATTTATTAAAATATATTGTTGTATGTGTTGAGGCTCTTAAATAAAGCACATATGCCTTATTTTATTAAATCGTGATTAAATAAATATCGTGCCGGAGACGTTTATCTTGATGAACAGTCCTAACGTGTTTTTCTTTGTAATCAGTCTATCTGCTTGCCGCATTCTGCACATTTGATGCGTTGACGATAAACCATCTGCTCCCTCACACTCCCATCATTCCTCACAACCTGCTCCCTCACCCACTCAAATTATTCCTCAACCATCTGCTCCCTGCCCACTCCCAATGTTCCTCAACCACCTGCTTGCATTATTTCTCAAACAGTGTGTATTTTCAAGAGAACCATTTTTTTTTTAGTTACCGTTTGCGGTTTTTTTCCATGATGAGATTTGGTTTTTACACAAAACACAATTTGGATTTGGTGTCCGACAAGAACAGAACACGCACTCAGAAGAGCGACCCATATAGCGCTGATGACGTCACTAAAATATATTTCAGCGCAAACTATTTATACGGAATCGTATCGCTGCCATTGGAAATTAAATTTTAAAATTTAATTTAGATATTAAATCATTAAATCTCGAAATTTCTTTTAATGTGTAGTGCCAGCAACACGCTTCCGTATGTTCGACTTTCCATTCCCGGAAATCAAACAAACATTGTTACATTTTAGTTGGCTAAATGTGACCGGCTCCCGATTTCCAAACCCTAAGAAGCTTGACAGTTAACTCGGGAGTCGGAGAAATAAGAGCGTTGGGTTAATTCCTGTATTCCTGAAAACATTTAATGGGGACAAATTTAAGAAGGTTGTTTATCAAGAATTTTGTTTGACTATTAGCCGGCAATTAATTTTCCATCAACATCAGACCTATACTCTGTCACAGCCAAACAAAAATTCTTGTTTTTCGTAAATGATTTCAGTCAGGGTTAACGTACAAGAAAAGTAAAACGGTTTTAAAAATAAGAAAAATGCACTATTTTTATTAACCATTTATAAAACAATCGATTTGTAAATAAATAAAATTGTAATACAAATTTGGGGATAGGACATATAGACAAGAAGTTGGTATCCCCATGGGTTTGCTAGGGAGAGTCTTGGGAGTGGCAGTCCTCCTGAGGGAAGCGCAGGAAGGATGAGATGTGCCTTGCCTGACCTCTTTGGGAGACTGGCAGTCCTATAGACAAGTCACCCGACCCTTGGACTCTGCATACTGCAGAGATATGCCCTTGGCCACGGATACGGTTTTGTCGTACAGTCGTACAGATTACATATAGTACAAAACTGCTGATTTCCTATTACGCCATTTTACGGAACCACCCAGCGTTAAACCAAAAAAAACCCCGGCCGTTATCGGAAATCCAGAAATGTTGTATTATATTTATTTATAAACCGATTGTTTTATAAATGGTTAAGAAAAATAGTGCACTTTTGTTATTTTTAAAACAACTTTACTTTTCTTCTACGTTAACCCTGACCGAAATTATTTAGGAAAAACACGGGGTTTTTTTTTTTTTTTTTTTTTTGGGGGGGGGGGGGGTGGGGGGGGGGGGGGGGGGGGGGGGGGGGGCTGGGACAGACTATAATTTGTTTATCTTTTAGCTTTCTTTACCAAGTTTTTCTTCTTCTTGCTTTGCCCGAATTTTCCCCACTGTTTTGCCCGAATTTGGGGGTCGTACGCCCATGGCCTACTCTTAAATTTTCTTAATTGTTACACTGTATACTGCACACCCTCGGGGTTAGTCTGATGTATCTTCACTCAAACTTTTTCATATCGATTGTTAGTTAGTTAGTATCTTGTTGCACTGCTTTTGTAACTCAAACTAACAACCGATACGAACTACCTAACTTAATAACGACCATGATCATTGCCCTCCCCCCCCCCACACGCCTCTCCCCCCCACACGCCCCCCCCCTACACGCCCCCCCCCCCCCCCCCCCCCCCACACACACCTTTTGACATATGTTCACTGTCAAACTTGATAAATAAATAAAATAAAGATCATTTGTGTACGGGTAAGTATTATTTTGGTTCGTTTTTGGAATTATTTTTATATATTTTAATTAAAAGACCATTGCTATTGGAATGTTTTTATTTGATGGCTGTGAATGCATACGTCAATTATGTAGTGTCACCCTAGTACGTTTGCTTTAATGTCAATAAACCTAGTGCTGTGACCTCGATTAATTTACATCTAGTTTGAAAAGTTACAAGTTCTTAAAGGGACATTCCCGAGTTTGCTGCATTGTAAGATGTTTCCGGCTAATAAAATATTTCTACGATTAAACTTACATATTAAATATATTTTCTTGTTTAGAATATCAGTGTCTGTATATTAAATGTGTTTCTGGTCGTCTTAATATTTGTAAGAAGCCCAAACTGGATTTTGTCTTCAAATAATTTCGTACGTACGAAAAAATAAAATTTTAGGAAATAAAATGAAATTTAACCTAATATAAATATTAGAACGATCAGAAACACGTTTAATATACAGCCACTAATATTTTATGCAGACAAATATATTTGATATGTAATTATAGTCGTTAAAAAGTCTCTGTTAGTCGATAATATCTTAAAAATTGCAGCAAACTCAGGAATGTCCCTTTAAAGTATGTGATCTGAAAAATAGCACACTTTGATTGCACTGAAAATGTAAGATGTATGATAAATATAACTAAAGTTTAGCATAACATTTAAGAATTGAACGTTATATTTTTGACGTTCATGCGATGATAAACACCAAAACCGTTTTACACACTGTATAAATGGTGTAGCGCGTTATTATAAAAAAATATAACGTTCAATTCTTATATTTCCAAATGCATTAATATTGCCATTATACAAAACTATATTTAAAAAACCCAATCGAACAATGATTTACAACTGTATCAATACACAAATAAGGGAATTCCCTTAGAAAGTTACATTCGTGTTTTTTTTCCGTCAAATCTCCGATTCATTATAATGATTTAGGTTTTATAAATTTTAATTAAAAGTTTAATTAGTAAAACGTGAATGTGAACACTGACTTGGAAGCGATAAAGCGTTTTCAGTGTTACTGTGTGTGTAGATTTCAGAGGAAGTTTGTGATTGTGTGATATTATTCTCGGAAAGGACAGGTCGCATAATTGTGCACGAAGGAGTATGTGTTTTCGCGCATGTAAGTTGTCGATTTGGTGTTTTTGTCAAATGTAACAGATCTGCGCTCATGTCTTCTCTTTTGATTTGTTGAGCATTCTCTGCTATATATTCTAATAGAAACTTCGTTTTTGTGGCCTGTTATATATATTATGTGTCTCAGTTCAAAACCGGAGTCGTTTAAAACCTGAATTGTCATCTTCACTCACAGTGCAGACGAAATTGGGATAAAAATAGAAACGATGGAATTCTCGGGGATTCCCTTGTTAACCGAAAAAGTGCAGTTTTCACGTTCATGGAAGAATGAACGTTTTTTTTTTTTAGATCACGTGGTAGCATTTTAACCAATCAAGACGCCTAATACAAAACAGTAATTATAAAATGGAATTATTTATAAATGAACCTATTTTTATTAATTAGTATTCACATCTGAAATGTTTACCATTTACAAACGACATAAATTCATCAACCTTTGCCTTAACACAATAGGAGGACCTGGTTTTCTTTTAAGTTTATTCAGCTATGGCAAATTTAGACGTCATAAAAGATATTTGCTAAACTTTCATATATATATATATATATATATATATATATATATATATATATATATATATATATATATATATATATATATATATATATATATATATGGGCACTTCGTAAGTGATAATCACCACGTGGCAAACGAAATAAGCCCCAAGCATAGACTCATAAATCAATACAAATAAATTTCTTTAATTTATTTTTATTATCGTGTTTTTTTCCCCCTTACTGGGACCTCGTTAAGAAAGAAAAAGGTATTTGATGAACTATATAAAAATAATCCGCGATATCTGAATTATGATGTAGGACAAAGATAATATCGACAATAAAAATATACGCAAACTGTACATTTATTGCTCGTATATTTAAATGCCCTGCTCGTCCTCTGGTTCTATGGTGAGAAAAGGTCGTGTTACAACTCTTAATTGTTTCACCGGCATCAATCTATATTACTGACTGTCAAATGTCGAGAAAAATAACCCCACGATGTAACAATTACTGTGAACCCGATACAGGAACTAAATGCCACGTGAGGTATAAATGAGGACAACATAACTGTGAACCATTATTCTCCCATAAAAGAATGCAGATGGATTCTGGTAGGATGACATTTCATTTCATCTTCGTTTTACTCCAGCTACTAGAAACAAAACAAGTGTTTTATAAGGATAGACATTGGAGTCACTGATGTTATATAGACGTTTTCACGCAAGTTATCGTTCGACCTTAGATGTTTACATGTAATGTAAGTAACGCCGTTTTGTGTTCATATCCAGGCTTTAAATTACAAGTTTTGAGTGTCATTTAACGGGTTTTCAAGAAGCACACGAATCATTGTATGGGCGGTTCCGTGGGAATCTGTTTATATACTAACGTCCAAAAGAAAGCTTACAAGGCTTGAAATTGTATTGTAGAAAACCAACAAATTGTATACTGGGGTATTAAAGTATGATGAAGTTGAAAATCTAAACGTCAGAATGCACTTCGTGATACATGCAAAGTGTTTGTAAGGTGTTTTTCTAAATTCTAAATTGCAGTAATGCTAACTACGATATAATACAGATTTACATTTTAATTTATGTGTGTCGTAGCTGTTGAATGTATTTATTTCATTTCAACTTATGGTCGTGCTTATATCCAATTAAGGTTCAAACACGCTGTTTTGGGCATACACCTCAGCTATCTGGGCTGTCTGTCCAGAACAGTGGGCACATTATTGGTTACATTGCTGAGTATGTATACATGTATTAATACAAATTAATGTGAGTTTTAAAAACAAGATGGGGGTCAGCTCTGTTCTCTCAGGGTTAGGGTTAGCTGACGGAACATAGACATGATCCTCCCAAAACAAATAAAAAATAAATAAATAATAAATAAAAAAGAATATCCATATAAGAAAAACCAAGCTAAATGTTATTGTATATAGCTATGTATTTATACATGTAACATTACAAATGTGACAGCAATTAACAACATTTTTATTTATAAGTAGTTGATCCAACTGAAAATGAAATAATACTCTCTTTTTTTTCTTTCTTAGCTGCTCTAACGGCTCATGTGAAGTATATTTTTGTTCTTGTGGCGTCTACTGCACCAACACTTTTATTTGTATACAAATTTTTAAAATATACTTACCTTAATATTTGTATTGTATTGTATTTTCCACACAGCTCTTTACACTGTGTTTTTACATAATTGTATCAATAACATTTCCATATACTTACCTTTTTATGACGCCCAATAGCCGATGTGTATTTTTGTGATGCGGTGTCGTTAAACATTCATTCATTCTTTCCTTTCTCAGTGAATTTAACACGTACGAGTTGATGGCTTGTCTTCCTTCCTGTAGTATCAGGGCCGGGGTTTACCTCGGAGGTTGAGGTGCTTGCGTCGTACGATCGAACCCACCTCTGTGAGGGGCGATACGTAGCCCAGTGCTAAAGCGTTCGCTTGATGCGCGGTTGGTTTGGGATCGATCCCTGTCAGTGGGCCCATTGGGCTATTTCTTGCTACAGCCAGTGCACCACGATTGCTATATCAAAGGTCGTGGTACATGTATGTGCTATCCTGTCTATGGGATGATGCATATAAAAGATCCCTTGCTGCTAATCGAAGTGGCGACAGCGGGTTTCCTCTCTCAATATCTGTGTGGTTCTTTCCATTCAACTGATTGAGGGTTTCTTCTCGTTCCAACTAGTGCACCACAACTGGTCAAAGGCCATGGTATATGCTTTTTTGTGTGGCAAAAGTGCATATAAAGTATCCCTTGGTACATTACGAAAAATGTTTCCTCTGCTGACAACTTGTCAGAATTACCAAATGTTTGACATCCAATAGCCGATGATTAATTACTCTGTGTTCTAGTTGTGTCGTTAAACAAAACAGACGTTTACCTTTTTTGTGTAGTATCAGTTGCCTATAGGGTGTATACTACCAAATCAAATCCCATAGACGGCAATAGTAACATATGTGGCTAAAACTCCTACCTGCAGCATATCAATTGACATACACACCACAATAGAAATACTACCACCTCTCACCCTTAAAGTGAATCGAAAAAAAAATGGGGGTCAAGATGCTAATTTCAGAGATAACAGGTAGGGTCTATGACTACCCTAGTTCCGCACATAATTTGAGTACTTTAGTTATTACAGGTGTCCCATACATGTTTCAAGGCACTAGGTGAAATAAAATTGCATACTTTTTTTGCCCAGATGAAAATATTTTTTTGTTTTACAACCAGCACACTCACATTTATCACCAAACACAGGACTTGTGGTGTTAACGTCTCTATCAAACGTTCGGTGCACTTCGAACTTTGCCCCTGCGTGTGCATTAACCTCACCGTGGTGCAGGGGTGAACATTCTTTTTATAGAATGGCCAATAAATGCACAACTCCTCGTATGAGGCACCTTGTTGGCCGTGAGGTGCATCCCGTAATGCTGGATGATGGGATCCTGGTGGTTGAGTTGGGTGCATATCTGCGGGTATGTTTTCTGGCAACACACCACTTTGGCCTGGAGTTCAGCCAGACAGGTGGTTAGGGAGGCCCGACCTGATCAATCGGCTGGTCATGTCAAGCTCAAGAGCAAACAACCTTTGTTTCTTTCATCTAGCCAAGAGCAAGCATTGTTTAATTTACCATGTGTATTTGTTGCTCTTGGGGCGGTGGCTAGGGTCAATTGGGTGATTTATTGTTTGTATATTGCCCAAGTATATCAATCATGTATCCCTGGCATGGCTGTCTGCTGGTTATCCGCAGCACCATGTCCCATTTGTTGGACTCGGTGGTGGGTGGGGGGCATGGTTGATGAACATTTGAATTATTAATATGGATATCATCCAAAATTTAATTCCAAATCCTGATGGGACCCTGAAAAGGGTCCACACCGAAGTTTCGGACTTCTTGTCTTCGGACGAGGAGTCCATGGCGTCAAGAACAAATGTGAAGAAATCCAAAGTGATTTCTTCACAAAATTGGCCAAGGTTTCTTGTCATCAGTTCTACTGATGATGGGGCCTTGAACAAATTATCCCCGTTTGCCATTCAAAAGGCAATTGTTGGCTTGGCTGGTGAGCCTAAATCAGTAAAAAAAAATTAAGAATGGACTATTGGTTGAATGTTCAACCGAAAAACACTCAAATTGTCTTCTCAAGTCTACAGTTTTTTGTACCTTATCCATTAAGGTCACTCCGCATACCTCCCTTAACTCGTCTAAGGGAGTGATCAGATACAGGGATCTGGAAGGAGTTAGTGAGGATGAGATATGCCAAAATCTATGTTCGCAGGGTGTTACTGCTGTGAGGAGGATAAAGGTTCGTCGGAGCAATGAATTGTTACCGACGAATACTTTTATCCTAACATTTAACATCCCTACCCTTCCCCAATCTGTCAAGGCTGGTTACCTTAGTATTCCTATTGAACCCTTTATTCCAAACCCCTTGCGTTGCTTCAAATGCCAGAGG
The DNA here is from genome assembly GCF_016097555.1 of Gigantopelta aegis. Lineage (NCBI taxonomy): Eukaryota > Metazoa > Mollusca > Gastropoda > Neomphalida > Peltospiridae > Gigantopelta > Gigantopelta aegis. The sequence continues at coordinate 12,880,097 of NC_054706.1, forward strand.
TTTGGCCATGGTCAGAACACGTGTCGTGGGAAACTTACATGTGGCCGATGTGGTCTTTTTGACCATGATAGCAAGACGTGTACAAACGATATACTTTGTCTTAACTGCAAGGGCAACCACTGTGCATACTCGCGAGAGTGTCCACGGTGGAAACTGGAAAAACGGGTTCAGCAGGTAAAGGTACAAAATAAGTTATCTTTCATGGATGCCAGGAGGTTGGTGGAAACAGCAACACCAACAGTGGTTGGCAAGTCATATGCAGCTGCAGTTGCTGCCAAAGTCGCCACTAAAAGTGTTGGAGTTAACACAGAATTAACCTGGCATTGTGATGATGCCAAATACAAAAAACTGTCTGACATTGAGAAGGCTCAAAAACAGGTGCACAAAGCATCACAAAAAAAAACAAAGTTACTCCCCAGCACAAAGAAATGGAAACCCAAGTGTCATTGGATGTTACAAATCCACCAAATAGGTCGAGCACTAGTCTCCCTAAGACAGATAATGACACAAAGAAAACAAAAGAAGTACTTTCAGGTCGGCTGAAAAAGATCGAACTGCGTTCGGTCCCGATCAGCAATATGTACGAAACTTTGGCTGATATTGGTGATGATGATATGGAGGATTCATCTCCAGATCATTGCCGATCACAAAGACCACCAGCAAAGCCAAAGATAAAGCCCATACTTCCTCCCGATGGAAAATAAAGTCATCCAATGGAACTGCCGTGGGCTTAGGCCCAATTTTGATGAATTAAGTCTTTTAATTCAAAAACATAATCCTCTTGCAGTGTGTCTTCAGGAAACGTTCTTGAAGGACACTGATCATATTACTATGAGAGGATTTAACCTCTATCATAAATTTCAAGAAACTGAAAATAGAGCATCTGGGGGTGTTTCCATTCTTGTTAATGAAAACATTCCTCAGAGTATAGTAGCATTAATTACAAATCTACAAGCTGTGGCTGTAAAGGTCACGGCTCATAAAACTATAACTCTGTGTTCGGTTTACTTGCCACCTCGAAACCATTTTAGTTTTCATCCTAGGGACTTTCAATGTCTTATTGATCAGCTCCCTACTCCCTTTATTATTATGGGAGATTTTAATGGTCACCACACTTTGTGGGGATGTGAGGATGTAAATATTAGAGGTAAACAATTGGAAGACTTAATTCTCAAAAATGACTTACTTTTATTTAATGATAAAAGTCGTACATATTTTCATTCTGCAAGTGGATCTTTTACTTCCATAGATTTAACTCTTTGTAGTCCATCACTTTTTCTTGATTTCTCCTGGAAAGTTGGTTCAGACCTTTGTGGTAGTGACCACTTTCCCATTATTTTGGAGAATGATGGACCACCATCACTTGAAAGGGTTCAAAGGTGGAAGTTGGCGAAGGCAAATTGGGGTCAGTTTCAGCATCTGTGCAGCACTCGTCTGCAACAATTTGCCATTACTGATGCTGATGATCCCATGTCTTTGTTCACTTCCATCTTGAAGGACATTGCAGATGAAACTATTCCTAAGACTTCGGCAGTGCCAAAGCGTTTCAATAAACCATGGTTTAATGATACGTGCAAAGATGCATTCAAAGAGCGAAACAGGTTGCTTGAGCGGTTCAAACGTGAACCTACAGCAGACAACCTGGATGCATTTCGTATTGCTAGGGCTAAGGCTCGCAGAGAGATTAGACAGAGTAAGAAATCATCTTGGAGAACTTTTGTCTCCAAGTTGAATTCACAAACATCAGTAAAATCTGTCTGGAATAGGATCCGTAAAATCAAAGGTAAAGAATCCAGTAATACAGTTCATCATTTGTCTGTCAATGACACGGATGTCACGTCTCATCGTGACATTGCCAATGCATTGGCAGATAACTTTTCTCATAATTCATCTCCTGCTTTCAGTACAGATGCTTTTACATCTGTCCGAACTAAAGCTGAAAAGCAGTCCATTAATTTTTCATCCGAAAATGCTGAAGTATACAACAGGCATTTCTCTATGGAGGAATTGCAGGATGCTCTTCGTCGAGCCCATGATACTTCAGTAGGACCGGATGAAATTCATTATCAGTTATTGAAACATTTACCTGAATCATCTTTGATGGTTCTATTGAATACTTTTAATAACATCTGGATTTCTGGAGACTTTCCTTCTGATTGGAGGAAAGCTATTATTATTCCTATTCCCAAGCCTGGTAAGGATCCAACCAATCCTACTAGTTATCGCCCTATCGCTTTGACAAGTTGCATTTGTAAAACCATGGAACGAATGATCAATCGTAGACTTGTCTGGTATCTTGAATCTCACAAATTGCTTACTAACGTGCAATGTGGGTTCAGATCTAGACGTAGCACGGTTGATCATCTTGTTAGATTTGAAACGTTTTGTAGGGAAGCTTTCATCCATAATCAGCACTTGGTTTCAGTGTTTTTTGATTTGGAGAAAGCTTACGATACCACGTGGAAGTATGGGATTTTAAACGACCTCCATGGCATGGGCCTGAGAGGTCGACTTCCAGTTTTTATTTCACAATTTTTAAAAGATAGATCTTTTAAAGTTCGGGTGGGGTCGACATTGTCCGACATTCACCCACAGGAGATGGGTGTGCCTCAAGGTAGTATCCTGTCTGTAACTTTATTTTCTGTGAAAATTAACAGCATCTCCCAGTGTTTAACACCTGGTGTGGATTGCTCGTTATATGTCGATGATTTTCAGATTTGTTACAGATCGTCCAATATGAGTATCATTGAACGTAAGTTGCAGCTTTGTTTGAATAAACTTCATCAATGGGCAACTGACAATGGCTTTAGATTCTCAAAAGCAAAAACGGTTTGTATGCATATCTGCCAGAAAAGAGGTCTCCACTTAGATCCACAGTTGTTTTTGGACAAAAATCCAATTCCAGTTGTGGAGGAGACTAAATTTCTGGGGGTGATATTTGACAGGAAACTATCTTTTGTGCCCCATCTTAAATATGTAAAAAAAGAAGGGCTTAAAAGCTCTTAATATTTTAAAAGTTATTGGTAATACAGAATGGGGAGCAGACCGAAAGGTTATGCTCTGTCTGTATAGATCTTTAGTCAGATCAAAACTAGATTATGGATGCATTGTGTATGGGTCGGCACGCAAGTCTTACTTGCAGATGCTAGATCCTATACACAATCAGGGACTTAGGCTTTGTCTTGGTGCGTTCAGAACATCTCCTGTAGAGAGCCTGTACGTTGATGCACACGAACCTTGTTTGGGTGCTAGACGTGCCAAGCTTTCTCTACAGTATGCTGCCAAGATTAAATCCTTACCAACACATCCAACTCATGATGCGGTGTTTGACAACAAATATATGAAGTTGTTTGATGCAAGGCTAAATGCTATTCGTACATTTGGTCTTCGCATTAAGCGTTTTTTGTCGCTTTCCAACATTGATTTAACTGACACTTTGGAAACTCCTTCATATTTTGTTTTACCACCTTGGTGTATTACTCCACCTAAAATTGTGTTTCATCTTTCGCATCTAAAGAAAGATCGTACAGATGCTGTTGTGTACAAACAGTTTTTCATGGAAATTCAGGACAAGTACCGTGATTACATTCCTGTGTATACAGATGGATCACGGGATGGGAATTCTGTGGCTTGTGCTACAGTTTTTCCATCAGACACAATACTTTCCATGCGACTGCCTGACTCAGCATCGATCTTTAGTGCTGAAGTTTGGGCAGTCATTAAAGCCTTAGAAGAAATAAAGGATTCTAGTGCATCCAAATTTATTATTTTTACTGACTCACTTTCGTGTCTCCAAGCTTTACGTAATATGAAGCTGGACCATCCCTTAATTGGGATGGTGATACGAAAGTGTGTCTTTTTATCTATTGCCAATAAAGACATTGTATTTTGTTGGGTACCCAGCCATGTTGGCATCAGGGGTAATGAAAAGGCAGATTTAGCTGCCAAGTCTGCTTTGGATTTGCCTCATGCCAGGGTTGGTGTACCGTATACTGATTTTAAATATGGTATTAACAAATTTATCTTTTCGATTTGGCAACGTGATTGGGACGGTGAGGTTGCGAACAAGCTTCATGCTATCAAGCCAGTCTTGGGAGAGTGGCAGTCCTCCTATAGACAGTGCAGGAAGGATGAAATAGTCTTGTGTCGTTCCCGCATCGGGCATACATATTTAACCCATTCATTTATCTTAAAGAAAGATCCTCCACCTCAGTGTGAGCACTGTCAGTGTCTTCTGACTGTGCGACACATTTTGGTGGAGTGTACCCATCTGAAAGCGATTCGAAAAGATATATTTGGACTACGAACTGTGATGGAATCCTTTCGATTCCATCCAGAACTTATTTTACAATTTTTACGTGATACTGAATTTTATTCAAAATTTTAATTATATATATATATATATATGTGATATTTGCATTTTTACACGGTCCTTTACACTGTGTTTTTATTTAACTGTTGAATTTTTATATTGATGATGCTCATCACACTTGTTTCATTTTACCATAGTTTGACACCCAATAACCGATGTATTTTTCGTGCTGGGGTGTCGTTAAACATTCATTCATTCATTCGAACTTTGATCCAGCCGGAAGTTATTTGGTTTAGTAATACCTATAGGAACATATGCGTTTATACCAAAATCCAAATACCTCTGTACTCTGTCAATGTGATTGTGCAGATTTTTTTTAAAGTTTTTTTTTAGAATGACCCTATTTTTCTCCTATTTATACATGGCCTAGAAATTTAATTTATTTTCTGAGTCTATATCACTGTGATTTTACATTATATAAATAATATTTTCATATATTTACCATTTGTGACACCCAATAGCCGATGTGTATTTTTGTGCAGGGGTGTCGTTAAACATCCATTCATTCATCTATCTTGTTCCTGTACATTACTTCTCTACAATTAATCTGTATTTCTTTCCTGTACTATATCTCTTTAATCTGTTAATCTGTATTCTGTAAATACTTAAATATGTTTAGTTACAGTGGCCTTAATTCACAACACAAGTTGTCAACAGAAAATAATTTAATAAATTTGAGAGACGTAGATGGGAGGTACACAAAGAGCAAGATAAATAAAGAGTAATTGTTACAGTAACTGTCGGAGTAGCGTATAATATGAAGAAACTAAATGAAAGAAGAACAAATTCAGGTAAACGCAAGAAATGTATTCTTGTAAACGATTAATAACATTAACAACAACAGTATAATAATCACAATAGATTAACTACACAAAATACATCAATTTAGAAATGAATTATAATTTCATTATTAACTTTCAAATTACTCATATAGTTCATTTATTTATACTTATTTACACAATTCTAAGTTATATCTTACCCTCACTCAGTACGTGAACTGTCACTACGTCACGGAGAGGGACGTAACTTTACCGTGAACCTAACGCTGTGAAAATCTGTAATCTTTAAATACTGTATCTTGATTTGTATGTAATATTTCTTTATTTGCTGTTACCTTTGGAGCTCTCTAGTTTTTATTTCTATAAAATCTGTATGGTCAGAGAGACTGAACGCCAACCGTCATGACGTCACTGATTTTATATCCCGTACCAACCCCTTATTTGGGTAAAAAGGTTGAATAGAAATATTACATATAAGGTAATAAAGGTCACGATAAAAATAACGATCCCTCCAATACGGCAAAGAAGGTCACGTTATAAATAGCGCACACTATATAACGAGGCAATAATGTCAAGTTAAAAATAGCACTAAGACGTAAATGCCGGGAATTAGTAATTAATAAATATAATAAGCTAATATTTAAGGAAACCACTATTTTTTTAATTCAGACTATACCCTAGTATATTTAAATAATATCCTAAATTATCTAAACAATAGTCATGTTGTGATTGCCGAGATATATAATAGTATTGATCACACCGACTGATTACTTACCTCAAATGTTGTGATATATTTGCGTTTAATGTCAATGATATCCAAAGCGCAATAGAGCGTATCCAGAGCCTCTGTCTCCCAGATGAGTCCCTGCAGACCTTCCAGCAAATCACCGGGCTTCGCATTTCCCGCCAGACTTCTCCCATGCCAACGTCACCATCAGACAGAGTAAGAAATCATCTTGGAGAAATTATGTCTCCAAGTTGAGTTCTCAGACATCTGTGAAATCTGTCTGGAATAGGATACGTAAAATCAAGGGAAAAGAATCTAATAATACAGTCCGCCATTTGTCTGTCAATGACACGGATGTGACATCTCATCGTGATATTGCCAATGCATTGGCAGACAATGTCTCTCATAACTCTTCTTCTTTTAGTACAGATGCTTTTAGATCTGGTAGAAATAAAGCTGGAAAGCAACCTATTAACTTTTCATCTGAAAATGCTGAAGTATACAGCAGGCACGTCTCTTTGGAGGAGTTGCAGGACGCTCTACGTAGAGTCCATGATACTCCAGATGAAATACACTATCAACTCTTAAAACACTTACCTGAATCATCTTTAATGGTTCTATTAAATATATTTAACAAAATCTGTATTCCTAGTAACTTTCCTTCTGACTGGAGAAAAGCCATTGTCATTCCTATTCCTAAGCCTAGTAAGGATCCAACAAATCCTACTAGTTATCGCCCTATTGCTTTGACAAGTTGCATTTGTAAAACTATGGAAAGAATGATCAACCGTAGATTTGTCTGGTATCTTGACTCCCACAAATTGCTTACTAATGTTCCATTCTAGACATAGCACGGTCGATCATCTTGTTTGATTTAAAACGTTTTGTAGGGATGCTTTCATCCATAACCAGCATCTAATATCGGTCTTTTTTTTACCTCGCGAAAGCTTATGATACCACTTGGAAGTGTGGGATTTTGAAAGACCTACATGGCATGGATCTAAGAGGCCGTATGCCTGAATTTATCTCAAATGTCTTAAAGAATAGGTCTTTCGGGGTGGGAGATGGGTGTGCCTCAAGGTAGCATTCAGTCAGTAACTATATTTTTTATACAAATGAACAGCATCACCCAGTGTTTAAAACCTGGTGTTAACAGCTCGTTATATGTCGATGATTTTCATATTTGCTACAGGTCGTCCAGTATGAGTATCATTGAATGTCAGTTGCAGCTTTGTTTGAATAAACTTCAACAATGGGCAACGGACAATGGATTTCAATTGTCAGTCAAAAACCGTCTGTATGCATATCTGCCAGAAACTAGGTCACCATTTAGATCCTCAACTGTATCTGGACAAAAATTCGGTTCCATTTGTGGAGCAGACCAAATGTCTTGGGGTTATCTTTTGTTCCTCATTTACAGTATGTGAAAAAGAAAGGCTTAAAGACCCTCAATATTTTAAAAGTTATTGGCAAGACTGAATGGAGAGCAGATCGAAAGGTTATGCTTCGACTTTATGGATCTTTAGTTAGGTCCAAAATTGATTATGGGTGCATTGTGTATCATGGGTCAGCACGTAAGTCTTATTTTGAAATGCTAGATCCTATACACAATCAGGGTTTTAGGCGTTGTCTTGGTGCTTTCAAAACATCTGTGGAGAGCTTGTACGTCGATGCACACGAACCTAGTTTGGGTGCTAGACGTGCAAAGCTTTCTCTGCAGTATTCTACAAAGTTTAAATCAATGCCAAAACATCTTGCACATAATGCGGTGTTTGATAACAATATATGAAGTTATTTCATGCGAAGCTGAATGCCTTCGAACATTTGGTCTTCGCATTATGATTAAGCAGTTTTTATGTTTCCAACATTGATTTACCCGACATTTTGGAAACGTCTTCATATTTTATTTTGCCACCCTGGTGTGTATCAAAACACCGAAAAGTATATTCGATATTGTGCATCTAAAGAAAGATTGCACAAATGCAGTTGTTTATTAACATTTGATGGAAACCTGGACAATCATTAAAGCCCTGGGCCCCGTTCCACGAAGCGATCTTAGCCCTAAGATTACCGTAGGCGCATAGCTACTCTATGCACTAAAGTTGATCTTAGTCCTAAGATTACCGTAGGCGCATAGCTACTGTATGCACTAAAGTTGATCTTAGCCCCAAGATTACCGTAGGCGCATAGCTACTCTATGCACTAAAGTTGATCTTAGCCCCAAGATTACCGTAGGCGCATAGCTACTCTATGCACTAAAGTTGATCTTAGGGCTAAGATCGTTTCGTGGAACGGGGCCCTGGAACAGATTAAGGATTCATGTGCATCCAACTACATTATTTTTACAGACTCACTTTCTTGTCTCCAATTTCTACAGTACGTGAAATTGGAGCATCCAATACGATACGAAAGTGTGCCTTTAAAACACTTTCTTTTCAATACAAAGTTTGAAATATACTTACCATGATTTATGTATTATGTATTATACTTTTCCTTACAGCTCCACTGTAGTTTTACATAATTATATAAATAATATTTTTCGGCTCCCATTTTTGTGGTGGTGGGGGGAGGGGGGGGGGGGTTTACAGGCTGATTTTTGCCCGAATTAAATGAAAATGCTTGAATCTGGATAAAAAACAACAACATTTATTAATATTAGCATTACTACCTACAGCTGTATCGATGTGAACACGAATCACTACGCATTTTTACATCGATTGTAACTAATTTTGAGAGTAGAATGATGGAAATACATGGTAAAACGATCTCCGGTTAGCACATTTTGTCCGAATACCTCTATCATTTTTGCCCGAATTTGAGGTTTTCCCCCTGCCCCGTCTCGTACGCTTATGAGCCGAAGAGCATCCTGCAATTCCTCCATAGAGAAGCCGCCCCAACATAGAGACTGATAGGACTATTGTAAACATCGTATTAGCCACATTTATAGCATTGCCCATCGGCCATGTACAATTACGGCATTTATTTATTTTGAAAACAAAAAAACACCCTTCCTCAGTCTGAATATTGCCTGTGTATACTTAGTGCGCCATATTTAGGTGAAGTGTAATCAGAGCTGATGAAAAAAAGATATATTTGATAATAGAGATATAAAACAATCTTTTAAATTAAATTGTTTTTATTTCTATACAAAATTTTAAAATATATTTGCCTCGATATTTGTTTTGTATTCCCCTCCCCCAGCTCTTTACACTGTTTTTATATAATTATATAATAATTATTTTTAATAGACATAATTATATTCATATACTTAACTTTGACATTCAGTGATTTATTCATTAATTGGCCGTGAATCATTGTATAGAAAGGAAGAAATCTAGACCAAACTGTGGTCTGTTTCAGCATTATTGTAGTACTCATCTACAACTCACTGTTGTAACCGATGGTGGTGATCCCATGTCTTTTGTTTACTTCTATGTTGAAATATATTGTAAATGAAACCTTTCCCCAGACTTCGACAATATCAGGGCGAGACATAGCCCGTTGGTAAAGCGCTCGTTTGATGCGCGGTCGGTTTGGAATCGATCCCCGTCAGTGGGCCCATTGCGCTATTTCTCGCTCCAGCCGTGGTATGTGCTATCCTGTCTATAGGATGGTGCATATAAAAGATCCCTTGCTGCTAATCGAAAAGAGTAGCCCATGAAGTGGCGACAGCGGGTTTCCTCCCTCAATATTTGTGTGGTCCTTAACCATATTTCTGATGCCATATAATCGTAAATAAAATGTGTTGAGTGCTTCGTTAAATAAACCATTTCCTTCGACAGTACCAAAAACGTGTAAATAAATGTTTTGATGATACTTGCAAAGCTTTTAATCAGCGATCGAAATATGACCCCAGAAAGGTTCATAGCTCTTTTGTTATTTCATTTCAATTTATTTTCATGTTTATATGCATTTAAGGTTCAAGCACACTGTCCTTGTCAGTGTGTTAATTGGTGTAGTGATCATAAACATAATCAAATGAGCCAGTAAAACTCGCTCTAAATTGGATCCGGTACCATGGTGCGAACCCAGTGCTTACCAGACTAAATGTTCAATGGTTTGCCCACCACACCACAGAGGCCGTTTGTATAAATATTGAATTTGTATCGTTGTTTGTATTAATATTAACCTTTGGGTGACGCCGAGTGTTCAACCGTAGTGTGTCGATAAAATACACCTATTCATTGTGTATAGAGTATAAAATACCCTCGCACCAGCACTAGTTGTTTAAAGTTAAATTAAGAATGCAGAGAATGACGCAAGGAGTTGGGGGTATATTCAGGTTCACGCTCGTGGGTTTCAAATAACAAACGTACGTGTTTACATATACGTTGCCAATGCACGCAATAAAACGACCCGAAAGCAAACAACCAAATTGAAGTCGCCTCTTATCTTGCCCTTTGGTCATAATTCAGTAGATATGTACACAGTGTCGCTAATAAAACAGGCCACGTTTATTGGAATAGAAGTCCGTGTTGTGTGGACAGAATTGAGCCGACATGTATTTACGCCTCGCTCAGTATTTTATTTTGACTCAAAATTAATAGACTTTAGTGAAGACAATCTTCATTTGTTCCATATTGGTTCTAGAATTTGTTGTTCATTTATGGACTATTTGTACACGAGAACGAATATGTTAATTTGTTACTCGATTAAGGACTATTTGTACACGAGAACGAATATGTGAATTTGTTATTCGATTATGGACTATTTGTACACGAGAACGAATATGTGAATTTGTTATTCGATTATGGACTATTTATACATAAGGACGAATATAAAGTTTTCCATCGGTGATGTTTAAGGAGGTAAGAATTCATCAGTGTGTAGAAAACTTAAGCTTTGTTTAATGTACAAGTATACTGCCTAGCCCGAGTACTCTGCCGTTCGGGAGCTAAACGGACGGACATGTGTACGGTTATGGAAGCTCTCTGTCAGAGATTACTCTATAGTGAAAACGCGAAATGACCGACTACCACACGGTAGTTTCCCCGCTCTAATACAACACAAATTCTAAGTTTGGCGCTACCTTTACATTGATAATTTTCGAATCCGCTGATAACAAATATTTCGCTTATTCACCACTAATACACACACTACAGGAAGAAACCCGTCAGTACCTACGTATTTAACCAGATCATTATCGAAATGGGGGTGCTGTCGAGTTTCTTCGTGTAGTGCGTGCATTAGTGGTTACTATGTTAAATATTTGTAATCTGTGAACTGGAAGACCCAGTAGAGCTCATTTTAATCAGATTGGGTGCCTTTAAACATGCATTCATTCTAAGCACGTCATGCAGGATTAATTTGAATGAATCGCCGGACAATGTGCTGATACTGACTACCACAAGCAATAACATATATAGTACACATACCTTTAATTTAATAATTTCTTTTGTATTACCTATGGCAAAACGTTTGCCTGATGCGCGGTCGGCCTAGGATCGATCCCAGCAGGTAGGACCATTGGGCTATTTCTCGTTTGAACTAGTGTTCCACAACTAATATATTACTAACCGTGGTGTGTGCTATCCTATCTATGGGACGGTGCATATAACATATACCTTGCTATAGCCCCACTACTCTGACGGTAAGAGAGCTAGGCGGGAAATTTGGACAGTTATCACGCTGTCTGTCCAAATATCCGTCTAGCTCATTTACCGTCAGATTATTCTGGTAAATGCGCTAATAATGGAAGAATGTAGCGGGTTTCCTCTCTAAGACCATATATTTCTTATTGAAGAATGACTTCATAGTGATATGTCTTTTCCGGTTCATCATTAAAAACATCCGAATTTATGTGTCGTGGTTAAGTCGTCGGACTGGGTTCGCAAGTCGGTACCGGTGTAATAGCCCAGAATATACCCCCGCCAAACTATACCCAGGGTATAAACTGGACTAGCCCAGAATATACCCCAGGGTATAAAACTAGCTAGCCCAGAATATGCCTTTCTAGTCTAGGTTATTTATTTATTTTGTATACAGGTTAGTAATAAAAACAAATTAGGGTTAGGGGTATAAAATAGACTAGCCTACTTTAACCCCGGGTATAGTTGGGCGGGGAGTATATATTGGGCTGTTACACCGGCCTCCACCCAAAGCCAGTTTTAACGACTCAGTGGGTTGGTGTAACACCACTACACCCTCTTCTCTTTCACTAACAACTGAGGTGTGTGCTCAGGACAGCGTGCTCGAACCTTAACTGGATATAATCACGAAACTAAGTTGAAATGCAGTGGAATTTGTGTTGGGGTATCGTTGTGTAAAACCACAGCTAGAGGACACCACTCGAGCTAGGATGTCGTGAAATATAAAGTCATTCATTTTGTGTAACTTTGCTCTTTCCTGGAGCCATCAGCATTCATTTCGAATGCACTGACTGTACTAAAATACCAAAATTCATCTTTCATCTATCGCCCTCTGCCTATCATTCTCATTATCTTAATACGAAAAAACTTTCCAATTTCTCCCACAATTTTAATCTGTTTCAACCCTTTCTGGTAGTTTCCTCCGAGCTGTCCACACCATCGCCTACCTGTCTCAACTTCCTCCACGGGTGCAGTCTCAGTGTACGTCCCTGTACCCACCTGGCATCCTCTGCCGCTAAGAGAGATGGTCTGACCACGGCACTAACCAACGACCGCCGGTAGTAGGGATGCATAGTAGGTGGTTACAAGTGCCTCTTAACAATGCATCCGCAAGGCTCAATAGATAGGTGTAAACCACCTGCAGCGACCAGTGATCCATAACTGGTTAAAAGCTGATAGGGAATGACAGGTGTGTGGCACAGATAGCCACACGAGACAAGCACCTGTCGCGGTTGGAGAGACAAGGACTGGGATGTGGAGGTGGACAGTTAAAGAAGTTGAAAGATAGGAGTTGCCAGGTCGGGAAGAAATGAGATGAAATTCAAAGGAGAGAAAGGAAAGGGGGTAGTGGGATAACAAAAAAACAAAAAAATCGAAACTAATGCTATCAGAGCTTTATTTTCGTTATATTGTCATCCACACACAACTGATAGTAGGAACAAGAGGTTAATCACTTCAACTAACGCCTACGTCATGAACTGAGATGCGTGTAAAAATAAAGGGGTGGGTGGAGTCTGTTTTGAAACCCCCTGCATCCGGATCTATAAATAGCCATTGAGATCATTCTATTACATACATAGTGTCGACCTTTTATGGTTTTATATTCACACTGTTATCCGCGTGTCATAAATATGTCAATCTACTGGTGAAAACATGTCAGGTAGCATTTCGTACATTGCGATACCAGTTCAGATAGTTATGATGACTGGAATGTTATTTCGTTTGTCTATTCAGTCGAACGGGCTGATACTGTGCCATATTTGGGCTAGAGGTGCTAGAGTTTTCTCGTATGCCAGGTTTGGCATGAGGAAAGGCTGCTGGTAAAACCCGGAACTGAATGGAACGTTAAGGTAAAATTCCCACTTTCGTGGGCACCTTAGAAATAATCGTTTCTAGCATTAAAAAATAAAAAAATTTAGCTGTTAAAATGAAGCTAAAAGGCATTTCGTCGTTTTGAAATAATAACGAATGCGCTTCAAACAGGCAAGTTATGATATAAATGGTTATATACTTCTCAAAACAATTTACTGGTCAGTAAATATATTTAGTCGTGACTTGTCGTGGGGGAGGGGATATAAACAGGGGTAGATCTGTCTGGCGGAGCGCCGTATTTATCATCGCTTATTTGTTTTTATGTAAAAATGCCATTAACTGTACGTATCTTTGTCTTTACAGAAGATGACGAGCCTAATGAAATATCTACGAAAATGCGGTATGGTTGTCCTGCTCAGCATCTGTATAACACTAGTCAGCACAGATGACTTTGAATTTCCTTCGACCATTTTGCCTGTAGTAGACCGTGAATACATACAGCTCGGAAGCTATCAAAATGATTCCTCTTTTATTGTCAAGTACTGTAACGTGTATTGTGATGGACTGCTGAAGAGAACGACCAGGACACGCAGGTTTCAGCCGATTCCTTGGTGCCTCTTCTGCAGCTGTGACGAATACTGTGAACTCTTCGGAGACTGCTGTCCTGATATTCATGGACACTTTCGAACGGGCCAACCATCAGACGACAGTATCAAACGCCATACCTGTGTGCAGAACAGTCGTGACGTCAAGGTGATGAATAATCTGTATGGAATAGCAATGCTGCTGTCGTGTCCAGGAACCATTGGATCTCCTGATATTGAAGACATTCCAGGGGCGAGTGTCGAGGACAGACGTGAACTAGCCCCTGTCACTTCGTTAGTGACAAACATGAGTTACTACAACCAGCATATTGCCAAATGCAATGGAGAGAATTCTTTTGTTCTCTGGGACGAGGAGGAGGACTGTTCATCTGGCGCTGGTAGTGGATTTCACGCTGGTAGTGGATTTGGGTCTCCCGACGACGTTGACGAAAACGTCTGCCAGTACGCGTTCTATCTGAAAAGGGGCACAGCCCTACGACTTTGCGATCCGATTATCTATTCGGAGGCTGTTGACACGTGCAATATGAGTGGACTGTGGATTGAGTTTGATCCTGATTTGGTTACCTATTGCCATAGCGTGTATTATCCAGTTGGGTTGGGAAACACGGTTTACAGAAACATATTTTGTTTTCTCTGCAATGGACTAAAACCTCGGATGGTGATCACCGGCACTAAATTTTTAGATGGCATACCAACGTTCCCAAGAATAACCATACTAACGCGGTTTAAACAATGGCCTGTCATAGACCCATTCAGTGAACAGACAGCTTGTAAAAGAAATAGTTTGTGGGATCCTGCAAAGGTGAGTATACGTGTCTTATAATATATAACATTGAATACGACACCTACTATATAATACATATATATTTATCATAGCATAGCTAGCATATCCAGTGTAATCAAAATATGTGATATTTACATACTTTAAGAATTTTTAACTGCAACTTAATTGAGGCCATGTCAAAGCCTTGCATACCGAAACACGCTCTGGTAATAACCGCTATGCACACACACACACACACACACACACACACACACACACACACACACACACACACATGCATACACACATACATAAACAAACACACAAATACACACACACTGTCACGGAACATGCTCTTAAAATTTGTTTCGCCTGTGGCGATTTTTATTGTTAGAGGGCTGTGTGCTGTTTATTGCCCGTAGCCCAGATGGGCAACTTGTTACGTAATACTTCGCACGATCGGACATTCCAATATGCACTTAGTCCCGCTGTGGAGGCCATGTGGCGAGTAGTTACGTAATACCTCTGCGAGTGCGGTTTTACAACCGTGATTTTGGCTACGATGGCGTCAGTAAGTCTGACGATCAGAGAGAAATAATACCGACTCTAGTAGAGTCAGACTATGAGATGATACGTGAGGTACCGCCTTGTACTCCCAGGCCAATTCTGAATTTATAATAAATAGCTAGAATTTAGAGATATCTAGGAGAACGAATTAGGACGGCTCCAGGGGATCACTAACGTAGTCCGTTAGGACTTGGTAAATATCATTTCTGCTCTGTGTATAACCTTGATGTGATTGATGTGACTTTAAATATTTTAATACTGTATTATACCAATATTCTTTAGACAGTGTCTTCGGTCATCTGACGAAGTAAATCGTAGACTTCTTGTTCTAACATTATATGAGTATTTGGTAATATAAAGCTTAGCCAGTCATCCTAGAAGACCCTAGGTAAACTGTAGGTTATTGTCTTTATTGTGATAAGTATTAATTCTGTGTTACAAGGTTACTGAATGAGTAGTTAGGGTTAATTAAAAATTAATCCGTTAGGAATAGAGCTGTAATTCCTTTATTAATTAAGTTCCCCTGCAAGCGTTTCTAAATTATCACACGTTACGGAACGAGTAGTAAGGGTTAATTAAAAATTAACCAGTTAGGAATGGTGTTGTAATTCCTTTATTAATTAACTTCTCCTGTAAGCGTTTCTCAATTATCACACGTGTGGGTGTGGTGTAACGGTGAAGTGATTCGCATATTGTGTAACTAGACACCTAGAGATTAACTAATTAAGTGATCAGTTCTGGGTTGTTATTATTGCTGTTATTAATTTACTACTACGGCTGTACATTTGTCAGCGTAGATTAATACAGATTCCAAAGTGTATTGTGTTTTTGTTGTGTTTCTAGAGAACTAACGTGCTATAATAATATATACCTTATATAAGATCGTATCTCTGATCATACCTAGAGACGAGCCATACTAGGGTTTAACAGCCTGTTACAGAGAGATCTAATAGATATACAAGTAGGAGAGACATTTTGATAATCGTGTTTTATTCGGTTACGGGAATTATAGAATCCCCGTGACAGGAGTAGAAAATTGGGGCGCTCGTCCCGGATCTGAAACGGGACATGCATATTTAAAAAGGTATTGTTTGTAAATGGGGGCTTTATAAATTAATTTTACAAATTAACCAGAAGTAGCACGTTGTTCACTAGAAAATTAATTAATAATAAGTGCGTCATATCTAAACATGGATAAGAATTTGCTGGATAGGCCTACGCTCAGTGTAGTGGAGATTAAGCGAGCACGTAAGGCCGAGTTAGTTGAAATCGCGGGTGAGCGAGAAATTGATTTAACATCAGCTAAAACTTTAGGTGATATAAAGACAATTATTATCCAGGAAGTTTTTGGTGATAGGCCTGTTATGGAAGACAGTGAGATTGTTCCAGAGATAGAGATAAATGAGTTAAGTGTGGAACAACAATTAGCTTTTAAAAAGCTTGAGTTAGATAGAGAGAGAGAAGAGAGATAGAGATAGGGATAGAGAAGAGAAAGAGAAGAACGTGCATTAGATAGAGAGAGAGAGAGAGAGAGAAAAAGAAGATAGAGATAGGGATAGAGAAGACAGAAAGAGAAGAGAGGCATAGAGAAGATAGACAGGGATAGAGAATTCCAGTTAGAAAAATTAAAAGTGGAACATGAGTTAAAGTTGAATACTGAAGAAGTCAGACGAGAAGCCGGAAATGGGTTTAACATGTCGGAGGCTTATAGATCAGTGCCGGTATTTGATGATCAGGAGGTAGACATGTTCTTTCAACTATTTGAACGGGCCGCTAAGCAGCTAAATTGGCCGGAGTCTTAAGTGGACATTGTTAGCCGTGTCTAAGTTTAAGGGGAAGGCTAGTATAGCTTATAATTCAATGAGTGATGAGCGAGCAAGTCAGTACGACTTAGTTAAGGCTGCAGTGTTGAGGGCTTATGAATTACGACCTGAGGATTATCGTTTACGGTATAGCGAGTTGAGAAAAACGCAGGGTCAGTCTTATAGTGAGTTTGTGGCTAAGAAGGCAGGGATGTTTGATAAATGGGTTGTTTCTCATCAGGTAGAGTCATATACCGAGTTACGGGAGTTGTTGATCTTACAGGACATTAAAAATGGATTACCAGTTAGCTTACGTATTCATTTAGAGGATCGTGATGTCAAAAAGATAGAGGAGGCAGGCATAGTGGCAGATGATTACGTGTTAATACACAAAGCTCAGGCAGTACAGGGTAGTTCTTTACAACAGGGTGATAAGAAGAAATTTCAGCCAGGTTTTTCCCGGGAAAGTAACTATCGGGGAGAGTCATCTAGTTGGTCAGCTAGTCAGGCCAGGAATGCACCTGGTGGGCAAAGTAAGGATAGACCTGCTTTATCAGCCAATGCACGAACTTTTCGTCCACATTGCAGTTACTGTAAAAAGGATAACCATCTTATCGGGGACTGTTTTAAAAGGAAACGCGATAATGCGCAAGTGGTCGGTTTAGTGAGGTCAGCTCCGTTAGCGAGAGAGTTAATGGTTAGTCCCATGGCAGAGAAAATAAACCCGTATGTGTCCACTGGTATGGTTTGTGATGTGAAACAAGAATTGAGGCCTAAGGCTATATCAATCTATAGAGATACCGGGTGTAGTCAGAGTCTGATAACGCAAGAGTGTTTAGCTGGTATTGAAAATTCAGACATAGGACGTAGTTTGGCCTTAACCTCGGTTACTGGAGAAAATATGGTTGTCAGGTTACATAAGGTTTTCTTGTGTTCGAAGTTTGTGACGGGACCAGTCATTATGGGTGTTGTGAAGGACTTGCCTGTTGAAAACATAGGAGTTTTGTTGGGAAATGATTTGACTAGTCAGTGTTGTCAGCCGAAATGTGATCAACTGTTAATTAAAGACAGCACGTTACCAATAGAAGAGTGTGAGGTTGATGAGATTAAATATCCTGCGTGTGTAATGACTAGGGATATGACCAGTAGGTTAGCACAAGACGCAGAGGATATTTGTGATTTGTCTGATACGTGTGTTAGCCATGATATTGGAGTGGATGAGGTTATCAGTAATATGGTAGATAAGTCAACTGAGGAATTAAATGTGGTGGAACCTGTTGATCTCCCGCAGAGGGGAATTGAACCAGTTGTCTTTGATAGAGGAGATTTATCTTGTAATAGACAAGAGTTAATTCTAGAGCAAGGGGCTGATCCAAAATTGTTGGCAGTTCGCACTACATTGTTAACTGAGAGAGTATTAATAAATAAGAGAGTTAGAGATCGGAGGTTGCCGGCGACCGAACTAGCTAGGACGCCACTGAGCCATGCTCAGAACAAAATAAAATCAGAGTTTGATAGGAAGGCTAGGAAGCAACTGAGCCATGCTCAGAGCAAAATAAAATCAGAGTTTGATAGGAAGACTAGGAGTCGGGAATTTAAACCAGGGGATAAGGTGCTGCTGTACCTTCCCATTAAACGGGGTTCATTACAGAACAGGTATTTCGGTCCCTATGTTGTGCACAAACGGGTTAATGAGACAGGGTATGTGATAAACACTCCTGATAGGGTTAGGAAAAGTAGGTATTGTCACATCAATTTGCTAAAAGGTTATTTTGACAGACTGCCGAGAGTTCCAGAGAGACCGGTCCAAATTGAGAGACACTCAATTTCCTGTGATGACGTCAAGACTGCAGAGGTCAAGTTGGCCAACGGCCAGATTCTAGCAGACTTGAACCCCCAGCGAGCAAAGCTGACTACTTTGATACAAGACAATGTTTCCATTTGTCGGGACCTTCCAACGGTTACCAATACATTAAGCCAAGATGTGCGCTTGGAACCCAACGCTACACCGATTCGACAGCATGCCTATCGGAGAAAACCTGGAAAACGTACGACGCTGAAAAGGAAGGAAACGAAGTTCCATTGGTCAGGTGAATGCGAGAAGTCATTCGACCGTATCAAGCAGATGCGCTACTCGTCTCCCGTGATGGCAGCACGAGACTACCGAATGCCGTTCAAGCTAGCTGTGGGTGCCAGTGACGTGGGTGCTGGAGCTGTGCTGTTCCCAGAAGACGAAGACGGACTGGACCATCCTAATGAAAGCCTCCAACCAGAGAGTTTTGAGATGGGGTCTTCTTCTGCAAGAATACCCAATTACCATCGAACATATCAAGGGCACATCCAATGTAATCGCTGATGCCCTGTCCCGAAGTTGAACGTTATGATAATGTGTTGACATTCTTTATTTCTGTTTTGTTTATATACATTTTATTTGTATACCAGGGACTCAGAGACTCAGTGTGATGACTGGTAGTCACCTTATTATTACATGTGTTATAAATGCCCGTATGCGTCGGTTAACGCACCTTTTTGTTTTAATGTAGTATATTTCCCTATTCCTAGAGTAGAGGAAATATCCTTTTTGAGGTGGGGGTGTGTCACGGAACATGCTCTTAAAATTGTGGCGATTTTTATTGTGTTAGAGGGCCGTGTGCAGTTTATTGCCCGTAGCCCAGATGGGCAACTTGTTACGTAATACTTCGCACGATCGGACATTCCAATATGCACTTAGTCCCGCTGTGGAGGCCATGTGGCGAGTAGTTACGTAATACCTCTGCGAGTGCGGTTTTACAACCGTGATTTTGGCTACGATGGCGTCAGTAAGTCTGACGATCAGAGAGAAATAATACCGACTCTAGTAGAGTCAGACTATGAGATGATACGTGAGGTACCGCCTTGTACTCCCAGGCCAATTCTGAATTTATAATAAATAGCTAGAATTTAGAGATATCTAGGAGAACGAATTAGGACGGCTCCAGGGGATCACTAACGTAGTCCGTTAGGACTTGGTAAATATCATTTCTGCTCTGTGTATAACCTTGATGTGATTGATGTGACTTTAAATATTTTAATACTGTATTATACCAATATTCTTTAGACAGTGTCTTCGGTCATCTGACGAAGTAAATCGTAGACTTCTTGTTCTAACATTATATGAGTATTTGGTAATATAAAGCTTAGCCAGTCATCCTAGAAGACCCTAGGTAAACTGTAGGTTATTGTCTTTATTGTGATAAGTATTAATTCTGTGTTACAAGGTTACTGAATGAGTAGTTAGGGTTAATTAAAAATTAATCCGTTAGGAATAGAGCTGTAATTCCTTTATTAATTAAGTTCCCCTGCAAGCGTTTCTAAATTATCACACGTTACGGAACGAGTAGTAAGGGTTAATTAAAAATTAACCAGTTAGGAATGGTGTTGTAATTCCTTTATTAATTAACTTCTCCTGTAAGCGTTTCTCAATTATCACACGTGTGGGTGTGGTGTAACGGTGAAGTGATTCGCATATTGTGTAACTAGACACCTAGAGATTAACTAATTAAGTGATCAGTTCTGGGTTGTTATTATTGCTGTTATTAATTTACTACTACGGCTGTACATTTGTCAGCGTAGATTAATACAGATTCCAAAGTGTATTGTGTTTTTGTTGTGTTTCTAGAGAACTAACGTGCTATAATAATATATACCTTATATAAGATCGTATCTCTGATCATACCTAGAGATGAGCCATACTAGGGTTTAACAGCCTGTTACAGAGAGATCTAATAGATATACAAGTAGGAGAGACATTTTGATAATCGTGTTTTATTCGGTTACGGGAATTATAGAATCCCCGTGACAGACACACAAACACACACATGCACACACACAACACACGCACACATACATAAACAAACACACAAATACACACACACAAACAAACACACACATACACACATACACATAAACACACACACACATACACATATATATATACACACACACACACACATACACACCTGGACATTAAGCGCCACCAAGTTTTGACCATGTGGCTCATACTTCGCAAATAACCGTATCGAGTTTGTGGAGATAGAATGCTACAATTGATGTTCTCTGTATAGAGACGATAATGAAACATTGACAGCAAGCGACACTATCTTTACATCAATATTTAATGTATCCTATGGAAAAACAAATGAAACCGTAAATATGTATCAACTAACAATGGCAATTAACTATGGAGCGTGAATCAAACGTTCTCCTAGGTAATTTGTTCATGTGCCCTCGGCAAATAAGTTGATGCGCGGTCGATTTGGGATCGATCCCCGTCAGTGGGCCCATTGCGCTATTTCTCGCTCTAGCCAGTGCATCACGACTGGTACATCAAAGGCCATAGTATGTGCTATCCTGTTTATGGGATGGTGCATATAAAAAATCCCTTGCTGTTAATTGAAAAGAGTAGCGCATGAAGTGTCGACAGCGGGTTTCCTCTCTCAATATCTGTGTGGTCCTTAATCATATGTCTGACACCATATAACAGTAAATAAAATGTGTTGAGTGCGTCGTTAAATAAAACATTTAATTCATTTCCTTTATAACAACTCTACCAAACCGGGCACTGGGATGTAAATTGACACAAGACATGCTTTCGATATATAAAATTTGTTTTTAAATTTACCACGTAGGCAATAAAATTAGCAATCTCAATATGTGTTATTACAGTGTAAGAAATATAGTTTACTTTCCTTTTATTCTTCCAGAAAATGTGTCGCCAGCTTTACTGCCGGAATGGAAGAATTTTGAAAAACAACGAGTGTTTGCCCGTCAGTACTGATGCTTTTGGTGATATATATAGCTTTGACGTCATCCTAAGGCCACGTGACCATCAGACTAAAAATGCAGCTCGAGAGTGGACACTTCTCACGGAGATTATGATGTCATACTTCCAAATCAAGATGTCCGAACTGCGTTCAACGAATTACGTTTTCACTTTCTCGGTGGATTCCTATTTAATTCTGAGACTATCCTGTAAACTGTTGGTCACAGAACACACGGACAGAATGGATCTAGAAGAACGATTGCTAACTCTAGTGTCTGGCGAGTGGGAAACAACCTTCATGGGTGAATATTACCTGTTTGCGTCATCCATTTCAGCTGAAAATGATTACAGTTTCAAGGACAAAGCTACCTATTGGTCAGACCCAGTGTCGGGTATGTGCTGTAATTTGGTGTCCAACTCCTTCGAACTGAAGCCCTTGAATATGACCCTTACTCCTAACACTATAACAGTTACCGAGAACTTTGGTTGTCCATACGTCAAACTGGACGCTATTGACATTGTACATCACACCAGTGGATGGATAGAGCTACTTTATGCTAATGTTTCTCTTCCCAAGATGCACGTTTCATTTTTTCGGTCAGGAGAGGTGGGAGTGTGCATCGACACGTTGATGACGGCTTATAATGGATCTGGTTTCGACAACATTTCTCTAGAAGTAGACAGCGTTGTCGTGGTGCAGAACATGCTGTCCTTCATATGTGTGACCGTTTCACTGTTGTGCCTGGCCTGTACGTTCCTCACTTACTGCGTGTTCCCAAGCCTCCGAACTCTACCGGCCAAGAACAACATGTTTCTCATAGCGAACCTCTTCCTTGCGCAGCTGCTGTTTCAGTTTGGAATTGGGCACACGGAACACAAATTGGTCTGCGTCATCATTGGAATAGTCATCCACTACCAGTGGCTGAAAGTCGTCTTGTGGATGAATGTGTGTTCGTTCCATATGTTCAGAGTGTTCGTCCTCACGCCTGGTCGACCCTCTTGTTCGTTATCTCCGTCCAACTATATTCTTCGCTATGTGGCTTACACAGAAGTGGTGTCCTTGCTTATAATAGGAGTCACTGTCGGAGTGTCTATGGTCATCTCGCAAGGTCAAGATCTTGGTTACGGTGGACACGCCTGTTATTTGTCTAGCCCAGTTCGTGTGGGATTTGCATTCGTGCTACCCCTTTCTATCGTTCTGTGTTCAAATATATTGTTCTTCGCAGTCACCGTTTATTTCATATCAAATACAGAACAAATCGAACGCCAGACAGGAAAAGACCGTCGGAATGTTTATGTGTATGTTAAATTGTCTACCCTGACGGGAATGTTTTGGACCGTGTCCATACTGTCTGAATATGTGGATGTAGAGGCACTGTCGTATATAGCCATTGCTTTGAATGGAAGTCAAGGATTGCTGTTATTCGTGTGCTACGCATTAAACAGGCGTGTCATGCCCCTGTGGAAAGGGGCATGCACGAATATATTTCAAAGATCTAGTAGAAACAATGCAAAGAATACAACAGCAAGCATCAGTGTTTGAGTTATTTGGTTTGGCTATTTGAGGTAACTACAAAAGACTATTAAAAGGCGAACGTTTAATTGATCTTTCAAAATGAAATTATGCATTTACCTCTTGGGTGAATGTTCTGGTCGATTTTGTAAAATAACTGGTCCCGTTGTAACCACTATGAAACATTTTGATTTAAAAAAAAGTATGAATCTTTATAAAAAATACCTTACAAGTTTTATTGGGTTTTGTTTTTGTTACTGTACTCTAGTGGTCCGGAATAAAACGTTCAACGTGACTGTATTCGGACATCATAGCTTCTAACGAGGTGGACACTGGGATACAAAGGAAGCGAGAGATAGTTAATTAATTTATGACAGGTGAACAAACAGATTAAAGGGATTTCGCCCTCAATACGGAAGTTGTTTTGTGCGTGAAGATGAATGACACAAATGTGTTTACAGTTAACATACTAACCACTAATACACCTAGACAATGTACAAAATAATAATAGAAGTTTACCTTGTTTCCATTAGCATATCGAATCTTCACAGGATAGGGATCAAACGTTATGACATTGCAAGAATAGCGGTAAGGTACCTCTTCCAGCAAGGTACTGTAATTGATAGAAATATTGACAGTATTTCGAGGGAAAGCTGCTTTATGGATAACATGACCGTGTAAACTATTTTTAAACATATAGCTAATTGACTGTTGTCCGTGATAGGTACTACGATCTATCATTTTAACTTGATGTCCGTGGTTATATCCATTAAACGGTTCAAGCAAGCTGTCCTTGGCTGGCCCGCCTCTTTTTATTGTGCTATAAACCCGTTAAAGGTACTTCGCCTTCCATAAGACGCAATTATTTCCATGAGAATGCCCAATCCGGCATCCATATTTATTTCTGAAATGTGAGGCAATAATTAAAGCATTGGAGGAAATAAAGGATTCTCTTGCATCCAAATATATTATTTTTGTATATTCAACACCACTTAATTGGGATGGTGATACGAAAGTGCGTCTTTTTATTGATTGCCAATGAACACCAGTTGTTTTGGCATCGGGGGCAATGAAAAGGCAGACTCAGCTGCCAAGTCTTCTTTAGATTTGCCTCAATCCGGGTTGGTGTTCCCTACATTGAGTTTAAGCATGACATTAACCAATTCAACTTTTTCACTTGGCAACATGATTTGCGAATACTCTTCATTTTGTCAAGCAAGGATGAAATCATCTTGTGTACTATCGGTATTACATATTTTATACATTCATTTATTCTGACGAAGGATCCTCCACATCAGTGTGAGCACTGTCAGTGTATTCTGACTGTATGTCACATGTTGGTGGGGTGCAATCATCTTAAGCAAAAGAGGAAAGATATGTTTGATAGGAGAAATGTGATGGAATCATTTCCATGTTGAAATGTATAAGTGCTAATTGTACTTATCTATATTTCTATTTCTACACAGATCTTAACACCGAGTTTTAATTTTACTGTTGAATTTCTATATTGATGTTAATTATCATTTGATTTACACACCTTAGTTTGACATCCAAAATTCGATGTTGTTTTTTTTATGCTTGAGTGTCGTTCTTCATTCAAAATAATTTGATCAATATTTTTGTAAGTATACATTTCAGTACTTTGCTTGAAATAGTATTTTATGCACGTTTGTGCGCACTCAGCTGCGCTGTAGACAAAGGGCCCCCTTCTACGAAGCGATCTTAGACCTAATGTCACCTTAAGTGCAGAATAACGTTATGTACTCAAGGTGACCTTAGAGCTAAGACAGTGATTCGTAGTTACAGACACTCATAACTTTATAATATCTTTTGGAATAAGTATTGTGCAGCGATCCCGTTTAGATTATTCTAATGGTAGATTCGAATCATCATGAATGCCAGCTTCTATTAAACGCTTTAGAAACGATGTTTATTTTAGTGTATTACTGGTAAATAAATTAACGCCTTCATCTTCAATTTTCTTGGGGGTGGGGACTTTAGTTCTAAGGACGAAGTGCCTTTAAAACACGCTCGGTGGGATCCAGTGACCGTAATGCGAACCAAGTACCCACCATTCTTAAGTTCAACCACTGAGACCGGTTATGAAGTAGCATGTCAAAAGACGAACGCTCCTCCACCCACCTACAGTGCATGGAGTTGGGGTGTATTATCTTCAGAACATGGAGACAATGCCCCGCCCAGCTACCAACCCACGCCGATTCCAACGTCTGTTAATAAATAAAAAAATGTTGCGTCAATAAATGAAATCACGTTCCCTTGTGTAACGTTGGTCGCTTTTTACGCATTTCCGCCCACACCAATAATACTATACTTGTTCTGTCACGTTCATAATGACGACCTGCTTGCATTGACTGCAGACAGCTGAAACGTGCTCAAGCTTTGATTTCGAAATGCTGCTTCCATTTAGCCTAGGGTCGTACCTAGTGGGCTGTGGCAAAGCGGCAGTTTTTCCCTCAGAACAATATTTTGTTAAGTGCTCCATTTCTTTCTATTTAAATAGGTCCTAAATGGAAAAGGACCCTTTTTCAATGTGCTCTAATTGTTTATATAAATATATATATATAACAAACCGAATAAAATGGCCGGTTTACTGAGATTTAAACAGATAGCCTTTGCAACCATTTTTATTTTTACTATTGACATAACCAATGTGGAAACGTGTTAAATTGTGTTTCAAAACCAACTATAAATGTATTAAAGTGTAAATCTCTCTCTCTCTCTCTCTCTCTCTCTCTCTCTCTCTCTCTCTCTCTCTCTCTCTCTCTCTCTCTCTCTCTCTCTCTCTCTCTCTCTCTCTCTCTGGCCATCGGTCTACAGGCTGGTTGGTACTGGGTTCGGATCCCAGTTGAGGCATGGGATTTTTAATCCAGATACCGACTCCAAACCCTGAGTGAGTGCTCCGCAAGGCTCAATGGGTAGGTGTAAACCACTTGCACCGACCAGTGATCCATAACTGGTTCAATAAAGGCCATGGTTTGTGCTATCCTGCCTGTGGGAAGCGCAAATAAAAGATCCCTTGCTGCCTGTCGTAAAAGAGTAGCCTATGTGGCGACAGCGGGTTTCCTCTAAAAAACAGTGTCAGAATGACCATATGTTTGACGTCCAATAGCCGATGATAAGATAAAAAAATCAATGTGCTCTAGTCGCGTCGTTAAATAAAACAAACTTTACTTCTTTTTTCTCTCTCTCTCTCTCTCTCTCTCTCTCTCTCTCTCTCTCTCTCTCTCTCTCTCTCTCTCTCTCTCTCTCTCTCTCTCTCTATATATCTCTCTATATATATATATATATATATATTGCCATCCCATTTATTTCAAGTTAGATACGGCTGATTGATGTAGCGTTGCCAATGAGTTGTTTAATCTCTACGACATTAAAGCATCATGTCCCATCATATTTATTCGATTGATAATAGACGAGAAAATGTATTGCATATAAAGCTAAGTCACCGATGATGTAGCAATTTAAAAGCTTAAGCGGGTTTTACATCGTGGTACATGATATTGATTCCTCATATAGTTGATGACACTGTCTATATGTTTTCTTCTTCACTGTATTAATGACAGATACTTTTTTTTATATCCCATTCCTAATGATTTTACTACGTGCAAATGCAATACATAAATCTTTAAAGGGACCGACCCCAGTTTCAGCCCATGAAAATGCACACTAAGTTTAGATAATCTACAAACCTGTAACACATTTGGATAAAGTTACAATTGAGTGAAACATGAGTCTCTGACTTTGAAATGGTAAAATACCCTCTAAAATAGACTAAAACTCGACTCCATAACTGTTACTTTTCAGACGCACATGCGTTTTTTAAAATATGAGAAATGCATTTTGTGATATTAAAAACACCAGGATGACCAAAAACACTTCGAATGTACGGAAATGGATAATCTAAACAATAAAATCTAAGTAAAGTAAGTTTTTAGTTGTCAATAACGGCTCTAATAGTAAAACATGTGCCTTAGTGTTTAAAAACTAGGGTATGTCCCTTTAAGGGACCACAAAAACACAGAGCACATATATTTTGCAGTCATTATAAGACTAGATAAAGCTAACTCTTAAGGTGTATTTATTTTTTCCGCTAGGAAGAAACACATTGGATTTAGCAAAACCAAAATTGATAATTTAAATAAAAACAAGTAAACAACGACTCCCTGAACAACAAAACGGTCGGATTAGCCAAAACCATTTCATACTGCCTGAATTAGAATCATATGAGTGCACTTAACAAAGAACCACTGTGCTGTGAATTTATCTAACTACTAAGTTTATTTTTGGTATATGGCTATCATCACATAGCTGCAAGAATTTTTTTTATTTTATTTATTGATTTAAAAACAAAGAAGTATTTAAATGTACTTCTACAAAGATGATACTATACTATTGTACTATACTGTACTGTACTGTACTGTACTGTACTGTACTGTACTATACTTAGCTCGAGTGTCCTCTAGCTTTTATGTAGGGGGCAGACTGGCTTTTGCCTGAATGAAACAAAAATGCCCGAATGTGGATCACAACATGTATTCATATTAGCATTACTACCAAACCGCATTGGGTTTCTTCGTGTAGCGTTGGTACTGGTTAACAACATGTAAATTTAATAGTATGGTTCGACTCAAGAATAATCAGATTTAGGAAGAAATATGTATTTTTGATAGAGTAGCTCACGACCATTTGGTTGTCCACAATTCCGCTGTTATTACATAGATTTTGTTCTCCAGCTGTGGTCTACACTTGGACACTCGAGCTATATTATACTATACCTTGTACAAACAAGAACAACTTAGAAGGAAACTGTTTAACTTTAACAGTTGATCATTTCGTTTTCCTTCGGATTATAATGTGCTATTCAGGGTGCTTCTTGATTGGTTGCGGACTGGCAAACGGACTGTCAGCTTCCATTTCCACAATTCAAACACTCGTCGGTTGGCAGTGTACGATAGAAAAATGAAAACGCCCTGCGTTGCATTGAGAAGGATGGACAAGAGAGAAAGAATATTTCTTCCTTCGTTCGAGACCTCAGAAATCAGGGCAAAGATCCAGAACATACCGGTAAACACAGACAGCTTTCCGTAAATGACTATGTTTTCCCTCCCATTATTTAGGCTTTCTCCAAGCCTGCTGATTTTAGAAATAGTGCAGACACTGAGCACGAAAAAGACAATGTTTGACGTGACTACCAAAGCTAAAGGCAGTACGAACGCTATGGCGATACGAAGATACGACGAGAGGTAACATCGACCGATTCCATATCCTATCTCTGCGCCTTCAGAGTCCAGAAGACTGAAAGCCACGTTGGCAGCAACGATCATCGCCGATGTTCCATTTGCGTAAATTCTGTACTTGGTTAGCCGACCTCTGTTAGTTATTATGTTAATAGGCTTGGACGCGTCCAGGACAAACACGCTAAACATCTGGTAAGAACAGACGTTCATCCATAAGAGAGCAGACAGCCAGAAATAATGGATTAAAATACCTATTACCTTACAGAGCACGTCATTGTCGCTAGCTGGCAGGCCGAACTGTAGAAATCCTTGGGCTAAGAAGAGAAATATCACTAGATGTACGGTATTTATTGACGCGTTTGTCCTCAAAGAAGGAAACGTGCAGAAGGTAAAAAAGGTCAACATCAGGCATGCCATCGACAGTAAGGTACAAATGAGCGAAATGTATTTCTTCGCGATGTCAAAGTCACTCGGTTCAAGCAGTGTTCTGTAGATATTTTGAAGCTGTTCTATACAGACAAATATTTCATGTTTTTGATAATAGTAGAACTTCCCAGTGGACAGCTTTACGTTGGCATAATGTAATACCACAGAGCCATCGTCTGTCCAGTTGAAATCTGAAGAGTTGAGTTTAACTGATGCACAGAAATACACTTGAGTGATGTCGATAAGAAATCCGGAGTCCATGGAGGAATTCGGCAAATTCGCAATGCCAGGGATAGTGTGGCAACACGAACCGTTACTGGGGTAGGATATGAAGGTCTTTGTATAGTCTATGTCATACTGGTGACGAGCGAAATCCGACAGCGAGAATCGGTACTGCGTTTCGTTGAAAGTGATGTTCCAGTGGTCGGTAAACGCGCCGTAAAGATATTCCTCGAAATGTTTTCTCGAAGTATTCGACCGGACTTTAAACTGTAAAACCAAGCTTAGTGCTTGTCCATTCGTCTTCACATTTGAACTCAGTTGCTGGAAAACCATGGCGTACTGACATACTTTCAGACTTGCAAGAAACTTTGCCCATTCGTTAGCCATGGCAGTTATGAACTGGTCGCATATGTCGCTCGCTGAGTTTTCATCAAAGACGACCATGGCTTTGAAGCTGTATCCAGTTACGTTTGTCGTCAGATGTATCAGATCACATTTCCCTTTCTTTAATAGCTTACCCTCACCGCAGTAAATATTTCGGCATATTTTCTGGAAAAAAAGAAAAGAAAAAGAACACAAAATGTAAATATTCAATTCTCAATTCTCTAATTGGTATTTAATGTGGAATATTGTAAATCAAACCCAACTACAATCAGTAAACATATTAAAAGGTGAGTTCCCCCCCACCCCCAAAAAAAAAATTAAAATAATAATCCATGTTTGTGGTTGTTTAATAGCCCAGATATAGTTCTATAAATAATACTTTGATACTTACGTACTCTGTTACATTTCATTTATTATTCTTATTCCAGTTGTTAATATTGCTGTTAATGCAGATGATTATTTAATTGCTGCAAGAGTACACTTAAAAGGTTTGGTTTTTATGTAAAATTGATGGATTATTTTAGGAATCAGTCACTAATTTGAAATAATAAAATAACATTATTGCTGAAAGAGTAGGGTGAATGCAGTTTTATTTTATTTATGTTTTTTAAAGGTACACGATGTGCATCGGCCTCGGTGATGCCGTGGTTACGCTATCGGGAATAAGACTGGTAGGCAATGGGTTCGCAGTCCGGTACCGCCTACCACAAAGGGCGAGGTTTAATGACTCAGTGTGTAGGTTTAAGCCTACTATACCAGCTTCTCTCTCACTAACCTCTAACCCACCGTCCTGAACAGACATACCAGGTAGGTGATGTATGTGTCCTGGACAGACAGCCCAGATAGCTGAGCTGTGTGCCCAGGACAGCGTGCTTGAACCTTAATTAGATACAAGTATGAATGAATGAACAGTATGTGCACTACCTAGATGTGTTGGTGCACTGCTGTTATCGGCCAGTGCACCACGACTGGTACATCAAAGGCCGTGGTATGTGCTATCCTGCCTGTGGGATGGTGCAAATAAAAGATCCCTTGCTACTAATGGAAAAATGTAGAGGGTTTCCTCTCTAAGACTGTCAAAATCATGAAATAGCCGATGATTCATAAATCAATGTGCTCTAGTGGTGTCGTTAAAGAAAACAAACTTTTTTCTTTTCATTATATCGGGTTAGTTAGAACATTTTAATAACATTGGCAGTGGGAACTGATTTGGAGTAGGTGAACCTTGAACAAAGACTACTATACTAACCCTCACAGGATCGTACCACTGGTCTGTGGTACACGACACGGATGTCTGATCGCATCTCGTGCACAGCAGAATGTCGTACACAGAACTCCACGTGTACTTTGGCGTCATTCGAACGTAGCCGCTTTTCTCGACCCTGAATCCGTTACACATATAGCAGTAGATATTGCGGAACTGTCCGTGTCGGTCGCTGACGGGGAAGTTGAGGTATTTGCAGTTGTAGGCTATGGCGTCGTGGTAGTAGCGCCATTTCCCGGTAACATTGCACTCCGAGATGACGTTTTCGGCATTCATTAGGACGTCGCATTTCCGCAAGGTGCTTGAGATGCTGGTGGGTGGTTGGTAGGATGCAGTGCAGGCAGAAAGGTCAGGGTGTGTCGCATTTCCCGTCAAATTAACCCCATCGCAGATGACTTCTTTCGTCCATGCAGTGAAAGTCAACTGATGGTTGCATTTAGCGATGCGTGCGTTTTTGTACACCGCGTGGTTCACCAAGGATGTAACCGGGTTGTCGTTATGACCCAAGTCCTTTTGTCCGCTCGAACTAGGGCGGTGGCAAGATTTGGGGCACGTCGATATCATGAAATGACCAGAATTGTCGTAAAGAGTTTCACTGTTTTGCGCATGGGTTGCCACGCACCTAACGCCGTTGTTCTTCAAAGAGCGAATATTTCCGAAGATATCCGGGCAGCAGTTGCCGTAGATGTCGCAGTTTTTGTCACAGTTGCAGTCCATGCACCATGGTGTGATTTTGGTCTGTGCTTTGATGTACTTCTTCTCGGTGCCGTTGCAGTACACGTTGCAGTGCAGCACGAAGAAAGGGATCCTGTCAGGCAGGTTGACATTCAGTGTGTGCACTTTTCCAAACTGGAGGCAGCAAACTGTTAGAAACAGAACCAGTCCACCACACGCCATTGTGTACGTGATTCTGTAACAAGAAAGAAAAACTATAGATAAACAAGACAGGACATTTTCTTAACATCTCATCTTAATATGTACATCAGGGCGGGACGTAGGCCAGTGGTAAAGCGCTCGCTTGATGCACGGTCAGTCTAGGATCGATCCCCGTCGGTGGGCTCATTGGGCTATTATATCTTTTATATGCGCATACTACGGAATTGATATACCAGTCGTGGTGCACTGGCTGGAACGAGAAATAGCCCAAATGGGCCATCAACGGTGATCGATCCTAGATCGACTGTGCATCAGACGAGCGTTTTACCATTGAGCTACGTCCTTCCCCGCACACGAATAGCTGCACTACAAGTGGTGGGTAATCTGGTTTACGTGCAAGATGTAGTAGCATGGATCTTCTTTCCTAGACTCCGTGGAATCGTTTCCAATTCTTGCTGAAAGACTGGTGTATCGAAATCTTGGTAGGTCAAGAAAGTCTGCACACACACACACACACACACACACACACACAGAGAGAGAGAGAGAGAGAGAGAGAGAGAGAGAGAGAGAGAGAGAGAGAGAGAGAGAGAGAGAGACCACACACATCCCTGCTTACGACGAAACCAAGTTTTCCCACTTATTTTAAAGAGCATTTACCGCTAATACACAACTTCCATTCAAGTAGTTGCATGTAGAAACCTCTTCTAAAAATCCTGGATCGTCTGCGAGAAAGTAAATTTAACACGGCCATACATCTCTTTAGTGACGGCATGTTTCTTCTTTTAACCCCCAGGCCATTGTCGCACAAGTTCCATTATATCTGGTACCATAACTTTTGTCCATTCAATATCAAATCGTATCCTACATGGAGAATAGAAAGCATTTTGCTAATGACGCTTTGGTAATTTCGAGTAGATTTATTTATATCAATATTGCGCAGCTCTGTAAAATTCCATTGTCTGTACATACCTGCTTTGTTAGCAAATGAATAGAATTAGACTAAGTGTACCTGTATCATCGTTGTGTTCAGGCACTCCATATGGTTCAAGATAATGGTCTATTAAATATCGTGTTACATCGAGCGTGCATTAAGCTCTCAGTTGGCACTCCTAGCGGTTCTATTATTTCGCAGCACTATTAGGTTTCTACACATAAAACATGCAGGTTGTGGAATCATTTCGATCATACTCAGTAGACCTAAACATTTAAAAGATTTCCGGTTTTGAATAAATTAATGAATGAATTGTATTGATGACGAAAACAACACTAGTTAATGTGTGTTCAACACATGTAAATAACGAACAACGTCTGTTTATCAAATTATCAATAAAGCACTGTAAACAGCTGTGAAAGCGTCACATTTATGGCGTAAATCAACATAGCATACTATATATAAACATATATATATATATATATATATATATATATATATATATATATATATATATATATATATTTAATCTCTATGGTACTGTGGCAAACAAAACCTGTATTGAACTAATAAATCAATACATAACGAAAAACATACATAGATTTGAAAACATCACAGATGCTTATACAATAGATTATAAATTGTGTACGAAATAACGTAGAGTATGTGCTTATTTTTGCTATTCACAAAGAAAACCACGAAAATGTTGCCAATTCTGCACCACGATCCACAGTACCCTGGGGTTTTATTCCTGGTTTTTAATTACTATCTGCGTCGTCAGAACCTTCACTTACGGTGCTTTGGTCGTAGGACAAAGCCCTCGTCAGACTGGTTGGTTTTCTTCCCTCCGTCTCATCCTGAACCTGACAAATGGTATACCGAATTCCGTGGTATGTGGTGTCCTGTCTGCTGTCTTACTGGAAACATGTAGCAGGATTCCTCCGAAGACGTGTTGAAATTGTCAAACATCCAACATCCAATAGCCGATGGATAAATTAATCAATATGCTCTAATGGTGTCAGTGGGCGGGGCGTAGCCCGGTGGTAAAGCGCTTGCTCGATGCGCGATCGATCTGGGATCGATCCCCGTCGGTGGGCCCATTGGGCTATTTCTCGTTACAGCCAGTGCACCACGACTGGTATAACAAATGCCGTAGTATGTACTACCCTGTCTGTGGGATGGTGCATATTAAAGATCCCTTGCTGCTAATCGAAAAGAGTAGCCCATAAAATGGCGACAGCGGGTTTCCTCTCTCAATATCTGTGTGGTCTTTAACCATATGTCTGACGCCATATAACCGTAAATAAAATGTGTTGAGTGCGTCGTTAAATAAAACATTTCCTTCCTTATGGTGTTATGAGACAAAATAATTCTCTTACCTGAGATTTTTGTTACCTGACGAAATTTTATATAGAAATTGATCATCAATACACACATTCAATGATTGGATTGATTAAACTTTAAACTTACCTACCTTCAGTATTTGACTTTTTTTGTCCACAGTGGAAGTTTAATATCCTACTCTATATTTTATATCGTCGGTAGTTTGGGGGGATTTAGCTTTAAACCGTAACCCACCATCCTTTAATACCCGCTCCTTTGTTTATCGCATGCTAAATTGGTGACTTAAAATAAATGCACGTACATTATATCGCTAAAATAACATTTACTCAAACGTTTTACTTTACTCTCATACTATTAACCTATTTGCAAGCCGCGCTGTCATTAGCAAGAATCTATTGTCAGACCGGTATTTTCTGGTTCGGGTTTAGAACATGGACGCACTGTAATAATGTAAAACGACGATGTCCTGCTGTAATGCAGAACATATGAATGGTACAGATATATTTAACACTCGACCGTAGTGTGATGGTATCCTAAAATAACACCACATCAAAGTCATTATTAATGGCACTTGGGATTGTTCCAGAAAAGTGACAGGTTGCCGTGCTACGTTCGTAATGAGTCTCTCTCTCGTCCACTGAGAGTGGTTAAATAAAACCCGATATTTTCCTTTACTTTCCTCTCTTATTTAACTCTCAGTCTTAATACAATGTGTTATTGCAAAAAACACAAAAACAACACCATAAATAAATAAATAAATAGATAAATAAGCACTTCATAATATGCTTATTAATATCTCATGAAAAAAACCAGTACAGTTGAAAAAGTACATGCACTATTTGTATTTATTGTGGTATTTTTGACCAGCATTTAAAATATTAATTTCAAATAATTGTAATGTCTTCGTCTGGTACCATATATTGGTAGGTACTGGTTAAGTTAGTGATTGATTGAAAACATTTTATTGCATAAACAATAAAAGGATTAGGCGTACGTTTGCCAAAATCAATACGCTAGCAAGCTCCTATAATAATCGCTTTGCTATCAATAGATCATTTGTTTACAAGCCAACATGACTTGTGCATCTGAGAGTAACGTTTTCATAACATTGTGTTAAAGTGCGTGACGGTTAATAAATAGAGATTATTATATGGTCGTGTGTATAATAATCTGATACTGATGTTACCAAACGAGTGTGAGAATTTTTGTACATGTACATGAATACTCACGTGCGCGTGTAATAATCTCTTTGTTAACCATCGTATTATTATTATTATTATTATTATTATTATTATTAACGATGAAATGACGTAATTTTTTTTAGAAATGATGTTATGTTCGTAAGTAACTCATCTTCCCTTTATAGAAACAAAATAAAGTTACAATTGATACTGATTTATTTAATGAAATATAAAATATAATAACAAATTTCATATATACAGAGCTAAGACTGGATAAGCAAAGCCATTTTAAAATTAAGTCTTTGGTTGGTCATGTGATTATTTGTTATTACACGTGTGGTTCGTGCGTTTTTTATTACCTCGGCTATGTTGAACCATGTGGATAATGTTTGTTTTTTACTATTATTCACATGGTTAAATATAACTGAGTTAATAAAAGTCATACGAATCACACGTGTTTCCTAACAGATAACCATCGAAATGTGACCTTTCTTACCTGATACGTTGGCGTGTGCAAAGTTGATAAATTACCTGCTGAATTAAGTTCAGATGCTCGAAACCGTAGTGGTATAGGAGCATGTTAAGATATATCGCTGAATTGTTTTCAGTTCGCTGTGTGTTAGGGTCTAGCTGTGCGCTTTGATCTGGGGATAGCGATGCAGAAATGTCTGAGCTTTGTGTAGCAATCGTAACATAATGCTCGCTATCGTTTTCTAAAGGTATCTCTGGATCATATGTGCCAGTGTTAGATATAACTCTGGTGTAGTTGTCACCTTGGGAACTTGGAAGAGTAAATGTTTCAGGTTGTTATGTGATGAAATCAGAACAGTGGCAGTCCAGCATATTATGCAAAATCAAATTGTTGGTGATGAATTAGTTCACGGCTATATGGAGAGAATGCAAAAACCAAACGTTTGATGATCACATTACTACATGTATATTGGCTCTCTGTGAAGCCAGGCTTGTGTTCATTGCATATGGAACAATCTCTCGTGGTCTTACAAAACTAGTCTTCACTGATATCGTTAACAATTTGTTTTGTTTTTTGACAATGTGCATGTACAGAATATTTTATTGAACCATATTCATCACTGACTAATGCAAATTATTATTCTGAGCACACCTATATTGTTCTGTAGATTTGGCAGTAAAGTTGGATCCACATAATACTTGAAAACAAATAGAAGATGTGATTCTTCCTTTAATATATATATATATATATATATATATATATATATATATATATATATATATATGTGTGTGTGTGTGTGTGTGTGTGTGTGTGTGTGTGTGTGTGTATGTATATGTACATGTATATGTGCATGTATATATATATATACCTATAATATACATACATACCACCGCGTAGATTGTAGGCCCCATGCATGTGGCCGAGTTAAAGAGCATCTTTTTATGGATGCCTCGATAGCTCAGAGCGCATCGTGGTTAGTCTCGCAATTTGCAGGCGATTCGATGCCACAGGTTCGAATCCCAGCAACGGCATGGGACAATTTGTGAGGCCAGAAAGGATTTAATTATCCCCTGTGCCAGTGCGTTAATATCTATGTATGTAACAGTCAACCTCGACATACATACAATATATAGATATTCACACATAAATACATACTAGCCAGTGCCAGGTCTACCCACTGTTTCGTGCACGTAAGCGGGATCGACCGCGTATATTGTAGGCCCCATGCATGTGGCCGAGTTAAAGAACATCCTTTTTATGGATGCCTCGATAGCTCAGAGCGCATCGTGGTTAGTCTCGCAATTTGAGGGCGATTCGATGCCACAGGTTTGAGCCCCAGCAACGGCATGGGACAATCTGTGAGGCCAGAAAGGATTTAATTATCCCCTGTGCCAGTGCGTTAATATCTATGTATGTAACAGTCAACCTCGACATACATACAATATATAGATATTCATACATCAATACATACTAGCCAGTGCCAGGTCTGCCCGCTGTTTCGTGCACGTAAGCGGGATCGACCGCGTAGATTGTAGGCCCCATGCATGTGGCTGAGTTAAAGAGCATCTTTTTTATGGATGCCTCGATAGCTCAGAGCGCGTCGTGGTTAGTCTCGCAATTTGCAGGCGATTCGGTGCCACAGGTTCGAGTCCAAGCAACGGCATGGGACAATTTGTGAGGCCAGAAAGGATTTAATTATCCCCTGTGCCAGTGCGTTAATATCTATGTATGTAACAGTCAACCTCGAAATAAATACAATATATATAGATATTCATACATCAATACATACATACATACATGCATGCATACATACATATATATATATATATATATATATATATATATATATATATATATATATATATATATATATATAAATTCAGATTTTATTTTTCTTAAAAATGAAACAACTTCAAT
Organism: Gigantopelta aegis; assembly: GCF_016097555.1. NCBI lineage: Eukaryota > Metazoa > Mollusca > Gastropoda > Neomphalida > Peltospiridae > Gigantopelta > Gigantopelta aegis. Next base: position 12,917,701 of record NC_054706.1, read on the forward strand.
TAATTTTTTTATTTACAGCACTGTATTCAAAATATATTTCTGCACATGAAATGATGGTTTGGCACGCTAATAGCCATTTCAGTTTGTATGTGTTTTGTAAAACTGTCATCGGTAAGAAATAGTGTCCACTAAGTTATGGACAACAGCAATATCACACATTGCACTAAACATACACAAATATATGGTACCAAAATTTAGGCAAGCGGTCCCTATGTATGAATTAATATCACTTTGTTACAAAATAAGATTATATCTTATGTAATCGTCTAAATGTTTACTCTTATCATATATTTTTCTTACAAACTATCACTTATAATTTGGAAAATATTTCCTATATGTTGCAAGAAGTAGTTTTACTATATATCAACCAGCACAGCCTTTTACTGCCCTTGTAAATATATGCTAATATCCATTAACAACATACATTTTCATTTTAAAAAATACATTTGTTCATGAAAGTAACCTAGTGGACATGCGGTAACATAGTAGACCAGGTTTAACTTCCACTAAGTTACTGACAATAACCATCTAATGAAATAACTGACTTACAGTAAAAACTCTGATTATCTATACAGACTGATACAGTAATAAAAATGAGTAACAATGTCATATGTCTAAATACAGACAAATAATTATTTTACTGATGTGAGGTCATCATCAGATGTAAATGATTCAATCGGAATTGACAGTAAATAGCATTCTAAATCTTAACTGTTACACATTTAATCCAAGTGAGTAAATGAATTATTAAATACACATCAGCATGAATACCATATTGGCAATTTGGATTCAAACAATTATGTTTCATGGACAGTGCTTCTGCCAGAAAGACATTTGTGGGTATGGCGCTATGGAATTGAATGCAACCACAGTGCGGGGGGCCTCCTCCAGAAAGAAAATGGGTTACGTTTAGGGTTAGGGTTAAGAAAATCATACGGTAATGATAATAAAAATAAATTTTGTCAAATGGTTAACTTTAAAAAACAAAAAAATCTACTAAAAAATGTGGGTATGGCGCCATACTCATTTTACCCTCTGGTAGAAACTCTGATGTACCAATATAACAAATACAAAATTGAACTACATGCCATTACACTTTTGTTAAATTTACATGTTTACTTCAAATGACAAAACCATATATTATTTCTTGTGTCAGTTTGTTGATGCAAACTACCATTAAGGGTTGATTTGGGATGGAGACAAACAATCTTCATAAATATACCCATAAATGTCCTTATTGTTGAGAAAGAATGTACTCCACCTGAAAAGTAATGTCATTATACTACTTTATGATACCTAGTTGAACACTGAATTGTACAAAAATACAGCCAAATACATGTAAAGCAAAGATGCACGAATATCCTTAATTTGTAGTAGTACAATAATGATCAGGAGTGGACAAATCAACAACAACCCATGGGATTATACATAAGAATATACATCAACAGTCAATTCAGTGTTGGTTGAGCTATTTATTATGTAGTTTGAGTAAGAATAGTGTTGACCAATATTTCATATTTAACTTGACTCTACAGAAGTCAGAACTCTGAAGTAGGAATGTATTTGCATTTGCACAGGTCAACTATTGAACAAACATAACTGGCATCCCTGGTCAGAATTCGGTGTGGGGTGGGGAGATATATATATTAACTTTTTTCATTTTATTATTATTATTTAGTTTTTGACTATCAGTTTCGGCGAAATAATTATCATTGAAATGATGGATGTTTATGCCCTTGCTAAAGCATCATCCACAACATTTATTTTCATATAAAAGATAAAAGTGAAGTAATTTTTACTGAATAAATGGATGGGGACAAAATCATCATGATTTGTTATCTTTACTGTGGAAAAAGAAAGAAGTGTTTTATTTAACGACGCACTCAACACCCTTTACTGTGGAATGAACCATATATATATATATATATATATATATACACACACACACACACACACAGAGAGAGAGAGAGAGAGAGAGAGAGAGAGAGAGAGAGAGAGAGAGAGAGAGAGAGAGAGAGAGAGAGAGAGAGAGAGAGAGATTGAGAGATGTAGATGTTATTACCAGTGTTTTGGGGGTATCGTCAATATCATATATTAGGAATAAAAATTGTATTATGCGATATTGACCACACCGAAACACACGAGGGTACTAATATCTTTATCTTATAATCTCAAGCTTAATACTATACACTGTACACGAAACTTTAATTTCAGTTTGCCATTGCTAGATATTCAAATACGTAAGAATATGTGGCGCGGTGTCTTGTTGAATGGAAATTACGTCAAACCCGAATAACGTCATTTTGGATGTCTTTACATCAAAATAAACTACTGCATAACGTTATTTTTTTATTTATTTTTCTGAACGCTGGACAGCTTTCAGTGTAAAATTGCTATTGAAATGTTTTTATTTCATGACTATGAATACATACGTCATTTATGGAGTGTCACACAAGTACGTTTCCTTAAATGTCAATAAACTTAGTGCCGTGACCTCGATTAATTTACATCTATTTTGCAAAGTTATCAAATTCTTAAAGTATGTAATCTGAAAAATATCACATACTTTGATTGCACTGAAAATGTAAGATATTATATGATAAATATATTATATATATATATATATATATATATATATATATATATATATATATATATTAATAGGTGAAATAAAACTACACATAAGGATACACATTGGCAGATGGGTTACAGCTCAGTAGTCCGAAGGTTCAATGGTCCGACGGTTCAATAGTCCGAAGGTTCAATGGTTCGAAGGTTCAATGGTCAGAAGGTTCAATAATCTGAAGGTTCAGTAGTCTGAAGGTTTATAGACCTAACTATAATCACGAAGAATGGCAAAAGAACAGTGTCCAATGCACTAAACAAATGTGAATTGTTTACAGTAATCACTAAACGTACCTCAGCGTAAAATGTTTTAGGCAAGAGCGTAAGATGTTATCACACGAAGATATGATACATGTTGGATATCAATTTAAAGACACGTCGACTTATGTTGTTAGATGACGTACTTGTAAGTCAACTGTATATAACGTAAACGCGAGCTCCGTATATTGTCAGATGACGTACTTATAAGTCAACAGTGTATATTAGGTAAACGCGAGCGCCGTCTATTGTCAGATGACGTTCTTGTAAGTCAACAGTGTATATTAGGTAAACGCGAGCGCCGTATATTGTCAGATGACGTACTTGTAAGTCAACACTGTATATAACGTAAACGCGAGCGTCCTATATAATTTGGTTCAAAATACGTTTTAAAGGCGCAGACCCTAGTTTCAGCCTGTATAAATGGACACTAAGTTTAGTTAATCTACAAACCTGCAAGACATTTGGATAAGGTTTATAACAGAGAGAAGCTGAAGTTTGTGATGTTTAAACATGAAAATACCATAAAAAAAATAACTAGATAATTATGAAAAATGTGTTTTGGGGTTTTACTAAAACCTGGATGTCCACATCCCGGATGACAACAGCCACTTTAGGTATACAAAAATGAACATTCTAAATAATAAAATGTAATTTAAATTATCAAAAATGGTTTTAATAGTGAAAATGGCCTCCGTGGTGTCGTGGTTAGGTCATCGGTCTACAGGCTGGTAGGTACTGGGTTCGGATCCCAGTCGAGGCATGGGATTTTTAATCCAGATACCGACTTCAAACCCTGAGTGAGTTCTCCGCAAGGCTCAATGGGTAGGTGTAAACCACTTGCACTGACCAGTGATCCATAACTGGTTCAACAAAGGCCATGGTTTGTGCTATCCTGCCTGTGGGAAGCGCAAATAAAAGATCCCTTGCTGCTAATCGGAAAGAGTAGCCCACGTAGTGGCGACAGCGGGTTTCCTCTCAAAATCTGTGTGGTCCTTAACCACATGTCTGACGCCATATAACCGTAAATAAAATGTGTTGAGTGCGTCGTTAAATAAAACATTTCTAATAGTGAAAATTGCGTCGTAGTGTTTAAAAACTAGGTTCTGTCACATTAATTTCTCTTGTTGAGTGCTCGCCTGAGAACTTTCCGTCGCATGTTCGAAGCACCTCGATGAATCACATCAACTGATTGGGTTTTTCTCGTTCCAACCAGTGTACCACAACTGGTCAAATGCCGTGGTATGTGCTATCCTCTCTATGGGAAAGTGTATACAAAAGATCCCTTGCTGCATTAAGAACAATGAAACAAGTTTCCTCTGATTACCAAATGTTTGACATCCAATAGCCGATGATTAATCAATGTGCTCTAATGGTGTCGTTAAACAAATTTGTTTTTTAATTTCTCTTAAATCTGTATTTTAAAAATAAAGATATGTAAGAAAAATAATACTACACTCGTGTCTTCAGCTCTCGTGTTAGATACCATTTACCTTGCATTTCGTTTAAAATTGTATTCACCTCACGTTTGTTCCCATTGGCGTAGCCAGGATTTTATGTTGGTGGAGGATCACAATGTCATAGAGGGTCAACCACATTCAGGCCTCTGGCTGTCGGTAGCATTTTTTGAAGTAATATTCCAAATTCTCCTCTTAAAGGCATATTGTCACAGACCACTGACCTATTTAATGGTCTAACAAAGTATTACCTGAACAAAAATAATTTGATTTGTCACTAAATGTACTCTATTCAACCATCTTCATAACCACCATACTCCATTTATTAATGATATTTTGTAAAAATAATTGAATTATGGCAATGGTCCATAAATCAGAAACTAAAATTGCCGAGAGGGTTGACATGGATTTCATTCCATCATGATTCAGTTAAGGTGATGCAATAGCTAGATTTGGTTTCCAACAATTAATGTAATTTTTAGTTACTATCCATTTTTAGAGAAATAAGGTCCTTAAATCCGTGACAGAATGCCTTAAGTCCCGAGTCAAGTTCTTGGCTATCCTGAGACAGGACCCGGGATGGACATGCCTGAAATCTTAGTTGTATATGGGCATGTTAAAAAAGCTCAAGCTGGCTAATTGGCTAATTAAAAAAAAAAAAAGAAAAAAAAAGGAAGGCTAATACAATTTGCAAGCGGCTGAAATTTTAGCTAAACCATTCTCTATCTTCTGATGTGAACAGCGTATTAGCGTAATAGTGATATCGCGACCGCTATAGAAAAACCGTGTCATCCAGAATAGGCCTACAGTGACGTTGTTTTGAGACTTTTAATAGGGAAGGAAGGCAGGAAGGTAATATTGTATATAAGGACGCACTCAGCACATTTTATTCACGGTTATATGACGTCGAACACACAGATAATGAGACAGGAAACCCGATGCAGCCCCTTCATATGTTACTCTTTTCAATTAGCAGCAAAACAGTCCCATCCCACAGACAGGATATTACATACCACGGCCTTTGTTACACCAGTAGTGGAGTACTGGCTGGAATAAAAACTAGCCCACCGACGGGGATCGGTCGTGCATCAAGAGAGCGCTGTACCACTGAACTACGACCCGGCCCCTTGTTAATATGGCGACAGACAAACATAAATAATGTGGTTTGAAAAACAAAGAAGAGGTGTGCTTGGGGACTAATAATGAATGTAGATTGTATTTATTGAAGAGCACATAAATTATTATCAACCCAAAATTGTTGTAAGAGACAATGTATTCAGTATTCGACATAGTAGTGGAGAGTGCATACCGGTCTAGGGTTGATCCCCGTCGGTGGGCCCATTGGGCTATTTCTCGTTCCAGCCAGTGCACCACGACTGGTATATCAATATGCTGTCCTGTCTTTGGGATGATGCAAATAAAAGATCCCATGCTACTAATGAAAAATGTAGCGGGTTTCCTCTCTATGACTTTATGTCAAAATTACCAAATCTTAGACATCCAATGATTAATAAATCAGTGAACTCTAGTGGTGTCGTTAAACAAAAGAAAACAAAGAGAAGAAATTGATAATGACCATTTTAGGAGTGACATGTTATTTGTTGTAGAGCGTTTAAATGTTCTTCAGCCAAATGACACGGGTCACAAGTGCTTACATTTACTCCATACTATTAAACAAAGATTAATATTAGAACAATATCCTGTGATGTTAACAATACCATGTGTCTTCATTTTAAAATGTGTATATAACTATTTTAAATTATGTATGTATATATTCTACGACGAGCTCCTGTTATCTTGTCACTGTAAATACCCACTGTACAATCATTCCTCAGATGATGTCATTCGACGGCCTGAGTGTACGGAAATAAAGTGTCAAGTTTTTGTGTCTATATGGCGGCGACGCTATCAAACAATTGCAATTGCCGATTTAACTAGGTAATATTTTTTCAATGAAATCCATTCAAATTGGAGAACAAATTGCATTAAAAGGTAATTCGGGAGGTGGGTGGGTGGTTAAGTTTTGAAATACTGTAGCATTTTGGAGTGGTGATGAATTAGAAATCGATATATCATGGGTAGGTCAAAATTATTTTAGGCATTATATCTTTGTTCATTCATTTATTCATTCATTCATTCATTCATTCATTCATATCAACTTATTTTTGTCCTTATATCTAATTAACGTTAAAGCACGCTGTCCTAGGCACACACATCAGCTATCTAGGCTGTCTGTTCAGGACAATGGGTTAGTGGTTAGTGAGAAAGAAGTCGGTGTAGTTGTCTTACACCTACCCATTGAGTCGAACACAGTACCTACCAAATCTGATGGGTTAACCACTACACCACTCTGCCAATGTCGGTATCTCACTGTGGATAATGGATCATATAAGACGCACATATTGTCTATGGTAAAATGCACAGAACAATCTTAATGGCCTATCTGGATCCATTATCAACATTGCGCAGACACATGCTCATAAAATATGGCCTGGCAACATCTATAGTATCCGATTTCAGAGGATTAGTGGGAAATCTGCATATCGACCAATATCGACGAATTAAACCTCGCCTTTTATAGCGTTATTCGGGAGCATACAAATTCTAAAAATACCGGGCGAGGCTATTTATGCAATAAGCGAACTTGTTGGTGTATTTCAACATTAAAGAACAGGGGGAAAAGTGCAGTAATAAACTCTGGATTGTATACTAGTATAAACAGATTTTATTACTATACCATCACGGGTTTTATTTTTCGCCTTGAAACGAATTTTATATAAAATGTTATATTGAAATTAGTTTCCGGCATACTTCATCATTTCGTATATCCTCGGCATAATCCCGAATGTTTTCAAATTCTTTTCAAATCACTGGCATAATTTTGGAAGTAAGGTTTTGATTGGTCGAATGAAAGATCAACTGGACATGATCTCCATCGGGGTGCTGTTAGATCCACAGGTAATAGTAATTAACCAGTGGAGCTAATTTTAAATTAGAGTGTTAATTTTGGTGCATGTTCATATATGAATATCGGCGTATAAAACAATAATATACACATGCCATAGTTCTATACTATAGTTGTAAGTAACGATACTAATCATGTATACAATTTACATGTATAACGTATACATTCATGATTATCTCGATGCACAAGGGGTAAAGCGTTCGCCTGATGCGCGGTCGGACTAGGATCGATCCTCGTCGGTGGGCCCAATCGGCTATTTTTCGTTCTAGCCAGTGCACCATAAACATCCACTAATCGAAAAATGTAGCAGGTTTGCTAAATCTAAGACTGTCAAAATTACGAAGTGTTCGACATCCTGTATTCCATAATTAATACATCAGTGTCCTCTAGTCGTGTCCTTAAACACTTTTTTAAAGATTACACAACTCTAGGAACAGTGAGTTGATGCTACACGATTTATTAAGTTCAGTGCGTGATAATAAATATATCATTATTATACACATAACCTGGAATTCACATTAATTGTTACACATCTATTAGTATTAAGTCTATACTCCATGTTCATTATTATACATATAATCTACACTACCCATTCATTATTATACACATAATCTAAACCCCATATTCATTATTATACATGTAACCTACCCTCAACATTCAGTGCTATACATATAATCTGCACTCCCCATTCATTATTATACACATAACCTACACTGCTCATTCATTGCTATACACACCATCTGCACTCCACATTCATTATTATACATATAATATCCACTCCCCATTCATTATTATAGTGTAATCCACTGTTATACACATAATCTACATTCTACATTCATTAATATAGATATATTCTACATCTATTATTATACATATTAATAATGTAATATACACTCCGCGTTCTTTATTATAGATATAATCTATACTACCCATCCATTATAATAGATATAATATACACTCAGCATTCATTATTATACATATAACCTACACTAATTATTCATTACTATACACACCACACTATCCATTAATTAGTATACGTATAATATACACACCCCATTCATTATTATATAATTAAATTTTCTTTGCGTCTATACACTTTACGGCAATATCATTGGTCCAGAGGTGCTTTTTTTTCCGTTCATATCTCGATGAACCAAAACAAATTAAGCCACGCCTACGCGGGATCATACAGTGTGCAAATCGTTTTTTCGGTTCATACTTGCATGAACCAAAAAATCATTGCGGTCAGTTCTTAAATACATACTCTACACTATGTTCATTATTAGACAAACATTCTATACTACCCATAAATTAGTACACATATAATGTACACTCCCCATTAAATATTAGGCCCCTATACATATAATCTACACCTTACATTTATTGATATACACATAATCTCCATTTCCCGTTCATTATTATTCATATAATGTACACACCCCATTCATTATTGTACGTAATATGCACACCACATTCATTATTATACGTATAATCTACACTCCCCATTCACTATTATAGACAACACATTCCGTTTATATATAAATATATAGTAATGAATGTGCATTGTAGATTATATATATATTGTATGTATAATAAAAGAAAAGTGTGTAAATCATGTGTATAATAAAGCATGTGGAGTGTAGATTATATGTATTATAATAAATCTGAAGTGTATCATAATCCACCTGGCGTGTAGATTATATTAACACAGCGTAGTTTTTCTTATGAATGTTAAATGAAATAACAGAAATCGCAAGTTGGTAATGTAGGTTGTTGTATTTTCTTTTCCAACATGATACATGATTAACAAGTGAATTACATGGTGATACAGATAAAATATATATTTCTAAGCTCTTAGGTGAACGATAGAGTTGACACTGCGACTGAGACCCCAAGGGTCTTCCCTTTACGGTCTCTGTCTATGGGTCTCTATATATTCATGTATGGAAAAACGAATATTTATAAGATAGATATGTTTGTTGACTCGTAATTGCCATGGGTTTTAGTCCTTAGCTGATAAGCTGGTGGCAACAATTAAATTGGATTGTCTCACATTGCTCGTTACATATTTAATTAGGTATTGACACTAATTGCTTTGATTGACAAGTCACTAAGTGGAATTCCATGGCAGACGTCAGATTATCAAGTAACTAATTCTAAGTCATGCACTTGTAAAAATAAAGATATAATCCGTATTGTTATAAAACTGAAGTTTAGGACTGTGACAGTTATCCACCGCCCGACGAAATGACACGTCCTCGTGTCTAGAGAATAAACTTGTTAAGGTAGTTTGTATACAGTGCTTGAAATAATTGTTCCGCGTCCGAAATGTGGTATGACAAATAAACTGTTTCATCTATTAGACACCTTTTATCCGCTTGTGCCGTAATTCCGTCATTTGGTTAGCGTTCACGTTTTCTGAGGCAATTGTAGATGGGCGTCTTCAGTTCGAATCCAGTCACAGTCGGTGATGGTGTTGTCTGTATAAACGCATACACGGTTTTTGGCCACATGAATGTTGTACGCTCAGCAATTGTTTATACTTGTCAACGCTCCTGTCACTGGAAATGTCAAAGGTTAAAAGAGCCAGCAAGTTGTTATATTTTACCATATACATGCATTTATAAAAAGGAAAGGCAAACCAGCACATTGTTTCTTCAGCTGCAAAATGGATGAGATGAGAAACACTTTCTTTGCATATGCATCAATTTATAAAAAGGAAAAAAAAATAGTTTAAAGACACTACAGTTACTATTATACTATTTCACCAGCTACATTGAGAAGATCAAAGTTCAGACACATTAGCTTTCAAACAGACTACCGATATTATTTTCAAAGGAAAGGAATGTTTGCTCATCGACCATGAAAACTGAGCATCTCGAACATTACAGATTTTAGTGCCAAAACATGTACATATATGTTGTTGGGTATGCAGAGTTCATTATTTTCTAATTGAAAGTTCAAAGGATGAAGCATATGGTGGCCACCTTGGATTTTAAAAGGCAAGGAATGTTTTAATGACAATTCGCATAATACTTAATCAGTGGCAGGGTCAGGGTCATAGTTCAGAAACAGTAACTTAATTAACCATTCATGAAATATCCTTCTTTTAATAGAGCATAATTCATAAATGTATTAAAAGGAAAGGAATCTTTGTTCAACATGGTTGGTTCTGTCAGCATTGACCAATGCAAATTGAGCATCTCAAACATGGATATTGGTAACAAAAACATGTACTTGTATGTTTTTCACTATGCCTAATTAAGTTTTGCTAATTGTAAGTGTTTATAATAATTTCTCTTCCAACAAACCCAACAACAAAATTATCACCAGACATTACGAACAAAGAAAACTTTTTTTTTTTTTATCTTTGTTGCCTATAGGTGGCTAATATTATCTTGGAGCCCGTTATTGCCGCTGGACATTGGTTTAGCTGTTAGTGGTTAGTGAGAGATAAGTAGTTGTAGTGGTCACACACCTAACCACTGAGCCGTTGAAACTCGCTCTGTGTTTGAATTAACATAATTAAATAGAAACAAAATATTTATTAAAAGAAGAAAACTAAAATTTTGTTTATTTAAGCGTAGTAACTTGCTCGTGTAAACCTGAATACAATTGATTCAAGAGAACCAGTCACCCACATATTGAAAAATAGAGCGCTTGACTAATTTATATAATTTTAAACAGCATGAAGGGAAATGAAACGAGAGAAAAACTGATAACATTAAGCCATTTTAAGGAGCATAAGTTTACAACTTCAAATGTAATTAGGCCGACTTCTAAAAAATGAACCTAAATACCAGTGCCTACTGAAATGAACTGAAGTATCTTCTCTTAATTTGTAAATGACATGTGTTCCAACGTAAAGTTTACCGATGATCCATTTATCAAAAGGTATATGCACAGCTACCACCTGCTTTGTGGTGACTCGAAAATAAATTAAGTAGTATATAATGAAGAAACGCAAACGTTACTGCACACAGTCCACAACTGAACTCATACAATGTTCATTTTCAAAGCTTCTTCAGACTTTAGAATATTGTCCATTTCGTTTCGAAACTCCCTGTAGGATGAGTAGGTGATTGGTATTTCCATAAGTGGTCCACAAGTGTGTGCTATGACACGTCTTTCAAGGCCGTCTGTTGGGCAAAAATTAATTTCAATGTGTTTCACACCTGTGAAGAATGTCAAAACCCGTGCCAAACCTTTTTTGTCTTGAGCTTTCACATAATGAGTTAAATATCGAAACGTTGTTATTTCGCAAGGGCTCTTTAGTGTTGGTTTAAATAGATTTATCACCCGTGGGACTGTAGGTTTCCTTTCTTCGAGGAATGATTTGAGCTCTTGCACAGTTTTAAAGTGGTTCTTTGTTAGTGGAGTTTGGAATACAGCTGCTATGGAGTATAATGCATATTTTGTTTTTTGTTTGAACTGCTCATGGGCAATTTGCAAAAGAACATTTTTGACATTTTCTTTAGTTGGGATACCTCTGTAGTTCATCTGGTCAAAGAAATCAATCATCTCATCGGATTCATTTTCTATGAGGTTTCCAGACATTGACTTCTCAAGTAGTTCTCTGTCCAATAAACTCTTCAGTAGTAGGTCACTCGGCACAGCATCCTCACCAAAAACGACAGCACAAATAAATGCTGAAGCAAGGCGTAGAGGGAAAAACTTGTGATCAAGAAATCCCTTCAGTAATATTCGTCCTAGCACCATCCACTCTTCTGACTGCGACTTTGGAGATAGTGCTGGCACGCGAATGCCTTCCCTTTCAGTCTGTACCTCAATGAACTCTTTCCAAAACGCTGTGTATACCTCACGTGACACGACGGATGCATCTGCGCCAACTTTATGTGTTCGATTTCAGTGCTGATAATGGTACTGTTAGGCGTACAGCTTTCTCTTGCAGTGCAATTCAATATTTCTGGCAACTCTTTCCAAATTTCTTCTTTCGGTAACTCATGAAATTCATTTCTATTGTATGTACTACTTCGGTGACTGGCTGTTGCAAAGGTATTGTGTCATTCAAGGTGTTTATTGTGTTGCATTGGGAACTGGTCCACATTCTATAGTCATGGCATTGTCCTGTGAATGTCCTCCTGGCTGTTTCTGTGTACACATGTATAACCGTAGCATTTTGACTCTTGTATTCTCATATAATTAACCAACAGTGATCTCATCGTCGATTTTTCGTTTACAAAAGTCAGTAATATGACATTCAAAGTTACCTTCGGGTCCTTTTGTAGACGTTCCTCCAGGGAAACAACTACTCTTTTGCTTCCTTGAGTAAATCTATGGCTCGTTTTCATATAGCTACGGTGCGTTGCCGAGTACCCCCACCCTTTTGGCTGCGACCTTGTTTGTAGTCCGACATATCTTCACTGTAATCCATCCAGCCCAGTTCTATACGCCTGTGTTCTCGTTTTGTGTATATATACTCTTCAAAAACAGAAACGCAAAAGGGTACAAATGGGTTATAACTCCGATTTTATGTTTCCTACCGGTTCATGCTTTGTGAATATAAGGTCATTGCATGTCCCAAACACATTCCCACGGTTACATTCGATAAAACGCAGCTACTGTACAATAAAGTTCCAAAATGTGAATATTCGCAAAAACGCAGCCACGTGCAAACCATGTCACCACTGCACGTGCGTTGTCTGCACGTGCAACATGAACACCGACAGTATAAAAGTGCAGGGTGTTCGCTTGCCTGGCCTCTGTATCTGGCCGACAGTTGACAATCCAGGACATGCCACGTCTCAGTGAACCGCAGAGAAACAATGCCATCGGCCGACTAGACGCAGGCGAATCCAGAACGGCCGTTGCCAGGGCATTCCATGTGTCCCCAAGCACCATCTCCAGACTGTGGGACCGTTACCAGCAACATGGATCAACACGTGACCTCCCTAGATCCGGTCGACCACGGGTCACTACCCCCGGGCAGGACCGCTACATCCGGGTACGCCACCTTCGAGAACGATTGACTACTGCCACCTCCACAGCCGCAGCAATACCAGGTTTGCGCAGGATATCCGACCAGACCGTACGGAACCGCCTACGTGAGGTAGGAATTCGTGCCAGACGTCCAGTTCGAGGTGTCATCTTAACACCACAACACCGTCGACTCCGACTGCAGTGGTGCCAGATTCATCGACAATGGCCTCAACTGCGATGGAGACAGGTGTGGTTCAGTGACGAGTCCCGATTTCTGCTCCGACGTCATGATGGAAGATGTCGCGTGTATAGGCGTCGTGGTGAACGTTATGCGGCAAACTGCGTGCAGGAAGTGGACAGATTCGGCGGGGGTAGTGTCATGGTGTGGGCAGCCATCTCACACACTGGCAGAACTGACCTGGTCCACGTGCAGGGCAACCTGAATGCACAGGGCTACATTGACCAGATCCTCCGGCCACACATCGTTCCAGTTATGGCCAACGCCAACGCAGTGTTCCAACATGACAACGCCAGGCCTCACACAGCACGTCTCACAACGGCTTTCCTACAGAACAACAACATTAATGTCCTTCCTTGGCCATCGATATCACCGGATTTGAACCCAATTGAGCATCTATGGGACGAGTTGGACCGACGCCTCCGACAGCGACAACCACAGCCCCAGACCCTGCCCGAGCTGGCAGCAGCCTTGCAGGCCGAGTGGGCCACCATCCCCCGGGACGTCATCCGTACTCTGGTTGCTTCAATGGGCAGGCGGTGCCAGGCAGTTGTCAACACACGCGGAGGCCACACCCGGTATTGACTCCAGATGACCTTGACCTTGGTGGTGTGTCCTATCACTTACTCACAATGGACTAGAGTGAATTGTCAACAATCCTGCAACATTTGGTAATTATCGGACTCACCATTCAATAATTAAATCAATTCTCCAAATGTTACGACAATGTGGTTTTGCGTTTCTTCTTTTGAAGAGTATATTTCAAATTTTTGAATTAAATCTTTCTTTATGTTCTGCGGTGTTTTTTTGTGTGTACCATCTAGCGCATCTGGTAGACGTTTCACCAGCTTTTTCATCCTTTGATTCCTTTGGGGCATGTCCTTTGTAAAATGTATTCTGGCGAAATTGCCTGATGCTAGTCTGTCACCATATTTAGGCAAATATTTTGCCAGATCTTCATCAGAAATAACTACCAGTACATTTTCATCAACCTGAATGAAAATAAATGTACATATTTATTACAAGGTAGCAGAATGGCCTAATTTTGACTAGAATGCCGAACATGCAGAGTAGTGAGTAATGCACGACAAACTCGATTAATCGAAACACCACTTATATATATATATATATATAATATGTGTGTGTGTGCGTGTGCGCGTGCCTGTTTTGTCGTATGTGTCTACATGATACATAGACCAGTAAGTAATTGCAATAAATGGGTATACCCACCTGGACCAATCGCGTTATAGAAGTACAATATTATTACGACGGAACATGATATTATTATGAGGATACACAATATTTATTATGAGGGAACATAATATGATTATGAGGGAACATAATATGATTATGAGGGAACGCAATGTTATTATGAGGGAACACAATATTTATTGTGAAGGAACATAATATTATTATGAGGGAACATAATGTTATTATGAGGGAACATAATGTTATTACGAGGGAACATAATGAAATTATTTTCTCGTCTGTCATCTCCGGGGCTCCGTACAAAACAGAGCATGTAAGGTAACACTATTTTATTAGCAACATTATTTGTGTATCACTTTAAATTAATACAAATACATTAATGATATAAATTAAATCATTCATTAAATCATTCATTAATGCAAGTCATTATTTTGCGCGAATATGTCTATTGATAAACTAGGTAGCAAAGTTTCATCTACATAAAACTCCGGGAAACCAATAGAAAAGATTGTTCTCATAATGACACAAACAAACAAAACCAAAACAACAACAGAAACAGAAACATAAGCATCCATTAATCGGTGAATTGTCCCTCTGTATCGTCGTTGGTGGGCTGTGTGTTCAGATGTAACCCTGTGGTTATTGAACTAGGGAAATGTATTTAGATACATGAAGAGATACGTTTTTGACCATGAATAACGGTTTTTTCATTCAGATTTAGAGCTTTGTGCAGTAATCCTGACATAATCCTCGCCACTTCATTCCTGTCTATACCAAACTAGAACAGTATACACGTAGATGCCAATAGCGTTGATTCTGTCAAGCCAGGCTTGATTTACAGTGTATGCAGAATCAATTTCTATTGGAAACAATTATATGTTTATTTTTTGCAAATTTTAACAATGAATATTATACTAGCTACACTATTTTCGTAGAAAATGATATTTGCGTTTGTAATTTTTCTTTCTTCTTTCTTAATTCTTTCTGCTCACATTAATATATTATGTTGGTGTATATGGCAGCAAAGCTAAATCGATATAAAACTTTGTAAAACAAACAGAAAATGTGATGTTTACACACACACACACACACACACACACACACACACACACACACACACACACACAAATGAATTAAAACAGGATATAATTATATGCATTGGCGGATAGGGTTCTCAAGAACTAGATTTATAAGATAATGTCCACTGACTTCTCTTTTATCATGATCATGAAGCACGTCTTGTGGGTGATCATTACGTTTATTAATGTAAGTCGCAGTTTCTATTAAGAGCTTTTGTTGCCTTGTCCGAATAGTAACAGCTTAGGTCGCCTGGCAAGTGGGTAATACCAAAATACATATGCACATTACCTGCCAAAGTGTTCAGTGGGTTGTGTTTTCGATTTTATCTGTGATTTTGAACTGGAGAATAATGTTTTGACGTGTGAGTGGTTATTATCTTAATATTGTGACTCGAAAATGTTCTAAGTGAACATCTTTGACGTTGCTGTCATATGTTGGACTTATGCACCCTTTACTCACCTAGTACGTGGGGATGTGCATTTTTGATTTCCATATTACCTCAGACAGGCTGTATGTGTAGGTGTAGCTGTGTGGGGTTGTTTTAACTGAAAAAAAGTGTTGGAGAATTTTTCAGAGTAGTGTCATAAAGTAAACAGAGTTATCTCTGGATCAAATGTGTACTTGTTACCCTGGAAACGCGGAAGTGGAAGTTGAATTCTGTGGAGAGAGCCAGTGAGCAAGGGGACCACCAATTGTTGTTTGGTTTTGCATTCTCTCCATGTAGAGGGCTGGATGTAGCACAGTGGTAAAGCGCTCACGTGATTCACGGTCCGTCTAGGATCGATCTCCAACGGTGGGCCCACTGATCTATTTCTGGTCCTAGCCAGTGCACCACGACTGGTATATCAAAGACCGTGGTATGTGCTATCCTGTATGTGGGATAATGCATATAAAAAATCCCTTGCCACTAATCAAAAACATTTGCGGATTTGTTCTCTATGTATATATGTCAAAATTACCAAATGTTTGACATCCAGTAGCCGATGATTAATAAATCAATGTGCTCTAGTGGAGTCGTAAACAAAACAAAACTTTAACTTTTCTCTCTCTATGTATTCCTGAACAGACATATTCATTATGAAGAAACTTCCCATAACATCCTAAGTTGTACATAACATGCTCAACTCCCTCTGTCCTGATTTGCTCACCGGTTCCATGGATTCTAAACTGGAACAGTAATGATGTCAGTAACGTTCATTCTATCAAGCCAGGCTTCATCTCCAGTATATTCAGAATTATCTCCTCTCTTCTAGGTTTCACTGATATTAAAAAAAATTATTGGAAAAAAATACAAATTTAACTAGCTGTTTTTTTATTTTATTTTTATTATTAGTTTGTTTTTTCAATTGCATCCTATACTGATTCCAAAATGACATAACAACTGTACACTCAATACATGTATCTTTGTTCAGCATTGATAACTGGAACTGCACCTTTAAGGCTCATATAGTCTAGATGCGGCGCATGCGTGCGGTCCCGCTACAAATTAATCTAAATACATTAGTTACAATGACAGTGTCTAGACTGGACTGCGTGCGTTGCGTGCCGCTGAAATCCCATGCGACCAGCCGCTATGAAATAATCGTATATGGTGTATATAACCAAAACGAAACCCGCAGATCCATCAGACGCAACAGTTGGACAGCACGCGTGCGCCGCATCCCGTTAAAGGGACATTCCTGAGTTTGCTGCAATTTTTAATATGTTATCGACTAACAGAGACTTTTTAACGATTGTAATTACATATCAAATATATTTTTCTGCATAACATAATAGTGGCTGTATATTAAACGTGTTTCTGATCGTTCTAATATTTGTACTAGGTTAGATTTAATTTTATTTCCAAAAATATGTTTTCGTACGTACGAAATTATTTGATGTCAAATCCAGTTTGGGCTTCTTACAAATATTAAGACGACCTGAAACACATTGAATATACAGACACTGATATTCTAAACAAGAAAATATATTTAATATGTTAGTTTAATCGTAGAAATATTTTATTAGTCGGAAACATCTTACAATGCAGCAAACTCAGGAATGTTCCTTTAACATGAGCCTTTTAAAAAAAAAAATGTAATAACACGCATATTGCATACTACCAATCCATGTGCCTGTATCGGATCTAGGATTTGAAATATAATGTAAATTAATATAATGTAGGTCGGTGACGTTGATAAATGAGACCCAGCAACTTACACAAAGGCAACGTCAATTGCTGTACATAATTCGTGCTTGCAATCACAGCTGTCGTTTTTACTCAGATTAGGTTTTGATGGATGTAACCCACATTATTATAAAGGTCATACAGAAAAGTGTAGTAATTGATAAAGAGCCTGTCCTGGTGGGAGGGGAAGGGCTTCGTTCCACAATCTTAGGATGTTCGCTTTATATAAAAATGACACAAAACACCTTGCAGTTAGTTTCTAAAAAAAGGTGAAGCAGACAGTATCAGAAAGAAAGAAATGTTTTATTTAACGACGCACTCAACACATTTTATTTACGGTTATATGGCGTCAGACATATGGTTAAGGACCACACAGATTTTGAGAGGAAACCCGCTGTCGCCATTACATGGGCTACTCTTCCGATTGGCAGCAAGGGATCTTTTATTTGCACTTCCCACAGGCAGGATAGCACAAACCAAGGCCTTTGTTGAACCAGTTATGGATCACTGGTCGGTGCAAGTGGTTTACACCTACCCATTGAGCCTTGCGGAGCACTCACTCAGGGTTTGGAGTCGGTATCTGGATTAAAAATCCCATGCCTCGACTGGGATCCGAACCCAGTACCTACCAGCCTGTAGACCGATGGCCTGCCACGACGCCACCGAGGCCGGTCAGACAGTATCAGAGTTATCTGTATAAATGGCTAGCGGGTGCTGATTTCGAGTGTCAGTATCGGACCCAACCCACATTGACCAATGGTGAGGACTATGTTGGTGGTGGTGGTTGCCATTACAGTACTTGTTTCAGCCCACACCGAATATACGATTAGGCTTATTGGAGACATGTACTAGGTAAAAAGGATCAAACACGTGGGGTTGGGGGGAATATTATTACAACCCTGGCAATTAACAACAGCAATCAGCAATGCCGTGGAGACTGCCGCGTTTTTTTTTTAATTTTCGCGGCATTTATTTGCCGTGAAACATTCAGTTTTTTATGCCACCTTTTTTTTTTCTTTCAATTTTTTTTTTTTTTTTTTGGTATTATCGACAAAATTAAAAACCTCTTAAATAGTAATCGTAAACCTGCCATGGCAGTTGTTTTTCACAGTAGTTTGTGCAGCTGCCATTTGCTTAATGGCCAGGGTTGATTATTATAATGTTGAAAGAAACTAGGGAATATTCAAATATAGTATAAGCAATAGGAACAAAGTCGTATCTTAAATAATTGTATTTAATAGCAAAGCTGAAACAATGATGTGACATGACATGGTCATCAAATGTTTATGCCAGGATATAAAGATACACCTGAACCAGACCAAGATAGGATGGAAGACTGATGCTTGGGGGAGGGAGGTGGGGGCAATTATGCGATTAATACATTAGAAACGCGTGGTATCATCCAGTAGCAGTTTTCGGGTCGTGTCCGTTTGTAGGACTCGAGTACCCGTACAAGTGAGACAGTATATAGGACATGCATTTCAGCAGTAACTAATCATTATATGATCATGTGCTAATTTCTTTTTTTAATCTGGCTATCCATCACAATACTGAACGTATCAACTGGTTTCTAAATACAATGGCATGATTTGGCATTCATGTTCAGCTCTGGAATTAAGATGCATAATGCTGGTTTAATGTATTCCTTAGTCTCTTTATCATTATAAGGTCTAGTAAATGTCGGGTACTCGGGTCCGGGTCGAGATTGACCCTCAAGTCCAATATTCGGTCAGTGTTCTGTGGTTACCAAACTAGAACAGTATACACGTAGATGTCAATAGCGTTGATTCTGTCAGTGTTCTGTGCTTACCAAACTAGAACAGTATACATGTAGATGCCAATAGCGTTGATTCTGTCAGTGTTCTGTGGTTACCAAACTAGAACAGTATACACGTATATATCAACAGCGTTGATTCTGTCATTGTTCTGTGGTTACCAAACTAGAACAGTATACACGTAGATGTCAATAGCGTTGATTCTGTCAAGCCAGGCTTGATTTACAGTATATGCAGAATCCCCTTGTCACAATTCTATACCACGGCGCCTAACTCTGCATGTTACTGAAGATGTTGCCTAATGATGTCCATCATGTATTCGATGGGGAAAGCTCTAGACTCAAGACTGGCCAGAAGATGTTGCTTGATGATGCCCTATGTGTATTCACTGGGAACGCTCTGGACTCAAGTCTGGTCATTGTAGGCTGTTGTCATATTACTGACTTATATCACAAATATCCCCTGCATATTGTGAATATTATAACAAAATTCATCGTCTGTACACATAAATACGAACTCACCTTTCCTTATAAACAGAAACGTTGTCTCAGTACTAACTTTATTTACAAATATGTGATTGTATAAACACACGATAATGAATACTTTTCTTCTTGAAGAACAAAATCGGGAGTTTTTTCGGCTACTAATACTAACAATAGAAATGTCAACAGTAACACTTTAAAATTCACTTTCAGCCTCACAATTATTGTCACTACAATCCACACCAAAGTATAGTTTACCGTCATACACTCTAGTTCTATTTTGTAAATCCGCACTTTCAGAGTTTGGGCTGTCTTCACTAATCGCCGACACATAACTTGGTGAGCGCCTAAAATTAGCTTTGGAGGTTGGCGACACGTCGCTTAGAGTATGTCTGTTGGCAGGTTCTAACAATGGGGATCTGTGAGGACCAGACCAGTCGATGCCGTTGGAAGGATCGTAGTTGCTTCTTGTGGTTGGGCTGCGTCTGTTGACTAAATTAAGGTTGTCCCTCTTAGAAGGGTTGGCTCTTTTCACGTGGTACGCCCCGGTGACGGGGTGGCGGTCCACTCTGTTGTCGTCGTCGTAGTGCACACGACGTCCTGGGACTCCATTGGGCTGACGTGGTCTCTGCTGCTGCTGCTGCTGCTTGCTTCTTAAAATAATGTCCCTGTTGTTGTCTTCGTCGTCGTTGTCTTCTTCTTTTCTGAAAATGGAACAAACCATACACTGTGACGTTCATGTATATCGAACGATATGTTTATGACAGAAATACACCTCAATCCCCATCCCGATTCCAGTGGGCCTATTTTGAGAGAATAGACGGTGTAGTGACATCAGATTGGACTACTCACCACCCCTAATCTGTTCTAATGGACTTGCTTCTTGGTACTGGGTACAAATAGCTGATATGATGGAAGTAGTAGGTGTCCACTCCCACCATTAAGACCAAGTGTCGAAATAACCATTCTGTTACACACCTAGATAGCCGTACGTTTAAAATGCGTCATTAAGATATACGTGTGAGTGTGGGGAGTGGGGGTGCGTGTGTGTCACTTTTCTTTTAACTGTCTATATTAATAAAACTATTCAGTCGCGGATCCGGAGAATGGGTTCTGGGGTGGGCACTCCTTCCCGAACTTGAAACTACCATGAAAAACCCTGTTGTTTTTCTTTTACTGGTGTATTTTATTTAGCTGGCGTTTCTGGATAAGATCTAATGCTACATATAATGCATGTTACTACTTGATAATACTGTATGTGTCATTTTAAAAGAATTGCGTTCCCTCCCTAGAGACGTGCTTGGTCCGCCTCTGTTATTATTGTAAGCATTTACTTGACTCCAATACCACAGTCCAGAATCGTATTTGTTGCAGGCATGTAACCCATATATAATGATTTGATATTTTATTTTATTTCGAATGCATAAATATCATTGTTAATGCGAAAAAAAACCCATACGTGTCTCTTGAATCCAAACGACGTTAACTCCAAAGATCCGCTCCTTCAAAACATTCTGTAATGTTCTGTGTATGTTTAGACTTGTCTAACCAATCTTATGGTTGGCAGTCTTCCTAATAGTGGAATATCGCACCATAGACCTAATTCAGTAATGGTTTTGCGAGAAACATTCATGTGCAGAGAATCAATTCCCAAAATGTTAATAGTTTTGTCATTCAGATTAACTACAGGTTAAGGATTTGCAGATTGGCATATCTTTGGATGGAGTTTTTTGTTTGTGCTGGGATCTCATTAAAGATATATTCGTTCAATTTGGACGGACTGATTTCTGTGTACCTTATTGAGTTTTGTAGATTGTCTATCTTGAGAAGGGCCAGGTCGAGTTCATGTCTCAGTTTCCACATCTGGGTCTCACACATAGCATTCTTACATCGGGTCTTCTTATGAAGATCTATAGCTTCCATCACAGACTGTTCAAAAGTTAGAGATTTTCCTAGACTCTGAAATATAAAACAAAACTGTGTATACTTTTGTTAATTTTCTAACAAAGTTAATATTACGTTTTCAATTAATTATTGTGGTTTTGTTACCACTATATTCCAGTACAAAAGTACAAAAACATCTGACCAAAGTCAGTAGTATCTGGTATCCTGATGACCTTTCATTCGACCAATAAAAACACTCCTGATGTACATCCAATAGCAGCTAAATGCTTTTGTGTGTAAACTTACCTTTGTTTGATACCCAATAGCCGATCTCTAGTGTTGAGCCGGGGTGTCGTTAAACATACATTGTAAACTCACCTAGACACGACATGGTGTCAATCATGGCAGGTTCATAAACAAGGTTAAGCTTTGTTTTGTTTAACGACACCGTTAGAACACGTTGGTTTATTAATCACTGACTATCCTCACAGATCTGCTTTCAAACTTCCCATGTTCTGCGTGTCTCATTCTTTGCCCCCCCCCCCCCCCCCCCCACACACACACACCCATCGGGGACGGGATTTAGCTCAGTCAATTGAGTGCTCGCTTGAGATGCTTGCGTCGCAGGATCGAACCACCTTAGTGGATTCATTCAACTTATTTTTTTCTCATTCCAACCTGTGCACCACAACTGGTCAAAGGCCGTGGAATGTGTTTTCCTGTCTGTGGGAAAGTGCACATAAAACATGCCTTGCTGCAGTAGGAAAATGTATTGGGTTACTTCTGATGGCTATGTGTCAGAATTACCAAATCTTTGACATCCAATAGCCGATGATTAACTAATCAATGGGCTCTAGTGGTGTCTTGAAACAAACAAAACATTGTCCACCCAATCTACGCAGCACTCCTCACTTCCCATCAAAAGCTACTGCAATGTAGAATACTACTTACCAAACTAATCAACGTGCAGCATCCAGACTTGTTACATTTGCGCATGCAGTCTCGCCCGAACTTAAAATAGCAGTGTTCCAGTGCTAAAGAGAATCCCACCTAGCACCATGCCACACGCCAGTAAAATGAAAGCACTTGTGAAATTCAATATCCCTAAAGTGTGGCTTGAGACCCCCTTCTTTTCTTTCATTTTGTGGCATGCACCAGCAAGCCAAAATTTCTGAAGTCTCTCCATTTCACCTGCAATAGAAAAATAAATGACATTTTCAAAATATGATCTCAAGTTTCTTTTGATAATCGATATTAGCTGCAATTACCAATAACTGTTTTTATTAGAATTGTATTTTTGTCACATAAAAGGGATTAAAAGACATCGTAAAATATACCCCTGCACCCCACCCACAACCCTCACCCCTGACGCGCCTGGACCCGTGCTTATAAAACTTTACTTTTTAGATGCAAAACCCTGATGATATCAAACGGATACAATTGGTATTCTCAGATTCCAGTCCTTATGGCCTCGGTGGTGTTATCGTTAAGCCATCGGACATAAGGCTGATAGATACAGGGTTCGCAGCCTGGTACCGGCTCCCACCCATAGCGAGTTTTTAAGACCACTACACCCTCTTCTCTCTCACTAACAACTAGCCGACTGTCCTTGACATACAGCCCAGATAGCTAAGGTGTGTGCCAGGACAACGTGCTTGAAACGTAATTGGATATAAGCACGGAAATAAGTTGAATGAAATGAAATGGTTTGATGCAAGCAATTACTCGAGCAAAACTATTTCTGCGTTTGCAAACAAAACACAGCCCACCTTGTCAAAAATTACTGTGAATGTATACACCGAGAGCAGTCCCCACCACCACCCCCCCCCCCCCCCCCCCCCACCCCCCCCCACCCCCCACCCACATACCATAATTTCAGGAGAACATTTCTTGCTCACCATCGATGTTCAAATCCTAAGCACTGAAACTATTAAGTTAATAGTTAAAGTTGTGTTTTCTTTTACGACACCACTGAAGTACATTTATTTATTAATCATCGGCTATTGTATGTCTAATATTTGGTTATTTTGATATTCCACAGACATAATAGCGTATCCCATGGCTTTTGATATAACAGTCGTGGTGCACTGGCTGGAACGAGAAATGGCTGAATGCGCCCACCGACGGGGATCGATTCCAGACCGACCGCGCCTCAAGCGAGCGCTGAGACTATTAAGGTCAGGTCAGATCATAGGATTTAACGTGCACAATCAGAGCAAGCTCTTTTAGCACACGCCTGTCATGGGCGCAGGTGTCGACCTTCATCGGCTTCTCCTTCCAGGACAGCGGAGGTTTATTTGTTAGAAGAACGGGGCCTGGTTACTTACCATCATTCTGGAGCTGTAGTAGAACTCTGTTGACTTTGTTGACCCACGGCGACCCGCGCGGAAAGGCGACGCCGTACCCGGTCATCGCGTACCAGCTGCCCACGGTCCGCAGACGACAGCCCTTGTCTTTACCCACGTAGTACTCCAACACAGTGGCGTCGTAGATAAACGCGTGGATTTTTCTGTAGGATAACACATATTAAGTATATGAAGTGGTGAGGCAATTTGCATCGCTGGAAGTTAATAAGTAAAGCAAAACCCTTCCAACAAATAACAAATAGTTGGGTCAAATATAATATTATACCTCGTGTATATATCTGGGACAAGTTCAGTCAAGCCTACGTTCGCATCACATTAAACAAAATGGCCACGTCGGAAACCAGTCAAATAGTTCGCATGGGCATGTGTATGTGTACAATGTGGATGAATAGATTAAACAGAAATGTAATAAAGTAATTTATATTTCATCCAGAATTAATTTTAAAGTTTAATATGTGTTATATAAATGTGTGTGTGTGTGTGCGCGCGTGCGTGTGTGTGTGTGTGTGTGCGTGCGTGCGCGTGTGTGTGTGTGTGTGTGTGTGTGTGTGTGTGTAATCATATTCATAGCCTGTGTATCTGTGTTTCACATCCAATAGCCAATGTGTATTTTTAATTCAGTCCTTGACGACATTCTACAAAGCTCTTCATTTACTTTAAGTTTCACAAATATATAGAAACACTTGTATACAATAATTGTTTCATAAAAAAATTGTTTCATAATATACAGTACAATACAGTAATTGTTTAAAATAACCAAGCGCTCTTACTGGTGTTTTAACGCAAGGATTCCTTCCTCCACAGTGGGCAGGTTAAACTTCTTCATGTATCGGTAGATATCCTTGTGGTTGTTTTTAATGTTCGTCTCCGTACTTCCGTTCGGAATCGTTGCATACTTGAAAGGTGGTTGCATAGCCGTGGGGTTTTTAAGCTTCAAAAGAAGAGAGAAAAAACTTGTACTAAATTGTACTGAGATCATTATATTTCAGTTTAGTCTGATCATAGACTATAAGACAAACAAATTATGGAAGGAAGGAAATGTTTTATTTAACGACGCACTCAACACATTTTATATACGGTAATATGGCGTCGGACATATGGTTAAGGACCACACAGATATTGAGAGAGGAAACCCGCTGTCGCCACTTCATGGGCTACTTTTTTCGATTAGCAGCAAAGGATCTTTTATATGTAGTATCCCACAGACAGGGCAGTACATACCACGGCCTTTGTTAGATCAGTTGTGGAGCGCTGGCTGGAACGAGAAATAGCCCAATGGGCCCACCGACGGTAATCGATCCTAAATACAAATTATGTACACAAAAGGAATATTTATTTTCAAACATGACTTGGCGAATTTTAAATTTTAGCTGTTTGGAGTCTAAGATATACTTACACTTCGTTAGAGGGATTGAAAACATGTTTTATTGCAGATAATATATGCTGAGCATCACAACGCTAATGTAATTTTCAGCTGTAATATTAAATTATGGGTGGGGGGAGTGTTAAGAAGAGATTAATACTTGCAAATAATACAATATAGGTGACTGGTTTACATTGTCAGAGAAGAACCATGCTGCCTCCAAATAGGCTGAACCTACTGAATACTAATACAGTGTGTTGGTTTTGTTTTTGTTTTTGTTTTTTCTTTAACGACACCACTAGAGCACATTGATTTATTAATTATCGGCCACTGGATGTCAAACATTTGGGAATTTTTACATATAGTCTTAGAGAGGAAACCAACTACATTTTTTTTCCATTAGTAGCAAGGGATATTTTATGTGCACCACCAACAGACATGATAACACATACCACGGCCTTTAATATACTAGTCGTGGTGCACTTGCTGCAACAAGAAATAGGCAAATGGGCCCACCTACTGACCGCGCGTCAAGCGAGTGCTTTACCACTGGGCTACATCCCGCCCCTGAATACCAGTAAGAGGTATCGTGTATGCATTTTCCTACACTTATTTATTAGACATGCATATCAGCTACCTGGGCTACTTGTGCAGGACAAGGGCTAAGGTCATTCTTAGGACAGTCCAATTATATTTGTTCGTTTACGGGCGGATCTTATTTCTAAAAAGTAGGTCATGATGGAATGGAAAAAAAAAGATAGTGCTGGATTATTAGTTTCTATTCGGATTCCGTCAGAATCGAATGAAAAGAAAAAAACAAATACATTATTCTCTTCAACAAACCGTTGTTTATTGATTCTATAACGTATTTTTAAAGCGTATGTAGTCAAATTTCATACGGCTAGGATTTCAGTAATACTAGATTGTAAATAAAATTAAAAATCATTGTTAAAACAGTTGGGAATTGCATAAAAACATGTATTCGATGATTTAAATAAAATCTAACATTGTTTACGTCATATTAGAAAAAATAGCAATCATTCTAATTTAGACTGTCGGAAAGTCTATGGGGGAAAATGAAAAATAAAATGCTGAATTATTAAAAAAATATATTTGAATTCGTTCAAAACCAATGAGTATGGAATGAAAAGAAGAAGAAAACGTATTTTCAACAAATTGATTACATATTTAAAAAAAACATATTTCATTATTTTCATACGGCTAGGATTTCAATAGTATTAGATTATAAATAAAATGAAAAATCAATGATAAAACCGATCAGGTGGTAATTACAAAAAATCATGTATTCAGTAACTTAAATAAAACCTAACATGGCTTACGTCATATTAGAAAAAATAGCAATCATGGAAGTCAAGTGTCCACATATATCAGGAATAAAAATGACTGTGGGCAACAGATCAATAGGTTGTTCAGGAGTGCTCGCGAACTACTCGACTGGTACCTTCGAATTCTGTCATATCACATTCAGCTATCGTTAGACACAATTTCAGTCTAGCGAAATGCCTTTAGAAGACTGCAGGGGTTTTAAAAATAGTTACAGAGGGTTAGTCTGAGCTTTACTTTCAAAACAAGATCACCTTTTGTGTGGCATTAAGAGTTTAAAACAAGACATTCTGGAAACATCCAGAGCGTTTTATCTCTGATATAGTCAATATTCTCATACAATCAAACATGGGTTGGGTTACAGTAGAACACATTTCAATTTTGTCTTATTTTTAATTAAAATGACCACACATCCAGTGGTTTTAATAGAATCAAACACTGCTTAGGTGATAATACCACAAATGTCAACTTGGACTATTGTCTTGAAGTACAATGACCACACACATCGAATGATTTGAATAAAATAAAACATAAGTACGTCATAATACCACAACTTTCAACTTGGACTATTATTATGAAGTAAAATTGCCACACATATCGAATGATTTCATTTTAATGAAACATAAATAGGTGACAACACCACAAATATCAACTTGGACTATTATCTTGAAATAAAATGGCCACACATATCGAATGTTTTCAGTATAATGAAACATAAGTAGGTAACAATACCAAAAAAGTCAACTTGAACCACAAACAATGGTTTCAATAAAAGAAAAACAGAGTTCGGTCACAATGGCACACATTTCAACTTGGACTGTATTTTGGAAGTACAATGACCACACACATCGAATGAATTAAACAAAATAAAACATATGTAGGTCAGACTACCACATTTTTCAACTTGGACTATTATCTGCAATTAAAATCAATACATACACCCAAAGACAGATTTTTTTTTTAGTTGAATTGATCCACTGAGGTGCTTCCATCCTGCGACGCAAGCACTTCAAGCGAGTAATCAACCGACTGAGCTAAATCTTGCCACTAGAAACTAAGACTAAAGTGACGTGAAACCTACCCGCCAGTCTCCGATCCCGGACAGGTCGAAGTACTCCTCCTTGGTGATCATGAAGGCTGCCAGGTTGGCGGTGTAGCTGGCGAGGAAGACGAGGGCGAACAGCGCCCACAGGTTGGCCATCATGCGGCTGGCGATACCCCGGGGCGTGTCCGTGGAGACCGCCGCCCCGAACAGCATCGCCCAGATCAGCCAGAACGAGCGAAACAACGAGAACTTGTGTTCTGAGGACGAAAACAAAACACCAGGCACATCACTCGTTGACACAGAGAATCCTTTCAGAATATACATCATTGTTCCGAATATAATTTTAAAATAATAATAATAACATTAAATTATAATGTTTAATTTTATCCTGTAATACAGGGGATGTGCTAGCTCAAGGACACAGTCGTTCGAGAGGTAGACGGACGTTCGGATAGTTATAATCGTTCATACGTCCGTCTACCTCTCGAACGGCTGAGTACTCGGGCTAGAGTTGTGCTGCCCCCCCCCCCCCCCCCCCCCCGTTGATTTTATATATTTAGAATCAGCGTTTTATCTATATATCGAATATATGTCTGGTCGTCTTAAAGGGACATTCCTGAGTTTACTGCATTGTAAGATGTTTCCGACTAATAAAATATTTCTACGATTAACCTTACATATTAAATATATTTTCTTGTTTAGAATATCAGTGTCTGTATATTCAATGTGTTTCTGGTAGTCTTAATATCTGTAAGAAGCCCAAATTGGATTTTATCTTCAAATAATTTCGTACGTACGAAAACAAATTATTTAAGAAATAAAATGAAATTTAACCTAGTACAAATATTAGAACGACCAGAAACACGTTTAATATACAGCAACTAATATTTTATGCAAAACAATATATTTGATATGTAATTACAATCGTTAAAAAGTCTCTGTTGGTCGATAGCATACTAAAAATTGCAGCAAACTCAGGAATGTCCCTTTAATATGTGTAGTACTCGAATTTGGATATTAACCTTACATACTTTAGTACGTACGAACAAAAGTATTTTCCAGGTAACAAAAGGAAGTTTGGGCTACTACAAAAAATAGAATTATCAGAAATACATTAAAGGGACATTACCGAGTTTGCTTCACTTTTTAAGATGTTATTGACTAACAGAGACTTTTTAACGATTGTAATTACATATCAAATATATTTTTCTGCATAAAATATCAGTGGCTGTATATTAAACGTGTTTCTGATCGTTCTAATATTTGTACTAGGTTAAATTTCATTTTATTTCCAAAGATATTATTTGAAGACAAAATGAAGTTTGGGCTTCTTACAAATATTAAAACGACCAGAAACACATAAAATATACAGACACTGATATTCTAAACAAGAAAATACATTTAATATGTAAGTTTAATCGTAGAAATATTTTATTAGTTGGAAACAGCTTACCATGCAACAAAGTTAGGAATGTCCCTTTAATTATACAGATACTAATATTCTAATCAAAGAAAATATATTTAATATACAATGTTAAGACGTAACAGATGCTCCGTTAGTTAAAGCATCTAACACAGTTGCTGCAAACTCAGAATGGTCTCTCTAGGCTGATTAAGTCAACCTTTTAAATTTAGTAACTAATGTGCCTGTAGAGTGTGTATAACTTGATACCGTACACTGTTTCTGACTCGGTGATATCTCTAACTTAATTTATTAATTGCTGGTTTAGATGAGAACAAATAAACTAGAATGATCATTGGCATAAGCAGGCCCGTAGGAGCCTAGGAGGGCGGAATTGAAGAGCTCGTGACCCCATTTTTAATGGAAGACTTTTAATAAGGCTTATGAGCAAAACAAAAACCCCACCGTTCTCTTTACTAATTGTTTTAGGTTCCATTTCTGTTTTATTTCGTCGTACGGATGTCACGAAATGGTTATTCACATCGACAATTCAGATTTCTAAAGATAAATATGCCAATAAATCCATTTTAGACAACGATGACCTTTTCTTCGCCATTACATTCAATAAATGAAATTTTAACACATTAAATAAATAACTTAGCTCTGCAGGTTCTTGGGGTAACCCGTAATACGTACGCCCATCCCTCTACCTTGTCTATCAGTATTTAGAGCTTTATTGTATTTGTTGTATGTTTATGAATTCAAATGAAAACATTTAGCAGACGTGTCGGTTCTGTCTTATTTCGGCAATAACGTGAATAAGATCAAGTTAACTGTTGCATATATTTGCATATATACAATAAACATATCATTATAATATATTCAAAAAGGGTATGTTCATTGCAAAAGAAGATTACACCAAAAAAAATATATATATATATATATATATGTCGGAATATAATATTTCAAAGAGTAAAATCATAATCAGGAAAAAACTCCACATAGCATTTCGAAGCGTAAGAATACATGAGGCTACACACAACAATCGTGCAACAAATGAGCGAAGATAGCCACGTACCACCACAGCTTGGAAAGAAAAGCCCGTGCAGTGTGGTTGCTTCTGTGGGATTACTGAACCATTGTTGAATACAATTTATATTATATTCAAACCAGTTATTTAATATAATTTATAGTATACATTAAACCAGGCCTTTAACTAATATGTAACATATTTTAATATATTTTCATTATTTCTTATAAACATACTATATTACAGTATGTATATCATTGAACGATGTTCGCGTTGACATATGTTTCATTGAATGTGAACAACAAAACCGCAGTATGTTATCAAGGCCGTATATCTGCACAATGCAGAGTCCAATGACCATTAGGTAAAATAGTGGATGATCCCATGAATCTCTAGTGTCTCGTCCATAGGAGGACAGCCACTCCCGAGGAGATCCTTTACTAGATATTTCATCCTTCTTGTACAGACACAAAGGACTGCCACTCACAGACAACTAAATCAAAACTAGAACCAGACAGAGTTCATTGAAATAAGTATAGTTGTGATGGCATTCACTCACGAATCACTGTAATAACAGTAATAATATCAGGTGTTCGCGAAATGTGAGCATATCCTACCCGACCAGTGGCACCGTCATGAGTACTGCCTGTAACATTATGGATGTATGAATTTGTTTATTGTATGCACTCTCTCATAACGATATAAAGAGCCGTCTGTATAATATGTTTTAACGGTATATTTTGTATTTTTACTTTGTTTTTACTGGGTGAGACAAATAAAATATCTGTCTGTTTGACTAACCAGGTCACACGTTTCAAATGTGGACGTCGATCGTGTCGCCTATATTATAACATAATTATTGTTTCGTAAAAAAGAAAGATATTCGATATAACGTTTGCATTGCATAAATGTTTTAATTGTATGTTGAATTGGAATCTTTTGTCAATAATAAGATTGTATTATACCACTTCTAGCATCTTCTAATATCTGTTTGTCAGTAAGAAGATTCTATACTTCCACTTTAATAATATCTTCTAATATCTGTTTGTCAGTAAGAAGATTCTATACTTCCACTTTAATAATATCTTCTAATATCTGTTTGTCAGTAAGAAGATTCTATACTTCCACTTTAATAATATCTTCTAATATCTGTTTGTCAGTAAGAAGATTCTATACTTCCACTTTAATAATATCTTCTAACATCTGTTTGAAAAACATTTATCATTGCTCTGTGAGTTCCTGCACTTTAATAATATCTTCTAACATCTGTTTGAGAAACATTTATCATTGCACTGCGTGTTTCTGCTCTACAGATACCACTTAGTTTCAGGATTTACCTCAGTTACCTCTCAAAGTGGTCTTTCCTTGGTTCAGACCGTACGGACTCAGCCACTCAAATATGAAAATTGAGGTCCCAGTAGTGTGAACACAAAACACCAATATTAAGCACCACGACGGATAGTCATAGGGCTCTGAAAGCCAATGAAAACACATTGAAAGTGAAAGTTGAAATTATAACCCAAGTCACACAGGAACCAAAGGAAGATCCAGAGCAATTGCATGTAATTTTCTATAAAAACATAGATTACCTATATATTTTGAACAGTGGCGCCAATTCCTCGGCCCTCTGTACATCAAATTATAAATGCCCTCCAACTTCATCACCCCACATCACCCCCATAGTGACGATAACGCGAACGCATATCCTTCGTACCCCAGTGGACCCATTGTCTGAATGGTTTTTTTTTTTTCAAGTCCCAACCAGTGTCCCACGACTAGTATATCAAATGTTGTGGTATGTTCTGTATTGTCTGTGAGGAAAATGCATATAAAATATAATTTGATGTTTAAAAAAAAGCAGCGGGTTTCCTCTAGCACAACGTGTTCAAAACATTACCAAATGTGACATCAAGTAGCCCATGATTGATAAGTCAATGTGCTCTAGTGGTGTCGTTAAAGAAATATAAACAAACTTCATCCTAGGCCAACAATTCTTTGCAGGCAGGGTTGATCCACATGTTGACCTGGACTATCTGGTACTGTCACGGCGTGTTGTTGAGAGATACGATACAAACTACGACAATGTGAGTGGTGTGGGGGATCCTCGTTGTTGGGTTTGCGGTTGCTTTTCCTCAAACACTGAACTTTCAAGTTGATTAGCGATGTTCTAACAAATCACAAAACTGACACATACTTTTGGAGTAATGAGGTTCTTAATAATTACAAGTTCTAAACCTGTGATGGACAAAACACTGCTTGAACAGTTATCTGATGGAAGCATGCCAAAAACGACCCACTCCCCACAAACAAAAGTTCTGAAATTGATCTGGATCCACCCCTGGTCAGAAACACCAAAAACACTGACAGTAGAGTCAGCATAAAAACGAGAGATTATGAAAAATATGAGTAAGAAAAAATCGCAGACTTGGACGCAATTGCCACTGGACATTGGTGCTCCATAACACGTGTAGACAAACCATGTGTCGATTAGTAGAAACAAAGTGTAGAGACAAGAAATGGAAATCGACGGAAAGTAAAATAATGTGTTTGTCTAGAACACATTATTTTATCATTTTAAATTTATAAAATTGCTTTACTCTAAACCTATAGCGATGCGGCCTACTTTAGGGCTATGCACATATCATGCGACTACCATTCTATACCTATATGTATCTGATGTCATTTTATTATGCTATTATAGACTACACAAGTGAATCAAATTTTAAAATGTAACCACTACTATTTCCCAAGTTTGAGACATCGAAAAATAAAAAATCCTATCCCCTAAAAACCTAGCCCAATACAAATACATATATTATATATCCTTCCAATGCGCCTGCAAGTTATTTAAATTTATCATTAAAAATAAATGTACATTTTAATTTACTACTCTAAACACAGAGGCATTTTAATTTATCATTCATCATTTATCATTCATCATTTACCATTCATCATTTATCATTTATCATATTAAACCTACAAATTAATTTTAAAACTATAAACCTATACACGTATTATGTTGCACCGTGTCCGTAGCTGGAACGTCCCTAGTTGCACACCCTTTTACCTGTAGGGGGCACTGCACCCCTGTCGAGTCCACTCGGACTATACCACTCAAAGAGATATACAGTCACTGCCACGGCTTGCATACACATTAGAAGTATGAAAAGCCAGGACATATAGTCAAACGGTTCTGAAATACAATCACAATATCCTACCATGTTGTACTCACATTGTAATTCAATATCCTTAAATATTGTAATCTTCGACGCCATATAACCGTAAATAAAATGTGTTGAGTGTTATTAAATAAAACATTTCCTTCCTTAAATACTGTAGTCATATGATCAAATAGCTAGTCGTATTATATATATATATATATATATATCGTAATAGTCCATTGATATCATTAAAATATGCCATATTTATTATTAGTTAAATAAACTAAATATCATTAAACGCTGCATAATATAATTACATATCCTTAAAATTCTGAAGTCACATGATCAAATATCCAGTTGTAGTGTAGTTATATAATCAAAATGCCTCGCCATAATTCATTCAAATCATTAAAACATGCCATATTTATTGTTAGTTATATAAATTAAATATCTTTAAATACTGTATATAGTTAGGTAATAAAAATACTAGTGCATGCATTCTGTCAGATGGTAGCCACTCTTGTAGTCATATCATATTTTGACATGTTTTAGCAATACAATCAAAATATGTCGTCACATTTAATGTGGTTATATAATAAAAATCAGGGCAGTAGCTAGGATTGTTTGTAGGGTAGAGGGCAGATGAATTCTTGGAACGAACAAGCATGGAAGGTGTAATACATTAGTGGGTCCGGGGGCATGGCCCCAAGGACATTTTGAAATCTAGAGGCATTTCATGGAATTTACATACCGTACTTAAAACGTCAAGTCAATATCAATAACCAGTACAAAAAAATCCTTGCCACTCTACCCTACTGGCCATGGCCCTGAACATGTCCTGTTACATTAAAGTCATATAATCAAGTAATCTAAATTTGTAGTCATATAATCAAAATATGGCTTTTCACTGTGGTTATATAAACTAAATATTGTCATATAATTGGAATGCCCTTCCATATTGTGATCATCAGTTCAAAATTTTGTACCAAATACGTACTGTTATAATACAAACAAATATCACATTGTTGTGCAATTAAATTACTAAATATATTGTATTATCCTGGAAATACAACATTTTTTATTGTAGTCAAGTAATGAAACTATCCTTCAACATCGTGCTATGTTGCCATATATTAAATCAAAATAACTATCGTTTTTTACTCATATTTTGAAAACATCCTGTCATTTTATATATGTTCATATATTTAAAATACTCTGTCATTTTGTAGTCAAACAATCAAAGTATCCTGTAATACTTGATACATTAAACGTCCATGAAAGTATTGTTATGCAGATGCCTTTATCCAAAAAATTCATTAATTTTGACAATGATATTTGCTTGATTTCTGTCATGTTTTCGGTAATTTCAAGTCGATTTTTACAGGCACTCGGGTCATAACATTCATGGTTTAAATAAAAACATTATGTTAAACGTTAACATAACTATAATTTGGAGTTGTCTGCACTGATCATTTCGATCAAATCAATAGAGTTAATAGCTGACAACATCGTTAATCTGACATCCTTGATGTTTAAAGCCATTCGTTAGTGCATGCCGTCATGGCTTTGTAAAATATTCGTTAAACTTTCGTCTTGTACATAGATATAGTTTACATTAAAAATATAATGCTGTGTCATTTGGACTGCAATGCGTTCACGTGCAACATGTCTACAATGTCAAAGAGCTGGATTTATCTCTGTGGCAAAGCGTTTGCCTGACGTCATAGGATGTATCCACGGGAGTTCGTGTCCTGTTTGGAGTTTTACGGTGTTTAATTAGGACCAGTCGATGGAATACCATGCGCGCTACGCTACAAATCAAACACCTAGAAACTCCAGCCAGGACCCGAACGCCCGCGGATATATCGTCCGTGGTAAATCTATTGAGTTTAAGTGAGTTAAGTATGGTATATAGAAAGCCGTGGTATGTACTTTCCAATCTGTGGAAAAGTGCATATGAATTTTTTTTTCTCTCTACAGTAGGAATATAGTACAGACATTATGTACAATGACCTCACACAAATTGCAACAAAAGCTCTCTCAGTTGTTGACATTATGAGATGTAAAAGTGTCTTGTATTTCAACAGACTGCTATATTTTATTTCATCTTTTTCCTCCTGAATTTTATTAGGTTTCTACGATGGACATACTACTTTACTGACAGCAGCTTGCATTTATTGTTGTGTCTTCAACGTTTTTCATTATTTCAAGGCTTTGAAGCTACTCCACCAAAAATAAAGCATGGTATACACGAACAGATCATTCAATCAATCATGTAAGAACAATAAAGAGTGGCGAAAAAAAAGGCATTTAGGGTAGGGTCAAACTTTGGTGATTTTCAAAACTGTCCCCCCAGAAGATTCACTGGGACTTTTTTCTGTCATTGAGTACATATACTGGAAACAAAATCCATTGAGTTTGCTTTTGTTGCAATTTGCGTGAGGTTGACCAAACATTTTGGGTAAAATGCCTGTACTAATAAGCTATATGACAGCAACATGTTTTCTATCTAAGGATCTAGATCAAATGTTTGAATAACCATACGATGGAAAATAAGTAGTAGTAGTTAAAATATACCGAGGTGTCGTTAAACGACATATTTTCTTTCTCTTTTTTGTTCTAACAATTTGGGAAACTTGGTTGAACCACACATAATGTGGACACAAAATGGTGAAAAATGCATTACAGGGCGTTCAAGATTTACATGAATTTTAATTGTTAATAACCGTAACTTCGACAACTTCAACTTTACCTCAAATTAAAACCCTTAAGGCGCGTTCTCACTATGTGATTTACAGATTAGTCGCACCGACTGGTCGCATGCGATGGCATCGTACAGTGAGGACACCTAAATCAAAATGACATTTGTCTTGCACACTTACGGTCAGAGTCGCTATGACAAATCGCATTCGACATGTCGGTGCGATTAATGGCATACGGAGAACGTCCCATTAAGAGACGAACAACCATCGTACTGAAGACACCAATAACTACTGCCACCCATGGTTTCTGACATATAATGGAATATGTTTGGCATAAAACTAATGATAATATTATTGTTAAATATAAAAATACATTACCAAGGAAGGCTGTAGGGGAAATGGCTCCCTCTCTGATGGAGACGACGATCGTGATGCCAGTTTCCAAATACGGAACTGAAAAATCCACCGCCGCGTTCCTCTCTGGGGTTATTTTCAATGACGTCATCACCATATCCGCCTTCCCGTCGATTAACACTCTGACCAAGCCGTTCCACTGTTTTGTCGTCTGCAAGAACCGATGTGTTTAGAACTAACAGGTGGAATACGATTAAATTAACAAGAACAGGATACAATTCGGTTTTCCTTCAAACGACTCTATAGAAATCTGAACGATAACATTGTAATACATGGTTAGGGCCCGGCCGTATCTCTGCATAATGCTTTGTTTTGAATTCTAATGAGTATACAGGCCCTTACGCAGAGGGGGTACGACGGGTGTGTACGCACCCCCCCCCCCCCCCCCCCCATTTACTAAAGGTCCACTTTTCTCTATTAAATTTAAATAACGTTACGTAATCGTTGTTGTTTTGAGGTGTTATTTTTATGTATTGGTCCCATCATGAGCAATTCGCACCCACCCATTGAAAATCCTTCGTACGGGCCTGGTATATCGTAATTACGCACCCTTGCACAAATTGCACAGTACCAATAAGACTTTGACGGTAAAAAACTGGAAGTTGTTTTGATGGATAAGTGACGTAAAACTTTGCTTACTTTTTTTACCATTAATTCTTGTGGAACTATTTACGCAGAATGGCAGCTCAACACTTTTTTTTAATATTCTCAAGTGATGTTTGCAATTATTTGTGCTATCGATTAATGTGCGATTTATTTATCACAATCAATTTTCAAACGGCGAAAGATGACAGTTGCAATTATTAAAAGGCACCTTTAAAATAACTCTTTTCGACAACACCGATAGCATGCACTCATGAATCGCTGTCAAAATAGAGATAACGCCAGATGTTCGCACACTACAAGTGCATCCATTTATTTTTAAATTAACTATTTCCATTAAATAGAAATGAAAGCTTTGTGTAAAAAAAAAACCCCTTCAAATCGTAATATTTCAATATCCGATTTGAACTTATAAAATACAAGGTCCCTAAACACTAATGGATAAATCTGTAATGCTCTAATTATCAAACGTTACTTTAAATAAAATGTGTTGAGTGCGTCGTTTTTCAAATGGTACACTGACGGTCTATTTTGGCGGTGCGAAGGATCGTTCCTAGCTTAAAACAACTTGAATAAAGATTGTTTTGTTTAACGACACCCCTAGAGCACATTGGTTAAGTAATCATCGGCTATCGGATGTCAAACATTTGGTAATTCTGACTCATAATCAACAGAGGAAACCCGCTACATTTTTATAATGCAGCAAGGGATCTTTTATATGCACTTTTCCACAAATAGGAAAGGACATGTTGACCAGTTGTAGTACACTGATTGGAACGAGGAAAAAACAATCAGTTGCACGGATCCACTAACGTGATATTGCGACACATGCGCCTCACGCGAGCGCTCTACCGACTGAGCTAAATCCCGCCTCTAAAACAACTTAAAGGGACATTCCTGAGTTTGCTGAAATTTTTAAGATGCTATCGACTAACAGAAGCTTTTTAACGATTGTAATTACATATCAAATGTATTTTTCTGCATAAAATAGTAGTGGCTGTATATTAAACGTGTTTCTGATCGTTCTAATATTTGTACTAGGTTAAATTTCATTTTATTTCCTAAAAAAGATTTTTCGTACGTACGAAATTATTTGAAAACAAAATCCAATTTGGGCTTCTTCCAAATATTAAGACGACCAGAAACACATTGAATATACAGACACTGATATTCTAAACACGAAAATTATTTAACATGTAAGTTTAATCGTAGAAATATTTTATTAGTCGGAAACATTTTACAATGCAGCAAACTCAGGAATGTCCCTTTAATGGCAGCAGCAAAACAGAACAACACAAAGAGAATAAGGGCACATTAATATTGGATCTTTCCCAGCTGTACCAAACAAAAAAAAGACACAAACACATCCTCCCTACTACTATAACGAACTAGTATGGTCCCTTCCGGTTCGTTATAACAGTACTTTCCTGTTACATGTATTTGACAGATGAAATATGGTGGACTTATTTGAATACCACAGACGAGTTGATTTTCAATGGTTTACCAGTATATATGATCACTACGAATTGACTGATATTATACGTACTGAATCCAGGGCTCCCCACTGAAAATCTTCCACTTCAAACAAGTCGAAGTCGAACTCGAGCTGAACACTGAGCTGTTTGAGTAAATCTATACTGAGTCCTACACAGCACCAGTCTGTTGTGCGGTTGTAAATCCTGCAAGTAGAAGGAAGGACACGTTTTATTTTACGACACACTCAACACATTTCATTTATGGTTATATGGTGTCGGACATATGGTTAAGGACCACACAGATATTGAGGGAAGAAACCCGCTGTCGCCATTTCATGGGCTACTCTTTTCGATTAGCAGCAAGAGATCTTTTATATGCACCATCCCATAGAGACGATAGCACATACCACAGCCTTTGATGTACCAGTCGTGGTGCACTGGCTGAAGCGAGAAATACCCTACTGGGCCCGCTGATGGGGATCGATCCCAAACCGACTGCTCATCAAGCGAGCGCTTTACCATTGGGCTATATTCCAGCCCTAAATGACTAACAAAAAAGAACATTTACTTTTTCTTGTTTTCGTCTCGCTCGTAGATGCGACATCTCGCCGCCGACTCCGTGCATTGGTTGTTGGCTTCCGGTTTCACGTAAATCACATACGGGTTCTCTCTGAGCGTGGCGATTCGCACGAAGCTCTTTTCCGGTTTGCCTCGAGGTGGAATCGAGGCTTCTCCTGGCCACGTGATGTCCTGCATTATCAGCTCGTTTTGCTTCACTCTTCCAACCTGGTCAAAGTACAAAACCATTTTTGTTCGTTCAAAAAGTCTGAATTAAATGGATCCACGTTCATATGGTTAATATTTCTTACACACCCGTTGGTGAGAACATCATTCGTTATTTTTGATAGCACATACTTGTTTACACATGTACGTGTTAACAATTTCAAGATATACGACTGGTTGCTCCTAGGTGATGACCAGATCACCAATGTCATACATCTATTGGAGAAAAAAAAAACCCAGCAAGAGCGAAATCGATTACACTGTGACGTATAGTCAACCTGGCAATCATTTGTCTGTGACGTGTAAGTGCAAGGGCTGTAAATAACTCTTAGCCGAAAAAGATGTTAAAATTCGTTTAAAACCTATTTTTTGAGGATATGTAAGAAATAGAATAATACATTCTTTGTCCGTTAGATACCATTTATCTCACAACTCGTTGTTAAAAACGTATCAAATTAGCTTTCTCTCATTAGATACATTTTCAAACAACTCGTTGTAAGACAAGGGTGTATACGACCAAACCAAATGCCATAGACGACAATAGTAACATATGTGGCTAAAACTCATACCCGCAGCGTATCAATCAACATAAACGCCACGGATATAAATACTACTACCCCTCACCCTTAAAGTGAATCAGCAAAATTTGGGGGTCAAGCTGCTCATTTCCGAGATAACAGGTAGCGTCTAGTTCCGCACAAAATTCTAGTACATTTTTTTTTTACAGGTACCCAATACGTTTAAAGCACAAAAGTACTTGACACAATGGTACTAGATGAAATAAAATTGTATACATCTTTTGTCCAGATGAAACACATTCACATTTATCACCAATCACAGGACTTGTGGTGTTCACTTCTCTATCAAAAGTTGGGTGCACCTGGAACTTTGACCCAGCCGGAAGTTATTTGGTTCAGTACTACACTAAATGGTATCTAACGGCCACTCATGTATTATTCTCTATTTGTACAATGCTGTAAAGTGTGTACAGTATTAAACACTATTGTCATTATTAAAGGGACATACCCTGTTTTTAAACATTAAGGCATATTTTTCACTATTAGAGCCGTTTATGATCAATGAAATCAAACATTACTTATATTTTATTGTTTAGATTATCCATTTCCTTACAACCGAAGTGTTTCGGATCATCCTGATGTTTCTAATACCACATAATGCATTTTTCATCATTTTAAAAACTCACGTGCGTCTGGGAAGTAATGATTATTGAATCGCGGTTTAGTCTATTTTTATGGGTATTTCAACGTCACAGACTCTACTGTATCTAAATTTGTTACAGGTTTGTAAATTAACCAAACTTAGTGTCCATTGTTATGGGTTGAAACTAGGGTTTAGGTGAAAAATATGCCTTAATGTTTAAAAACTGGATCTCTCCCTTTAATAAGAAAACTATTTTATTGCGTCTGGTGCATCTGTGGCTTGCGTATTGGGTATTTACGATTATTTCGTTGCTTTTGGCCGCATGCGTTTCGCAGACGCACACATCGCACACATCGCACGCATCCAGTCTAGACACTCTCATTGAAACTAATGGGGTTTTGGGGGTTTTTTTTAGCAGGACGCACCTCATCCATCCTATATCAGCTTTCTTAGATTGGCGCATTTTACTTTAAAAGTCTACTATTGGGAAAACATCGAACGGTCGGCTGGGGATGATGGTGTGTACTAAATGTAATATATCACGTACTATAATATTAAATTCTTACCTCAATCCACTTTTTACCGACCACTCGTTGCTGGATGTTGATTATTTTTAATTCTGTATATCTCAGAGTCCCAGATTCATTAAAGGCTATCGGTGTAGGTGTTGTAATTGAAATATTTTTCATATATCTGAAAATAAATGTAATTTACATGGTAATTTTTCACTTGTATATATAAAAAGTTAATAATTGATATATGTTATAAATACCCACCAAATTGTGGTTTGTGCGTGTGCGTGCGAGTATACGAAATAGTACACCACGTACTACAACCATTTGCTACATTATTGCATCGCCAATTCAAATGGTTCCTTATAGTGAACAAATAATTTTTTACAGACACAATCGCAAGTTGCTGTACTAATTGCTATATAATACCTCCGATAGAATAATCGAGTATTTTGTTACAGACACAATCGCAAGTTGCTGTACTAATTGCTATATAATACCTCCGATAGAATAATCGAGTATTTTGTTACAGACACAATCGCAAGTTGCTGTACTAATTGCTAAATAATACCTCCGATAGAATAATCGAGTATTTTGTTACAGACACAGTCGCAAGTTGCTGTACTAATTGCTAGAATAATATATTTTGTTACAGACACAGTCCGATAGAATAATCGAGTCGAGTATTTTGTTACAGACACAGTCGCAAGTTGCTGTACTAATTGCTATATAATACCTCCGATAGAATAATCGAGTATTTTGTTACAGACACAATCGCAAGTTGCTGTACTAATTGCTATATAATACCTCCGATAGAATAATCGAGTATTTTGTTTACAGACGCAAGTTGCTGTCTAATTGCAAGTTGCTGTCGAGTATTTTGTTACAGACACAATAATGCTGCTATATAATACCTCCGATAGAATAATCGAGTATTTTGTTACAGACACAATCGCAAGTTGCTGTACTAATTGCTATATAATACCTCCGATAGAATAATCGAGTATTTTGTTACAGACACAGTCGCAAGTTGCTGTACTAATTGCTATATAATACCTCCGATAGAATAATCGAGTATTTTGTTACAGACACAATCGCAAGTTGCTGTACTAATTGCTATATAATACCTCCGATAGAATAATCGAGTATTTTCGCTTAAAGGCGCAGACACTAGTTTTAACCTGTAAAAACCAAAATGGACACTATGTTTAGTTAATTTATAAACCTGTAACTCATTTGGATAAAGTTACAGTAGGGTGAAAGAAGAGTCTGTCACGTTAAAACAGGAAATATCCTTAAAACTAGACTAGAACTCGAATCAATAAACCGCTACTTCTCAGACGCACGTGCGTTTTTAAAGATATGAAAAATGCAATCTTTGGTACTACAAACACCAGGATGACCAGAAACACTTCGGTTCTACGGAAACGGATAATCTAAAGAATATAATACAAGTAATGTTTGATTTCAGTGATCATAAACGGCTCTAATATGTAAAATATGCTGTAGTGTTTAAAAACTAGGGTCTGTCACTTTAATTCCGTACGAATTTATTCCGATTAAAATGCACATTAATTTGATCATCAATACAGTCTAGTGGTCTACGCTATCAAAAGTTAAAACATTACAACATAGGTTTTATGCAATCTAATTGTATTATTATAATTGATACAAATTCAGTTCCGACTAGAGCCATCCACGGGAGATAAGCCTCACTGTCTAAGACTAACACGGAGGTTACGCCCCTTTAAAACCCCAATAACAGTCAATTCTAAACTTCTTTCTTGCTACATTTTAAACGTACTATTTATTAGTCTCCTACCGATCCAACCGGGGGGGACTATAGGTTTCGTCTCTGTCCTTATGTCTGTCCGTCCGTCTCTCCCAAATATAGCTTTTCGGATTTCTTTCTTTCTTTTTGTTTGTTTTTGTTTTTTTGTGGGTTTTTAAAAACAAGAATTATTAACAATGCCTCGAGATATTGAGCTGAAAGTTTGTGTATAGCTTTATCGTGTACTAACCGGCCTCGGTGGCGTCGTGGATAGGCCATCGGTCTACATGCTGGTAGGTACTGGGTTCGGATCCCAGTCGAGGCATGGGATTTTTAATCCAGATACCGACTCCAAACCCTGAGAGAGTGCTCCGCAAGGCTCAATGGGTAGGTGTAAACCACTTGCACCGACCAGTGATCCATAACTGGTTCAACAAAGGCCATGGTTTGTGCTATCCTGCCTGTGGGAAGCGCAAATAAAAGATCCCTTGCTACTAATCGGAAAGAGTAGCCCATGTAGTGGCGACAGCGGGTTTCCTCTCAAACTCTGTGTGGTCCTTAACCATATGTCTGACGCCATATAAGCGTAAATAAAAATGTGTTGAGTGCGTCGTTAAATAAAATATTTCTTTTTTTTTTTCTTTTTTTTTTTTATCGTGTACTGTTACATATTAAGTTGGACGTCTGTTGTGAGTTACCCATTTTTGACAGAGTTATAGCCCTTTAACCTAGCAGATACGAAAATGTTTTCCCGACTGTTTTTTGTATACAATGCCTCAATATATTGAATTGAAATTTTGTATATAGCTTTATCATGTTCTGTTAAAGATCAAGTTTGACGTATATGGAGATATATCAATTTAGGTTATAGCCCTTGAACTTAGGAGATACAAAAATGTGTGGACCCAGTACGGCACATATATTACTTCAGCAGTACTCTCCGCATGCTTTTTAAAACAAAAGTACTGCTGATCGTTGAATATTAACGTAATCGAAAATATTTTGTCAAATAAT
Source organism: Gigantopelta aegis (assembly GCF_016097555.1). Classification (NCBI taxonomy): domain Eukaryota; kingdom Metazoa; phylum Mollusca; class Gastropoda; order Neomphalida; family Peltospiridae; genus Gigantopelta; species Gigantopelta aegis. The sequence goes on from NC_054706.1 coordinate 12,961,927, forward strand.
TAATGTCAAGTTGTGGTGACAAAGCCCAATATAGATACTCGTCGTTGCATTCAAACACCCCCCCCCCCCCCCCCCAATACAAACAGCTGCAGTTAATATAAGATCTGGAGACGTCGCTGAAGATATATTTGTTGATATTTGTTAATTTTAATATTTTTGAATTTTTTTATCTTTATACAAACATTCTAAATACTAATTTGGATTTCTATTGTACTTCTTTTTATTTAAATGCAGGTTTTTTTTACACCTTTTATAAATAATTATGTATGCTTTACTTTTAATTTTTACAAAGGTAAATAATATATGAATATGATTATATAATCACAGACCCGGACGTTACAGTTTTATAATCACAGACCCAGACGTTATAGTTTTATAATCACAGGCCCAGACGATATAGTTTTATAATCACAGGGCCGGACTTTATACTTTTATAATCACAACCCGTGCTTTATACTTTTATAATTACAACTCGGACTTTATAATTTTATAATCACAGACCCGGACGTTATACTTTTATAATGACAACCCGGACTATACAGTTTTATAACTACAGACCCGGCGTAATAGGTTCAAATTGCCCCCCCCCCCCCCCCCCCCCCCGGTTCAGTTTACCCCCGGGTAATGTGAACCTAGGTTCAAAGTACCCCCCGTAGTTTCAAATTACCCCCACCCAACAACTAGTAAATTTTCACAAATAGGGTATATTTTTATATGGATAATAAAGAAATTATTACACGAACGGGTGTGTCATACTGATTTTACGAAACTCGTGACAGATTTCATACAAAGAAATCTGTCACTCGTTTCGTAAAATCAGTATGACATACCCGATCGTGTAATAATCTCTATTTCTTGTATACTACTACCTAAGTTCAGATATAAACTGTTAATAGTCAATACGTAAATAATAGAACACGTAATATATCTGTCCTATTATATTTTACGTATAGCCCCTTCCTGCGTCGACATCACGTCGTCTGTGTATATATACACGGACGTTAAACAATGATTCAGTCACTCACCATTTTTCACCCCAGGAAATATCACTATGTAAAATTAGTCTAATTCACAACACGTTCATGAATCGCCGTCTAGTTTGAGATATTAAATGGGTTAATCCGAAACTTGGGGCAATTTTAAACTACCATATATGTGCAAGTTACCCCCCAGTTTCAGGCTACGCCCGGGGGGTCGTTTGAAACTAAGGGGGGTAGCTTGAAACTAGGTTCAAACTACCCCGGGGGTAATCTGAACCTAGGTTCAAACAACCCCCGGTAATCTGAAACTAGGTTCAAACAACCCCCGGTAATCTGAAACTAGGTTCAAATTACCGGGGAGTAACTTGAATATGGGAGGAATTTGAAACTGGGACACCGGGAGCGCCACACCTAGCTCTACCTGTACATGTGTTTTCCTTCCTCCCAGTAGATCTTGCCCGTGCTGTTGCAGGTTTGGTGCGGCACGATATTCAGTTTGGACGCCACGCCGCGCTTGCTGGCGATGTCCTTGAGGGCCGTCACCCATATCGTCACTGCCGTCTTGATCGCATTCTCCATCGAGTTGCGGCTGTGGTCGTAGGAAACACCTACAGCAAAGGACAGGGATGAGGAATGTTTTCAAATGCTGAAGTATTATTACAAAAAAATGGTCTTAACCGGTATAATGGTTAAGCTATCGGATTTAAGGCTGGTAGGTACTGAAAGAAAGAAAGAAATGTTTTATTTAACGACGCACTCAACACATTTTACTTACGGTTATATGGTGTCAGACATATCGTTATGGACCACAAAGATTTTGAGAGAGGAAACCCGCTGTCGCCACTTCATGTGCTCCTCTTTTCGAGTAGCAGCAAGGGATCTTTTATATGCACCATCCCACAGACAGGGTAGTACATACCACGGTCTTTGATATACCAGTCGTGGTGTACTGGCTGGAACGAGAAATAGCCCAATGGGCCCACCGACCGGGATCGATCCCATGCCTATCACGCATCGAACTAGCGTCTTTTCATTTGGCTACGTCCCGCCCCTGGTAGGTACTGGGTTAGACTCCTCGTACCGGCTGCCATCTAGAGCGAATTTTAACACCTCAATTGGTAGGTGTAAGACCACTACACCGACTTCTCTCTCTCACTAACTACTAACTACTTATCCTCTGTTCTAGAGAGACAGTCCAGATAGCTGACGTATGTGCACAGGACAGCGTGCTTGAACCTTAATTCGATATAAGCACGAAAATAACTACAAATGAATAAAATTTAAAATGTCTCATTCAAACTGTAATAATTGTCGTGAAAAATTCAAACATTTTAGTAAAACAATAACATTTTGCCATTTGTCTGAATACTTATGTTTATGTTGAAGTGATTCATTCAATCAGTTAATCATTCATTCATCCCTCAAATCATCCATTAATTTATCCAACCATCTACTTATTTATTCGTTAATCCATTAATTTATTCGTTCATTTATTCATGTATTCATTCATTCATTCGTTCATTTATTCATTTCATTTAATAAGCACCATCATATTTAGTAACTGACATACTTTTAAGGCTTTCTTATAGTAGTATTATTGCAGTTTTATTTCTTATTGTTCACAACATGTAGGGGTCGGGATGTAGCCCAGTGGTAAAGCGCTTGCTTGATGCACGATCGGTTTGGGATCGATCCCCGTCACTGGGCTCATTGGGTTATTTCTCGCTCCACCCAGTGCACCACGACTGGTATATCAAAGGCCGTGGTATGTGCTATCCCGTCTATGGGATGATGCATATAAAAGATCCCTTGCTACTAATAGAAAATGCAGCGGGTTTCCTCTCTAAGACTACATGTCCACATGACCAAATGTTTGAAATCCAATAGCCGATGGTTAACAATTCAATGTGCCCCATTGGTGTCGTTAAACAAAACAAACTTCAGAACATGTAACAAGTGGAGTATTCAGAAGAGCGAGTAAACCAGTCGATCGCGGACCATTCAGTATGTAACACACGACATATTATGGAGTCTTACCCAGCATTCCCAAGTGGAAAGACGAAGGGGCGATCTTGGCTGTGGGAATAGCCGTCTGAGTGAGAATCCACACATAGTCGGCAGTAGTTATACCCATAGCTCTTGCATAATCTAGAATATATTTGGACTCAAGTCTGCAAAACAAAAAGAGGGTATCAGTGAAACTGTAGTAATTGTTACGCTAGTATACTGATCAGGTAAATGAAAAAAAAGGTATAACATATACAGTGTAACGTACGTTATACAGATATGGTCGTGGTATATCAGTATTTACCTACCCACTTGTTTGCAGCAATATAACACGTACATTATAACACGTACGTTATACAGATATGGTCGCGGTATATCAGTATTTACCTACCCACTTGTTTGCAGCAATATAACACGTACATTATAAAACGTACGTTATACAGATATGGTCGCGGTATATCAGTATTTACCTACCCACTTGAGTGCAGCAGTATAACACGTACAGTATAACACGTACGTTACACAGATATGGTCGTGGTATATCATTATTTACCTACCCACTTGAGTGCAACAGTATAACACGTACAGTATAACACGTACGTTACACAGATATGGTCGTGGTATATCAGTATTTACCTACCCACTTGAGTGCAGCAGTATAACACGTACAGTATAACACGTACGTTACACATATATGGTCGTGGTATATCAGTATTTACCTACCCGCTTGAGTGCAGCAGTATAACACGTACAGTATAACACGTACGTTACACATATATGGTCGTGGTATATCAGTATTTACCTACCCACTTGAGTGCAGCAGTATAACACGTACAGTAAACATGTACGTTACACAGATATGGTCGTGGTATATCAGTATTTACCTACCCACTTGAGTGCAGCAGTATAACACGTACAGTAAATATGTACGTTACACAGATATGGTCGTGGTATATCAGTATTTACCTACCCACTTGAGTGCAGCAGTATAACACGTACATTAGACCTGATGAGTTCACCCATCTCGCGCATGGAACGTGTTTGGTTTTTGGCATCCCTTAAGATGAGCTCACACAGAATCTTGAATCTGTAACAAAACAAATTCAAATAAATTTTTCTCGAGTACATTTTGTATTTTTTTTATCATTTAGAATAGATCATCAACATCAAAGTCGTAGACCCTAGTTCCATCCAGTGAATATGGACACTACATTTGGTTAATCTAGAAACCTGCAACACGTTGGGATAAAGTTTCAAAACAATAAAACAAGAGTCTGTCACGTTAAAGGGGGGGGGGGGGGGGTGCTGCGCGTGCTGTAACGTTACCGTGGTGCAGGGGTGTAACATTCTCTTTGAGAATGGCCAATACAGCACAAATTGAAATTTAGAGTAAAAGTCAGTATCTATCTGTGATATTTGTATTTTTGCACAGTTCTCTACACTGTGTTTTAGTTTACTTGTTGAATTGTTATATTGATGTTGATCATCAAATGTTTGTTCCATTTACCATAGTTTGACACCCAATAGCCGATGTATTTTTCGTGCTGGGGTGTCGTTAAACATTCATTCATTCATTCATTTAAAAGGGGTGGGGGGGACATTAAAAAATCTCCATAACTGTTACATGCGTAACAAACGGCCCTAACAGTGTTTAAACATTGGTGTCTGTCACTTCAGTACCATTGCACGCCACTGTTACAACATTCAGAAGCGAGATACGTTTAAACACCACGATTATCTTCTGTGAAAGGGGCGGGACGCAGCCCATTGGTAAAGCGGTCGGTCTAGGATCGATCCCCGTCGGTGGGCCCATTGGGCTATTTCTCGTTCCAGCCAGTGCACCACGACTGGTATATCAAAGGCTTTGGTATGTGCTATCCTGTTTGTGGGATGGTGCATATAAAAGATCTCTTGCTACTAATGGAAAAATATAGTGGGTTTCCTCTCTAAGACTATATGTCATTATTACCAAATGTTTTAAATCCAATAGACGATGATTAATAAATCAATGTGCTCTAGTGGTGTCGTTAAACAAAACAAACTTTTCTTTCTTCTCTGAAAGCAGTGTGAATCTATAGTAACCTCTATTGAAAACGCACCACTTGTAGTTGTAAAAAGGAATATGAGAAGAAAGAAGGATATGTTTTATTTAACGACGCACTCAGCACATTTTATTTACGGTGATATGGCGTCGAACATATGGTTAAGGACCATAGAGAGAGGAAACCCGCTATCGCCACTTCATGGGCAACTCTTTTCGATTAGCAGCAAAGGATCTTTTATATGCAGTTGTGGAGCACTGGCTGGAGCGAGAAATAGCGCAATGGGGTCACCGACGGGGATCGATCATATCCCGACCGCGCATCAAGCGAGCACTTTACCACTGGGCTATATCCCGCCCTGGAGATATGAGAAGAAATAATAACAATACATTTAACTGATTTTACACAACTTGATGTATTTGGGAAAGCACACACATTTAATATATGGGTAAGCGTTATTGTGTGTTGTACAGCAACTTCAAACATGCAATAGGGATCATTACTGAAAATCGGCGGTTACATAATAATCTGAGTTAGTAGCTGAATTTTATTGTAAATTTTAATTTAACTTTTTAATCTTTATACAGATGTTGATAATCAATTCATTTGTATATTTTTCATTTATATGTTTACCCTTGTTTGACACACACTAGTTTGCGCGTTCGGACATATATTCGATACAATGAGCAGGACCCCATGCCTAGAATCGATCTTAGCGCTAAGATCAACTTAAATGCATTTTCTACCTATGCACTTAGGGTGATCTTAGTGCCAAGATCGCTTTATGAAACGGGCCCCTAGACTGTCATTAAACCAAAACAAAAATCTCTACTCTACCAGCCATAAAGGTGGCACGTTAATTACCCTACCAGCCACAAGGGTGATACGTTAATTACCATACCGGCTATAAGGATGCTACGTTAATTACCCTACCAGCCACAAGGGTGATACGTCAATTACCCTACCAGCCACAAGGGTGATACGTTAATTACCCTACCAGCCATAAGGGTGATACGTTAATTACCCTACCAGCCATAAGGGTGATACGTTAATTACTATGCCAGCTATAAGGGTGATACGTTAATTACTCTACCAGCCACAGGGGTGATACGTTAATTACCCTGCCAGCCATAAGGGTGATACGTTAATTACTCTACCAGCAATAAGGATGATACGTTAATTACCCTACCAGCCATAAGGGTGATACGTTAATTATCCTACCAGCCATAAGGGTGATACGTTAATTACCCTGCCAGCCATAAGGGTGATACGTTAATTACCCTGCCAGCCATAAGGGTGATACGTTAATTACCCTACCAGCCATAAGGGTGATACGTTAATTACCCTACCAGCCATAAGGGTGATACGTTAATTACCCTGCCAGCTATAAGGGTGATACGTTAATTACCCTACCAGCCACAGGGGTGATACGTTAATTACCCTACCAGCCATAAGGGTGATACGTTAATTACCCTGCTAGCCATAAGGGTGATACGTTAATTACCCTACCAGCCATAAGGGTTATACGTTAATTACCCTGCCAGCCATAAGGGTGATACGTTAATTACCCTACCAGCCACAGGGGTGATACGTTAATTACACTACCAGCCATAAGGGTGATACCACAGAGACCCCTAGTAATTGTGCTGTATAAACATATAACAGCAGTCACACATTTCTCAAATTTTTCTGAATTTATTCAGCAACAGTAATTCCACGCCAATGTATGTAATGGTGAATAATAGTGTTCCGCCATCAGTTGGTTTGAGGTATCCGCGTTCATTTGATGTGCGCGCTTCATCTGATTACAAGACCCTCGCTAACCAAGATTTTGGCGCTTAATGGCAATCTTCTTGCGCAATAACCAGTCAAATCGCTTACAAGTGCTAGTGGCAAAACCTGTTTACTGAACGCAGCCCTGTTACCTTACTCTCGACACGCCGTCTGGTGAGTATTTGGGCGCGTTTTGACTTTCTTCTGCCTTCGACCTGATCGAGGCTATAAAATCTTGGTTCCCGGCGACTGTCGTTGTGACGATGGCGAAGTCTGTCCAGTTGTAGCGCATCAACAACTTGAGCATGGCGGAAGACATGTGTTGGATCGTGGGCGCTATCTGTAACGTCCTTGCCTCTTGTAATGCCTGTAAGAAGAGAAAACAGATAATTTTAACGTATAACCTGTATGCGTTAAAAGCAGACCAATGAAAAAGTTACAGTTTGTTTGCTATTACAACATCACTGCAGCACACTAATTTATTAATCATCGGCTATTGGATGTTAAACATTTGGTAATTCTGACATATAACTCTTAGAGAGGAAACCTGCTACTGCTACATTTTTCCATTAGTAACGAGGGATCTTTTTTATGCATCATCCCACAGACAGGCCATCTCATACCACGGCCTTTGATATACCAGTCGTGGTGCACTGGCTGGAACTAGAAGAGACCAATGAAAATCCAGCTGCCTTTAAAGGGCCTATACTAAGTTTTCGGCGATTGCTGAGATGATGTCGAGCAACAAAGAAACCATTTTCACGACTGTAATTACATTAATATATCTGTAATATAAAATATTAGTGGCTTTATATTAAACGTGCTTCTGGTCCACCTATTGGGGCGGGACGTAGCCCAGTGGTAAAGCATTCGCTTGATGCGCGGTCGGTCTGGGATCGATCCCTGTCGATGGGCCCATTGGGCTATTTTTCGCTCCAACCAGTGCACCACGACTGGCATATCTAAGGCCGTGGTATGTGTTATTCTGTCTGTGAGATGGTACATATAAAAGATCCCTTACTGCTAATCGAAAAGAGTAGCCCATGAAGTGGCGACAGCGAATTTCCTCTCTCAATAACTGTGTGATCCGTAACCATATGTCTGACGCCATATAACCGTAAATAAAATGTGTTGAGTGCGTCGTTAAATAAAACATTTCCTTGTGTACTAGGTCAAACTTCATTTTATTTCCTAATATATATGTTTTCGTACATGCGAAATTATTTGGAAGCCATCTAATTGTATATATAAAAAGGCTCGCCGCCACTCTGCTAGAAACGTGTTGCAATAACTACTGAAGTAGGGGCTGCCTTTAAGATTAGTAGAAAGCCAGAAACGGGGTACTAATATGGCAGTAATCGTGGCTAATCAAGGGCGGACCCCCCTCTGAATTCGTAAATGCTAATTTTTGCAACCGTAGATACACCTTCCGGGTCCGCTTATGGTCTCCGTTGCATACTAAACGACTGCTAAAGCCAGTATTTAGTTTTTGCAGCTTTCTAACGTTCAAGAATTACATTATTCCTGAAACAGTACTTTTACGACATCCATTAAAACGTTGTTTCTTGTTTTTTCTAAACACAGTAATATGAAACCGTACAAACCAAGTCTTTAAAAGCTTATGCTTTGCATCGCTTATCGATTCTGAAGATAAATTGACTCAAGTATAAAGAATCCAATAACAGTTAAAAGCAGTCAGCTATACTATAGAGCACATCAAAATAACTGTTATGTTTCGTTTATAGCTCTTGCTGTTTATTTTGTCTAGGCGTTTCTGAATACAATGTCCGAGCATTTCGTGTACAGTGATTCAGATACAAGATATAAATGTATTTACTGTAAATCGCATTGTATTGGACACAACAATGCGGACTTGCATATAAATGGAACTTTGCGGTAGAGTCCAGCTTGTATTATACGACTACCCGCGAGGTGAACATCAGCAGCCTGTATTAAAATAAGTTTTTTTATGTATAGGTTAACTATGCAGAAGGGGCAAATCTCCAGAATCTTTGACTGAAAATCGGTTGTTGTAGAAAGAACTGTACATGGAAGAGCAGGTGTGGATCTTGGGGGAGGGTACCCCGAAATATCCAGTGTTCATTAGAGAAGTATAATACATGTATTTATTGTTAGTTTTCGGGGGGGGGGGGGGGGGTGAGGGTTGGGCCTCTTTTCATTCATTTCAACTTAAATTCGTGCTTAAGGGCACACACTTCAGTTATCTGGGTTGTCTGTCCAGGACAGTGGGTTAGTGGTTAGTGGTCAGTGGTTAGTGGTCAGTGGTTAGTGATAGAGAAGAGGGTGTAGTGGCCTTACAATGAGCCCTTAAGAACTCGCTCTGGGTTGGAGCTGGTACCGAATCCTGTACCTACCAGCCTGTAGGCCGATGGCTTAACCACTGCGCCACCGAGGCCGGTGTGGTTGGGCCTCTAATAACTTGGTGTATCAACACAAACTTGCCATATTATCATGCCTGTTATAATGGGTGATCTTGTTTAACGTTGCACGTCATTAATGATGTAGGCGCTCTTCCTGAAACGTTGCACACACCCCTATAAAAATTCTGCATCCGCGACTGAAGAAAGAAATGTTTTATTTAACGACGCACTCAACACATTTTATTTACGGTTATATGGCGTCAGACATATGGTTAAGGACCACACAGATTTTGAGAGGAAACCCGCTGTCGCCACTGCATGGGCTACTCTTCCGATTAGCAGCAAGGGATCTTTTATTTGCGCTTCCCATAGGCAGGATAGCACAAACCATGGCCTTTGTTGAACCAGTTATGGATCACTGGTCGGTGCAAATGGTTTACACCTACCCATTGAGCCTTGCGGAGCACGCACTCAGGGTTTGAAGTCGGTATCTGGACCGCGACTGAAGAGAACCAAAACAAAATCAATGCAGGTCAACTTTTTCTAAACGTCACCAGATCCTTGCTTTAGGGCCGTTTTCTATGTTCATGGTTTTTTTAAATTGCGCGGGCGCGGCTACCAAAACTGCTCCGTTCATAATGAAACACTACTGATAACCAGTCATGGTCAAAGTGTTTTACGTGCTCATGTAGAGCAAGCTATTGTATCGCACGCTTGTCGTGGGCGCAGGTGTCGACTTTCACCGGCTCGTCCGTCCAGAACAGGACTGATAACCATGCGTCCATTTTCTGCATTCCGCGCACGTGTTGCGCCAAAAACAGCACACATGATAAACGACCGATGTGCGTCGGGATGTAGCTCTGTTGTGATGAGTCGATGTCGGCTGACTCGTACATTAAAGACCGTGGTATGTACCATGACATTGGGGCAGTACATAGAAAATGTTTCTCGCTCCTCTTCAATAAGAGTATCTTATGTGAACAAGGAATTGTTTTATTCTTAACGACGCACTCAACACATTTTATTTACGGTTATATGGCTTCGGACATATGGTTAAGGACCACACAGATATTAAGAAAGGAAACCCGCTGTCGCCACGTCATGGGCTACTCTTTTTCGATCAGCAGCAAGGGATCTTTTATATGCACCATCCCACAGACAGGGTAGTACATACCACGGCCTTTGATACACCAGTCGTGGTACACTGGCTGGAACGAGAAATAGCTAATGGGCCCACCGACGGGGATCGATCCCAGACCGACCGCGAATTAAGCTACGTCCCGCCCCTTTATATGAAAAAAAGAAAGAAATGTTTTATTTAACGACGCACTCAACACATTTTATTAACAGTTATATGGCGTCAGACATATGGTTAAGGACCACACAGATCTCGAGAGGAAACCCGCTGTCGCCACTACATTAGCTACTCTTCCGATGAGCAGCAAGGGATCTTTTATTTGCGCTTCCCACGGGCAGGATAGCACAAACCATGGACTTTGTTGAACCAGTTATGGATCACTGGTCGGTGCAAGTGGTTTACACCTACCCATTGAGTCTTGCGGAACAATCCCTCAGGGTTTGGAGTCGGTATCTGGATTAAAAATCCCATGCCTCGACTGGGATCCGAACCCAGTACCTACCAGCCTGTAGACCGATGGCCTGCCACGACGCCACCGAGGCCAGTCTTTATATGAACAAATCAGAACTGTTCTCTCTCGAGCGGCAGTAGGTTCTCCTTATGACTGTCTAGACCGTAGTGGGCGGGACCAAACTCAGTCGGCAGAGCCCTCGTCCTAGGTGCTATGTGAATATTGTGTTTTTGTCAAATCCTGTCCGAAGACGAGGACATTGATATGTTCGGTCAGGGCGTTCTGACTTGTCAAACATTATAATTCATCGTGACGTCTTTCTAGAATGCCACTTTTAAAAAAAAAACCTCAGTATCATTAACACTGATGCAGGCGCCCAACGGTCGATCACATCACAATACTACACGACGTCAGTAAACATTAGGACAAATAAGATACACACACGATCAGAATATTACAACATTCACCACTGTGTTTTTACATAGCCGATCTCACAAACAGTAGGTATCACAATACAGGTGCCATCTGCCATTGTAATCCACGTTACATTGCTCAGTTTCAAATGCAGATTGCTAACAGAGCGGTTCTCGTTGGCACTAATGGCATATATCATTGTGAACATATATTACATATGCATTTGTTTTTACAAAAAGACAATTGAGAACAATGTAAGTGTCAGGGTATTTTTGCTATATGACTGTATCTGTGTGTAGGATTGGTGCAGGAATCAATTCACACCGGTCACCTGATCCACTGTACACCCATGTCCTAAAACGTCATTGCACAATATTAAAACAATATTGGTAAACTCCAGCCATTGAACTTACAATTAAACAATACAACCATTTTTTTTTTTATCTTCTCCAAATTGCTAGCAGTGAATATGTCAACCACATCATATATCACAATTAGTAACTATAGTGGTCCATGATAAGTGAACTGTCTAATGAGATCTTAACCTATGTAGCATTTAAAGGGACACACCCTAGTTACGGCTAGTTGTTAACCATTACGGCGTTGTTTTTCGCTATTAAACCCATTTTTTCACAAATAAAATTGCACTTTACTTACCGTTTATTATTTAGAATATACATTTCCATTCACCTGAAGTGTTTTTTGGTAATCCTGGTAATCCTGGTGTTTGTAATACCACAAAATAAATTTTTCGTATTTATTAAAAACGGACGCACGTTTGAGAAAAAACCGTTGAGCAGACAAGGTCTAATCTATTTTAAAAGGGAATATTTCCATTTCAATGTCACAGACGTTGGTATACCACGTGACCGTTATCATTTTGGTTCGGTTTGTTTTCTCGTGCACGGTTCGCGCAATCAACATCCGATTTGTTGTTGTTCATTTGTGAGATTTTTCTTCACAGTTCGTGAACATTTTCAGTAACAATAAAGTTCAGACAAGTAAGTGTCTCAATACAAAACGTTACAAACCCTTAAAACCAATAATTTTGCTAAGTCTTACGATATCTGGAGAGGGTATACAACCAGGACAGAACAGTTGGAACATGTCCAGGAGAGGTGAAAGAAACGCACCCCGAGTCTGTGAAATTTGTCGTGACGTAGGCATTGTTGTGCTTCGAGCGACATCTACCGGTGACATCAAAATACTAACTTTCAAAATTATTTCAAGCAATTGGGACATGGGGATTCCCATGGTATTTATCGATATAAAACCTGCTTTTTCACTCCATTTGATAAAAACGTGATCTAAGTGTGTTACAGGTTTGTAGATTAACCAAATTATAATTTATTTTCGCTGGATGGAACTAGGGTGTGCGGCTTTAAACCATTCTACTACAATAATAACAAGTTTCCCACCTGGAGTATCTCTCTTTACTTGGAGAGTTCCGAAAAAGGGAAGTAACTCTCGATAAACCTCGGTTTACAGACAACACACTATATGACTTTGTTGTAGCTGTAGAAATGAACCCTGTTTTATATCATAATTATTGGAGTCCCCCCTCCCCCCCTCCCTCCGCGCGCACGCACGCACACACACACACACACACACACACACACACACACACACACACACACACATATTTCAACTTTGCAAAACCTAGCTGTCAAATTAGTTCTGATTCCAATGCGAAAATGACCTCTCGTTTTCAGTGGAACTAGGTCTTTAACGATAGTGTGATCACATCAAAGTTTGAAGTAGGGAGGGGCGTAGCCCAGTAGTAAAGCACTCGCCTGATGCGCGTCGGTCTAGGCCCATTGGGCTATTTCTCGATCCGGCCATTGCACCACGACTGGTATATCAAAGGCCATGGTATGTGCTATTTTGTCTGTGATTGCTGTATATAAAAGATCCCTTGCTACTAATGTAAAAATGTTGCGGGTTACCTCTCTAAGACTATAATATTTCCAAATGTCCAAATGTATGATATTCAATAGACGATGATTAATAAATTAACGTGCTCTAGTGGTGTTATTAAACAAAAACAAACTTTTTATCGTTAAAGGGGCATTCCTGAGTTTGCTGCATTGTAAGATGTTTCCGACATATAAAATATTTCTACGATTAAACTTACATATTAAGTATATTTTCTTGTTTAGAATATCAGTCTTTGTATATTCAATGTGTTTCTGGTCGTCTTAATATTTGTAAGAAGCCCAAACTGGATTTTGTCGTCAAATAATTTCGTACGTACGAAAACAAATGTTTTATGAAATAAAATGAAATTTAACCTAGTACAAATATTAGAACGATCAGAAACACGTTTATAATATATAGCCACTAATATTTTATGCAGAAAAATATATTGATATGTAAAAGTAAAGTTTGTTTTATTTAACGACGCCGCTAGAGCACATTGATTTTTTATCTTATCATCGGCTATTGGACGTCAAACATATGGTCATTCTGACACTGTTTTTAGAGGAAACCCGCTGTCGCCACATAGGCTACTCTTTTTACGACAGGCAGCAAGGGATCTTTTATTTGCGCTTCCCACAGGCAGGATAGCACAAACCATGGCCTTTGTTGAACCAGTTATGGATCACTGGTAGGTGCAAGTGGTTTACACCTACCCATTGAGCCTTGCGGAGCACTCACTCAGGGTTTGGAGTCGGTATCTCGATTAAAAATCCCATGCCTCGACTGGGATCCGAACCCAGTACCTACCAGCCTGTAGACCGATGGCCTGCCACGACGCCACCGAGGCCGGTTTATATTGATATGTAATTACAGTCGTTAAAAAGTCTCTGTTAGTCGATAACATCTTAAAAATTGCAGCAAACTCAGGAATGTCCCTTTAATACTAGATGTCAAAATTACCAAATATTTGATATCCAAAAGCCGATGATTAATAAATCAATGTGCTCTAGTGGTGTCGTTAAACAAACAAACTTTTACTTTTACTCTAGGGGCGGGACGCGTACGCCCGATGCGCGGTCGGTCTAGGCTCGATGCCCGTCGGTGGGCCCATTGACCCTATTTCTCGTTTCAGCCAGTGCACCAAGACTGGTATATCAAAGGCCGTGGTATGTGCTATATTGTCAGTGAGTTGGTACATATAAAGATCCCTTGCTGTTAATGGTAAAATATAGCGGATTTCCTTTCTATGACTGTCAAAATGACCATATGTTTGACATCCAATAGCCGATGATTAATAAATCAATGTGCTCTAATGGTGTCGTTAAACAAACTTTAACTTTTACTTTACTCGGTCCATGGACCTTTAATTTCGGCCAGTTTTCTTTCAGGAGCAGCTGGATTTGGTACGCTATACCAGTGTTATTAATTGTCGGAGTTGGTCGCTACACGTGCTGGAGCGGATGATCAATTGCGCCGCTTGTTCAGCACGTGCCAGTGAATAGTAGGACCAAAAGAAACACGAATGGAGCATGTAAACCGATTGGGAAATGAACGCCCAGAACGTGTTAATCGATGTGCACATAGTCATTCAGGAAATGGGCGACGAATACAAGAAACAATTGCATCTCAGGGTCGTATTTAAGCCAAAACCCAGGCACGAAACCAAGGTATGCAACCCTCTCTCCGATCTTCAAAGACTGAAGTTAACGTTTGTCTTTTTAACGACACCACTAGAGCACATTGGGTTATTAATCATTGGCTATTGGATGTCAAACATTTGGTAATTTTGACATTTAGTAGTTGCCCATTAGTAGCAAGGGAACAATGTTTTCGAACAAATTTCTAGCTTTTTTTTGTTATGAAGCAATCATCTGTTCATTTTGTCTTTTATGTATTCTTTTGACACCTTTGTTAACGACTTAGACTGTTTCAGACCTGTTGTTCGTTCGTGTTGTGACTTATAACGTCAGTTGGTCGTAAGCTAGAGTCAAGCTGTCGGTCGTAATAACAAGATATGATTACGAGTTGTAGGTATTTACGACCATGACAACGCTATTACCATTCCACGAGGCAGAGCGAGAGTTGAAGCCCCAGTCTCAAGTAAATTTGTTTTATTATCTAACCACGCAGAACAGGCCATCCTAATTGTCTTTAAAAGAGGGATTTAGCTCGCCTGAAGTGCATCAACGGTGGGGGGGGGGGGGGGGGGGGGGGGGGGGGTCGTCTCGAGCAGAACCTCATGACTGGTATATCAAAAGCCGTGGTATGTGCTGTTTTGTCTGGGAAAGTTAAAGTTTGTTTTGTTGAACACCACTAAAGCACATTGATCAGCTATTGGATGTCAAACATTTGGTAATTCTGACATATAGTCTTAGAGAGGAAACCCACTTCATTTTTCCTTTAGTAGCAAAGGATCTTTCAAACAGATAGGATAACACATACCACGACCTTTGATAAAA
The DNA here is from genome assembly GCF_016097555.1 of Gigantopelta aegis. NCBI lineage: Eukaryota > Metazoa > Mollusca > Gastropoda > Neomphalida > Peltospiridae > Gigantopelta > Gigantopelta aegis. Next base: position 12,977,492 of record NC_054706.1, read on the forward strand.
CAGTCGTGATGCACTGGCTGGAGCTAGAAATAGCCCAAATGAGCACACCGACGGGGATGGATTCCAGACCGAGCGCACATCTCGCGAGTGCTTTACCACTGTTCTACGTCATACACCATGCTGCAATATTGCGTATGCTGCTTCTTTGATACATGTAATAATAACACACACAGACAGTTTAATATAATAAATATTGGGTTTTGTAACACATTTGACTGTTTATGTGATGCACGCTCATTTTGTAACCAATCCTGAAGAACAATCCCTAATTCTTTTGTTGCCCTCATTTTACTTCTAGAGGCAGGTTTGACAAGAAAAGATTACCTTGGCAACCATGCAGAGCAACAAAAGATGTGAATAATTGTTTTTCTAATCTCAGCTATATTTTGCATATAATAAAGATCGAATAAGTGTACATTTAACACTTAGTTTGCAATACAACACCACATAGTTGTGTACCACGTCTGGTGGTGTGTTTTATAATGCTACATAGGAGATGTGTATTTTGTTTCTCATTAATAACCATAATACTGTCATTAGAAATAGTGTTCTACGTGTTTTATCATATCCTACTCAATAACGTCAGTTATTAAAGTGTTATGATTATCGCCGGACCCCACTCATCCTCCGAGAAGATGAATTACGCGGTCCGTTTCATAGAATCAAAAAAAGTAAAGTTTGTTTTATTTAACGACGCCACTGGAGCACATTGATTTTTAATCTTATCATCGGCTATTGGACGTCAAACATATGGTCATTCTGACACTGTTTTTTTTAGAGGAAACCCGCTGTCGCCACATAGGCTACTCTTTTTTACGACAGGCAGCAAGGGATCTTTTATTTGCGCTTCCCACAGGCAGGATAGCACAAACCATGGCCTTTGTTGAACCAGTTATGGATCACTGGTCGGTGCAAGTGGTTTACACCTACCCATTGAGCCTTGCGGAGCACTCACTCAGGGTTTGGAGTCGGTATCTCGATTAAAAATCCCATGCCTCGACTGGGATCCGAACCCAGTACCTACCAGCCTGTAGACCGATGGCCTGCCACGACGCCACCGAGGCCGGTGTTTCATAGAATCATACGGTATAATTATACTATACATGTATATTAAAACATAACTGGGCTCTTCCACTGAAGGAAGATTATAGTATTACAGACTCACACTCAACATGCTATTAGTTAAAGGGACATACCCTAGTTTTTAAACACAAAGGCATATATATTACTATTACAGCCCTTTTTGATACCTGAAATCATACCTTACTTAGATTTTATGGTTTAGATTATCAATTTCCGTACATTCGAAGTGCTTTTGGTCATCCTGGTGTTTTTAATATCACAAAATGCATTTCTCATATTTTTAAAAACGCACGTGTGTCTGAGAAGTAACAGTTTTTAACGACTTTTTATTAAAAAAATCATCCTCAATATACAATATATTAAACCGCTTCTGAGCATCTTTATATTAAAGTTGTCCGGGGGGGGGGGGGGGGGGGGGGCATGCCCCCCAAACCCATTACTTTCGGCAAACTCAAATTGTTCTTTTAGAATTTTGAGACCCCTGTTTATAAAACCCTGGATCCGCCCCTGACATGTATTAGATGTGTGCGTTATCCATTATCGACAACTTCATCCGAACATCTGTTCTGGGGCGGGATTTAGCCTAGTGGTAAAGCGCACTGAATGCGTGGTCGGTCTAGGATCGATCCTCGTTGGTAGCCCATTGGGTCGTTCTAGCCGGTGCGCCACGACTTGTATATCAAAGGTCATGGTGTATACTATCCTGTCTGTGGGATTGTGCCAAAAGAAGACCCGTTGTTACTAAAGGAAAAATATAGCGGGTTTCCTATCTAAGACTAATACTAGTATATGTCAGAATTACCAAATGTTTCACATCAAATAGCCTATGGTTAATAAATCAATGTGCTCTAGTGGTGTCGTTGAACAAAACACACTTTAACTTTCCGAGACAGGACAACACATACCAAGGCTTTTGATATACCAATCGTGATGCACTGGTTGAGACGGGGGAAACCTCAATGTATTCGCTGTAGATGCACCTCAGGCGACCGCTCTACCAACTGAGCTAAATCCCTCTTTTAAAGACAATTAGGATGGCCTGTTCTGCGTGGTTAGATAATAAAACAAATTTACTTGAGACTGGGGCTTCAACTCTCGCTCTGTCTCGTGGAATGGTAATAGCGTTGCCATCGTCGTAAATACCTACAACTCGTAATCGTATCTTGATATTACGATCGACAGCTTGACTCTAGCTTACGGCCAACTGACGTTATAAGTCACAACACGTACGAACAACAGGTCTGAAACAGTCGTAAGTCGTTAACAAACGTGTCAAAAGAATACATAGAAAACAAAATGAAGAGATGATTGCTTCATTACAAAAAAAGCTAGAAATGTATGTGCGAATACCTCTAGTTTACGACATACGTCATTCGGAGGTCATTACTTCTTGGTGGCATTGTTTAATGGAGACATGCATCGAATACATGGACGACTTCCAAAGTTGTCGGTAGCCAAGGAATTCTGTACGTATTTCCACATGTTTTAAGTGTGAAACCCGGCTTTACCATCATCCACCAACAGGCACTGTGTTACGGAATGTGCTGTAAAGTTCACTTGTTGATCTATTTTAGAAATGTCAGTGTATTTCTCGTTTAAAGTTTGTTTTGTATAGCGACACAACTAGAGCACATTGATTTATTAATCATCGGCTGTTGGATTTCAAACTTTTTTTGTAATTCTGGCATACAGCCTTAGAAAAAAACCTGTTCAGCTGTTCCATTAGGAACAAGGGATAATTTAGGTAAATGTTCCCATAGGACAGCACGTATCACGGCATTTGATATACCAATCGTAGAGAACTGGATGGTTCAGTAAAACCCCAATGGCATAATAGGTCCATAGCACCTTTGATTGACGTGCCCCATGCGAGCGCTCTACCGATTCACCTAGATCACCACCCCACCCCCGTCCACACCCACAATCACTATAGACATAAACCAAATAAAAATTGTAATTATTAAAGCGAAAGAGAAACAAGAGACAAACTATTAATGTAAGTTAAGACAGAGCTTGTGACAGAGGTGATTCGCGTGATCATAATCTGTGATAACTGGTACATCAAAGTCCGTGGTATGTACCGTGCTGTACGGGAAAGTCCATATAAAAATCCCTTGCTGCTTTATCGGTTGAAGTATCATATTTACAAAGCCTGTTTATGTCTTACACGCGCGTAACTACATATATTTACAATGCTTAAATATACGCTTTAAAAAAACAAACAGGATTCGTAAATATTTTAACATTTTGTTTATTACGTATTCGTGTTTTGTTATAGATCAGGACCGTACCTAACGAAGGGGCTTGAGAGCAGGCCCTTAGCCGTCAAAACAGAGAAAGAGAGACAAGAAAGATGTCATTTTGTTTTTGAAGTACCCTAGAGGACATAACGGCAAACCATTCGTCGTAAAAAAAAAAAAAAAATAAAGGACAGTGTCCTTTTGTTTTAAAAGTACTCTAGATAGAGCCCAAGTAGAGGACTTGAGGGCAATCCATTTTCCGTCAGAGAGAGAGAGAGAGAGAGAGAGAGAGAGAGAGAGAGAGAGAGAGAGAGAGAGAGAGAGAGAGAGAGAGAGAGAGAGAGAGAGAGAGAGAGAGAGAGAGAGAGAGAGAGAGAGAGAGACAGAGAGGGAGAGGAAAAGAGTCATTTTGTTTTAGACGTGCCATAGAGGACACTGTGTACAGAATTTGTTTTACTGCATCCCGCTAATTTAATGAATTATGAACAGAGTGTAGTCTCGAAACGTCTTGCACAATGTGGCTAATGAACTGCTTCCTAAAGCTGTTTTTGCAATGCATGTAGTAACCAGTCTATTTGATTTCTGGCCAAACTATCAGTAAAAAGGGTAGTGGTGGCGGGAGATGACAAGAAGCCAATATTTGTTTAACGACACATGAGTACATTTTAAAACTAAGTCTAGGTGTCTAACTTTGGAGAGAGAGAGAGAGAGAGAGAGAGAGAGAGAGAGAGAGAGAGAGAGAGAGAGAGAGAGAGAGAGAGAACGAACGAACGAACGAACATTCAGCGTAGTTCAGGCTAACAAAACATCAAGGGATCTGTTATATGAATTGTCAGGACAGTACATAACATGGCCTTTTGATGCACCAGTCGTGGAGCACTGGCTGGGACGGGGGGGGGGGGGGGGCAGGAGCGTTGATGATCTGTTCTGAATACTTAGTTCTTAAAACTATACTCAAGAGTGTCACTTAAAACCGGCTACTAAACCATGCCCACGAACATTATCAATTGCGCCAATGCAGTTGACGATGTCTTTTGATAGCAGAAATACACGTAAACGCGTTTATTAAGCTGTAGGGTGGGCTGGGGGGTTACAGTAAAGGATGGTAAATACTAAATAGGTTGTATTGGGGTTTTGAGTATTGTCTAATATATTAATGTGTGTTTTAGAGTAACCACATTTCACAACACGTTACACATCTATACTGATGGAAAGAAATAAGGGATCACACAAATAGTAACAGCAAATATAGTGACTACAACCAAAACCCTTCATCCAATGTCAGAAATGGAATTGTTTTTATTTAACGACACACTCAACACATTTTATTTACGGTTATATGACGGTTATAGGACCACACCATTGTCAGAGGTTAACCATGTTACTGGCAGTGAATTCGACAATGGTCACTAATATTCAATCCAACATTACAACTTTGTATCAGAAACAGACATTACTAAGCTAGTACTAAATTAATTTTTATCTACAATTCCATGTTCCTTCATGGACAGGTCAGGTCATAGGTTTTAACATGCACATTCAGAACAAGTTGTTGTAGTACACGCCTGTCATGGGCGCAAGTATCGACTTTCGCCGGCACCTCCGTCATTTCATTCCATCAGTATATATAGTCGTTACAGTCTGAAACAGCGGTCAAGAAGTGTATATTCATGAACCTTAAAGCCGCACACCCTAGTTCCATCCAGCGAAAATAAATCATAGTTTGGTTAATCTACAAACCTGTAACACACTTAGATCACGTTTGTATCAAATAGGGTGAAACAGCAGGTTAAAAAATATCGATAAATACCATGGGAATCCCCATGTCCCAATTGCTTGAAATAAGTTTGAAAGTTTGTATTCTGATGTCACCGGTAGATGTCGCTCGAAGCACAACAATGCCTATGTCACGACAAATTTCACAGACTTGGGGTGCGTTCTTTTCACCTCTCCTGGACATGTTCCAACTGTTCTGTCCTGGTTGTATCCCCTCTCCAAATATCGTAGGACTTAGCAAAATTATTGGTTTTAAGGGTTTGTAACGTTTTGTATTGAGATACTTACTTGTCTAAATGTTCACGAACTGTGAAGAAAAATCTCACAAATGAACAACAACAAATTGGATGTTGATTGCGCGAACCGTGCACGAGAAAACAAACCGAACCAAAATGATAACGGTCACGTGGTATACCAACGTCTGTGACATTGAAATGGAAATATCCCGTATAAAAATAGATTAGACCTTGTCTGCTCAACGGTTTTTTCTCAAACGTGTGCCCGTTTTTGAGAAATACGAAAAATGCATTTTGTGGTATTACAAACACCAGGATTACCATTATTACCAAAACACATTTCAGGTGAATGGAAATGTATATTCTAAATAATAAACGGTAAGTAAAGTGCAATTTTATTTGTAAAAAAATGGGTTTAATAGCGAAAAACAACGCCGTAATAGTTAACAACTAGCCGTAACTAGGGTGTGTTCCTTTAAGTGGATATGGGAAGATCAAAACATACCCATCCCAGCACCTCACATTGATTCAATGAAGCTAAAACTTAAAGGTTTGTTTTATTTAACGACACCATTAGAGCACAATGATTTATTAATCATCGGCTACTGAATGTCAAACAACTGGTAATTGCAACATATAGTCTCAGAGACGAAATCTGTTACATTATTTCATTAGCAAGAGATCTTTTACGTGTACTTACCCACAGACATGACAGTGCATGCCATGTTCTTTGATATACCAGTCGTGGGGCATTGATTGGAACGGGAAAAACAAAATCAAAGAATGGGTCAGGATAGATCCTATGAATCATTCATTTTACCTTCAATCCAGTTCATAATAATGGAAGACAAACTTTTCATTTTTTTTATACTTAACTTCTCGTACGTATATCCAGTTAAGTTTCAAGTACGCTGTCTTGGGCACACACCTCAGCTATCTGGGCTGTCTGTCCAGGGCAGTGGGTTAGTGATTACTTTATGAGTGCTTAGTGTGAGAGAAGTCAATGTACTGGACTTACTCCTACCCACTGAGTCGAAAACCTCGCTCTAGGTGGAAGCCGGAACCGATGGCTTATCCACTACAGGTACACCACCAAAGCCAGCTGAAACTAAACTCAAACCCTCTCATATGTACACCAATTCCATCACAACAACAATAATCATACTTACATAACTTGACCCTGAAAACTCGGCGTCCCACGATATGAGCGGAATCCCGAAAAAGTCCGTGAGCTCATTAACATACTGATTAGCAGACGTCCTGCGCCTGATGGAGAGTGGGTTGTTGATGTGCAGGATGACGGTGGTGTGTGAGGGGAACACCACGTCGCAGAACGTGTTCAGGATCTCGTCCGGACTGTCCTGTTTTAAGAACGTCACGTTCGTCGTGGCCCGGAACGTCCGGAACATGCTCATGTAGCGCCGGTCTCGCCGGAAGCTCCACAGTTTGGACAGGAGCGCACGCTTGAATTCCTCCGCCCACGCGAAGTGGTGAGGTATCAGCGCGTGGAAGTGGACGTCGAGTTTTCCTTGGCACAGGACGACTACGTGGACGAGGAGGACCATCAGAGATCGGAGCAGCCACGTGGGCGACATCGTCAAACTAAGGATCACACGGTTGCGTATGTAGATACAGGATCAATATTTCGAGATGGAGGGTCACACGAGATGATGTAGACGACGGGAAGCACGATGTGTCGACAAATGATCATAGGATGTAGACTCGGGCGTATTTTATACTAAAGATCACAGTTATTTGTAGGCTAAGAATCACTCTGTAGACAGATACTCAGTACTTGTATACTACGAATCACATTATGTAGACAAAGGTCTGGTATTTGTAGACTAGGAATCACATTATATAGACAAAGGTCCAGTATTTGTAAACTATGAATCACATTATGTAGACAAAGATCTGGTATTTATAGACTAGGAATCACATTATGTAGACAAAGGTCTGGTATTTATAGACTAGGAATCACATTATGTAGACAAAGGTATGGTATTTGTAGACTGAATCACATTATGTAGATTTATAATCAGTACTTGTATACTACGAATCACAGTATTCAGTATTTGTAAAATTAGAATCACACGATGTAGACAGATGGTCAGTACATGTAGACCACGAATCAATCACACGATGTAGACAAAGTGTCAGTATATGTAGACCAAGAATCACATAGAACAAGTAAACAATACGTGTATACTGTGAATCACATTATGTAGACAATAGTCCAGTATATGTAGACCAAGAATCACATTATATAGACCAAGTAAATATTACTTGTAGACCACGAATCAATCACACGATGTAGACAAAGTGTCAGTATATGCAGACCAAGAATCACATAGACCAAGTAAACAGTACGTGTAGACTGAATCACATTATGTAGACAATAGTCCAGTATATGTAGACCAAGAATCACATTATATAGACCAAGTAAATATTACTTGTAGACGACGAATCACATTATGTAGACAAAGGGTCAGTAGACTAACAATCACACGATGTAGACAACGGAATCGTATTTGTAGACTAAAGATCACATGTAGACAAACGATCAGTAGACTAGGAATCACACGAGGTTGACAAGTGACCACAGTGTGTGGACTAAGAATCAGTTATGGTCGGTATTTATAGACCAAGAATCACACGTTTTCAGCAAAACGACAGCTCATGGACCACGGGTCACAATTCACTCTGCCGAAACTTGTTTTAATCCTGTTATATAACAACAGATCTACACTAAACACAGTTTGCCGAATACACCATGTAAATAAATTTTCATTACATCCTCGAATGGAAGGCTAGAGATAAACATAAAACTCGTTGTGACTGATATAATGCTGGCAATGTGGAATACATCATTGTGACTGTGTTCTGTCGTCTGCTGGAAGACTGGTGCTCCTCTACGTGGGGCTGGATATAGGCCAGACCAACATGATGGAGGCTTTCCGTGAACAAATTCCCATAGCTCATGATGTCTGCATCTGTAATTACATAAATATAAGAAAATATTAAACATGACACTATGTTGTCCGACAGTTGTAAAGTGGACATTAAAAGCGGACTCGTGAATTGTGTTAATTGTGTATGTGCCTTTTACATTGTTGTTTACTGTTGGGGTCGTCAAAGTATTGTGATGAAGGTAGGATCTTGAATATGAAGTGCTGGAGGAGTGGTTCAAGTGGGGTACTGGAGGTGTGATGGTGGTACTGCTGCTGGAGGTGGGGTATTGGATATAAAGGGTGGTTGAGGTGTGGTCTTGGATGTATAGGGTGCTGGGAGTGGGGTCTTGGATATAAAGGTTTGTGGAAGTGGGGTCTTGTATATATAGGGTGCCGGAAGTGGAGTCTTTGATATATAGGGTGCCCAAAGTGGGGTCTTGGATATAAAGGGTTGTGGAAGTGTGGTCTTGGATATATAGGGTGCCGGAATTGGGGTCTTGGATATATAGGGTGCCGGAAATGGGGTCTTGGATATATAGGGTGCTGGAAGTGGGGTCTTGCATAAAAGGTGGTGGAGGTGGGGTGGTGAAGGTGTGGACCTGGTTATAGGGTGCTAGAAGTGTAGTGGAGGTTGGCTGGTGAGGGTGGTATGACAGAGGTATGGTACTAGAAGTGGATTATGCCGAGGGGAGTGTGTGGTGTATATGTTTGGTAGTGGTGATGGTGGTGATAGAGGTTTATATTTTAATAAATGTATTATTTTTATATTGTTTTTTGTAGTTGTTTGAGATATTTGTGGTTGTGGCTGTGCGCCCTCCCTTACTATTACCTTTTAGTTTAAAATGCTATTTTTGTCTTATTTCCAGTTACAACTAGTACCCCACAATTCGCTTTTCAACGATCGTTGTATGTGCCATCCTGTCGGTTGAAACGTGCACATAAAATATATTTTGATACTAATGGAAAACATGTAACTGGTTTTCTCTGATGACTACGTCTCGTTTCAACCAGTGCACCGCAACAGGTCAAAGGCCATAATATGTGCTTTCCTGTCTGTGGGAAAATTGTAGCGGGTTCCCTGTGATGACTATGTGTCAGAATTACCAATGTTTGACATCCAATAGCCGATGATTAATTTTTAATCAATGTAAGATACTTTAACTAACGACTACTAATGTGCTCCAATGCTGTAGGTAAACAAAATATATTTCAACCTTTTTTCTTTCTTTTTTTGCCTACTTGGAGAAGACTATAATATCGTGTCCTGATTGTTTTACTACATTCCCCCAGTTTTAGTATACTATGTACTTCCTTGATGCCACAATTATCATGCACGCGATCTTGAGTATCAAAAACAAAAGTCCTTGCATCCACATAGGTCACTCGTTTTGGTGTGGGACGGCGTTCGCTCGATGCGCGGTCGGACTAGGATCGATCCCCGTCTGTGGGCCCATTGGGCCATGTGCTATCTTGTCTGTGAGATGGTGCATATAAAATATGCGTTGCTACTAATGGAAAAATGTTGCGGGTTTCCTCTAAAAAGACTAAATGTCAAAATTACCAAATGTTTGACATTCAATAGCCGATGATTAATAAATCAATATGCTCTAGTGGTGTCGTTAAACAAAACAAACTTTAAATGTTTAGGTGTGGCTTTCCTGTGATATATTAGTACATGTTGTGAAACACTGATCAGAATGGAAATGAACCTACTGCGTCTGTTGCAGGGAATCGACCTTACGATCTAACGCACCTTGAGCAAGCACTTCACCGTCGATTAAAATCCTGCCCCGGACCAGGGCCCAGTTTAACAAAACATCGTAAGCCTAGTTTTGCACGTAAACGTACATCTACGACTAAGCCACAATTCTTATTACTATTATAGTACAACAAATATAGTTAATTCTTAAAATGCTCTATTTTTCTTAATGATGTAATTTTCTTCGTGAAATAGAAGCCAAACACTATTAAATGTATGTCCGGTATAATTACTAGTCGCAGACGTAAATTTACGGGGGCGAATTTACGAAGCCTGTTTTTCTTAAACACAGGTATTAAGCACTGTAAATGTGTGGTTACACGTGAGTAAGTTAAAAACAGGCTTTGTGAACTCGGGCCACGATGTTATCAAAAAATTGCCCCCTGGGCCCGTGCTCAAGACTCGAGTCTGAGAGTTTAACGTCATGGCAACGCCATACAAATTGTATGCGTATGACGTCATTAGACAGTGAGTCTATACTTTTTAAGGGCCGAATTTACGAAGCCTGTTTTCGTGAAACGCAAGTGTTTAAGCGTGTAATTGCATGTAGTTACACGCGTGCATGCCATAAACAGGTTTCATAAATTCGGCCCTAAAATTTTATAAGCACAGGCCCAGATAGCATGAAGGAATGTAGCCGTTATTAAAGCTGCTGTGTTTTACAATCGTCTTATTGCTATATTTATCACTGTGATCGGCTGTAACTATATTTTCTGCAGTTTATAACCATGAGCATCGTAACTGGAAAATACATTATTGGCAAAGATGTCCCTCTTCTCAGACGAAAACAAATATTGTGTGACTAGACATGTTTGTCTCTGCTAATGGAATTTCAGTTCCTACTCTCTCACCCAAAAGCAAAACTTAGTAACTCAACTTTTTATTTTGCAACTACAGGATTTTTGCTTAAACATTACTGACTCGTTGTAAGGTGTATATCATTAAATCAAATCACAGAGACGACAATAGTAAAATGCATGCAACGTTTCACTCGACATATACACCATGGATATAAATACTACAACCCCTCACCCTTAAAGAAATTAGACAAACATGGGATGGGAGATAAGCTGATAGTTTCTGATATACGAGAAGGCAATTTTGACTACCTTATTAGTTCCGCACATACACAACAACAAATAATGGTATTCGAGCACAATATACCGGCCTCGGTGGCGTCGTGGTTAGGCCATCGGTCTACAGGCTGGTAGGTATTGGGTTCGGATCCCAGTCGAGGCATGGGATTTTTAATCCAGATACCGACTCCAAACCTTGAGTGAGTGCTCCGCAAGGCTCAATGGGTAGGTGTAAACCACTTGCACCGACCAGTGATCCATAACTGGTTCAACAAAGGCCATGGTTTGTGCTATCCTGCCTGTGGGAAGCGCAAATAAAAGATCCCTTGCTGCTAATCGGAAAGAGTAGCCCATGTAGTGGCGACAGCGGGTTTCCTCTCAAAATCTGTGTGGTCCTTAACCATATGTCTGACGCCATATAACCGTAAATAAAATGTGTTGAGTGCGTCGTTAAATAAAACATTTCTTTCTTTCTTTCTTTCGAGCACAATAGTAGTTGGTACACTGAATTTACTGGCCAGATGAAACGACGTTTAATAACAAGTCATGTCACTTATCGCACCAAATGGTAGGCGTGGCCTTATTTAATGCAGCATTCAAAGTTAGGTGCACTCTGGACTTTGACCCAGTGAGATGCTATTTTGTACACTGCGATATTTTGTGATTTTAAGCCAGTATTTAAATTTTGAATATCTCCTATTGTGAGGGGTGGAAAACTATCACTGTGGGTGGTATGTACTGATTCTGCGCTATTAAAGATCTCATTGATTTAACAAGCTTCCTGTACTTCAAATTGCAATATCTCACTGAAAGACAACATGGGCATAACCTGGTAACATGAATATTGGTATTATCATATTGTTGAATAAATAATGAGTTACTACGTTTTACCTTTGGGTGCCATACACGTGCTGCAACTTTTGGTTGACATAAGCACGTGTCAAATGGATAATTCCTCATAGAGGATTTGTATTTGGTTGACGTACTGAAAACAATGCCAAGTATTGGCATACATGTTGGTTTAGAAAGCACCAGAACATTTCCGCTGTTACCGCTTATTATATATCTTCTTTCAATGATTTAGGGGCGAGACGTAACCCAGTGGTAAAGCGCTCTCTTGATGCGCGGTCGGTATGGGGTCGATCCCCGTCAGTGGGCCCATTGGGCTATTTCTCGCCCCAGTATATCAAAGGCCGTGGTATGTGCTATCCTGTCTATGGGATGGTGCATATAAAAGATCCCTTGCTGCTAATCGAAAAAGAGCAGACCTGTGTGGTCCTTAACCATATGTCCGACGCCATATAACCGTAAATAAAATGTGTTGAGTGCGTCGTTAAATAAACCATTTCCTTCTTTTAAGGATTTAAAATAAAGTATATGAAAGTATATAAAGCTTTCTTTGATGCTTATAAGTAGATTATCCTTTGTAGTACTTAAATGTTCAGTCTTTTGAAGTTATGGAAATGGAGAATAACAGCAAAGTGGGATTTGCTATATGATTTAAATATAGGCAACTCTAAATGTTTGTGATCATCCTATATTTATTTCATTTACCTACTAATTGTATTTCAACACAGTGTCAGAGACGTAGTTGTCTTAAAATTAAGACATTTGTTACAGACCTATTCTGGCAGTGACCCCAACGATGTGTATGCACAAGTGAACGGTGGTGTACAACCTTAAGACCACGTTTTAACGACAAGTGAAAATGAACCGTTCAAAGATCTCAGGACAGAATTATGTTTATATACATAGCTGACGCCCATCAGCCTCGTCTTTATTTCCTGGGTAAGGTTTCAGATTCAGTTATGACAGATGTAATTCAGTTTATCGCTCCATCTTTATGTAATTATAGATTACCGCTGAAGGTCACAGTTACATCGGGAAGGTCAAAGAGATCAGCCATCGACCGAGATATGGAGGGAAAAAACACATCACTGTTGTGCAATATCAGTTACTGTAATTTATGACGGCGGTCTCCTGAGATGCGTTGGGTCGTAGGATCGGGAACGCTCATTAGACTCTGGGGGGGGGGGGGGGGGGGTTCTGCCTCAGTCAGGGACTGACCACTGCTGCATCAAAGGCTGTGGTATGTGTTGTAACAACTCTGCCTCTGCTCTCACTGACCCACTGCTGCAGCAAGTGTTGTAACAACTCTGCCTTTAAAGTGCATTTAAAAGATCTCATTGCTGGGTTTTCGCTAAAAGTAGTTTATTTCACGACTTCGAGTTGTTTTCTCTCTCTCTCTCTCTCTCTCTCTCTCTCTCTCTCTCTCTCTCTCTCTCTCTCTCTCTCTCTCTCTCTCTCTCTCTCTCTCTCGTGTCGTGCTAAAGAAATGAGGTTTTACATGGCATGTACGATGTTTAAAGCAAAATTCATGTTTGCATAAAATTGCACACATTTTAAAAACATTGTACTCTATACTGGCTTCAATAACTACTGTACCCATAGCAACTTTACAAACAACAACCGTACTCATAGCAACTGTGTTATAAGTCAATGTATAGGATCATGTCTAGCACAGATAACAACATCTGAACAACAAAATAATTAAAATCTTAGATCTGTATAAGGCAGAAAGGACAAAATCCCAGTGGCGATAATATTAACAACATATGTGGTTAAAAACACTATTTGAAATAATATTATATCAACTAAACTATGATCCATAAATATCAGTATTACAACCCTCCCTCAAAATATTAACCAAAACATTAAAAACCTTTCATTGCTAATTTTCGATATAACTGGGTGTGTTTACATCAACTCTAGTTTCGCACAAAATTGTAGTATTTAATTTTACAGGTACCCCATGCATGTTTCAGGCACAAGGCTACTTGACACAATGGTACTAGATGAAATAAAATTGCATACATTTATTGCCCTTAATGTTTTCACAACAAAGACTGCCACATGTATCACCAGTAGGTGGACTTGAGATATTAACTAGTCTATCAAACGTCGGTGCACCTCGAACTTTGACCCAGCCGGATGTTATTTGTTTTAGTACTACTTGTAAGAAGAACTAATTGAACTTAAACAAATCAGAGCTTATTGGAAATTTATAAACAGTTGTACTGACATGCATTTTTGAATTACTGTTGTCATAGTGATGATAGATGTTTGCAAAATAGGAGCGTATCTTGCCCCACCGGTGACACCCGCTTTGAGCAAAGTCAATAGTTGTTTATTTATTATGTTTGGTTTTAAGTGTAAACTTTACAAATTTAGCTACAATTATATGCCCATTAAAAAACATACAGCCCAATTAATTTTCTATACAATTTCTAGCTATTATCACAAATAACTGTTAAAATAATGACATTTGTAACTATTATATTGCACCTTCAAGGTTATTTGTAAATACTAAATATACAAAACTTATACCTATTTATTTATTTTTTTATTATTATTATTATTTATTAGTCAGACCTATAGGAATCAGTCGAAAATGTATGGTTTTGGGGTGAGGTTTTTTATGTGTATAAATAAAGATACATATCTGGCTTGTGCCACCTTCACTAGAGATTGTACCCCCACATCAGGTATCGTTCGTACGGGTCTGGTGGAAGTGTAATCAGGTACACCACACGAATGTATGACAGCTACGTCCGTGGACGCCATAATACCTCAGCGTGTAGTACTTAGACGTACGACCTGGCCTGGTTTCCCACGTTACTGACTTTCTCTTCTTGTTTATTGTGATGACTTACATATCCGCCAGTACTTAACATTATTAGATGGCTAGAACCGTAATCGCATACAAATTAGCTGCACGAACGTTGATGGCGGACATCTTGGAAATATGCCAGTGTAAACATTTAACCCATGTTAAGGTGGTGTCTGTGTTTGAGTTTGACAGGGAAACTCGAGGAGAAGCAAGACACGAACCTATATTCCTGCGTAACAAGCTCTCTACATCAACGTCATTTCGTGCATACCAAGGTTTTCCATCAAAATGTTTCTCCGCATACCCTACTTTCTAGTTCACGCACTTGCTCCTTTCCCTTTGCTCCAGTGCTATTTACCTGTGGTGTAGTTATGTGATGAATGGTTGTAATATAATTTTCATTATTGTGCCCCTCTCTCTCCCTCCCTCTCTCTCTCTCTCTCTCTCTCTCTCTCTCTCTCTCTCTCTCTCTCTCTCTCTCTCTCTCTCTCTGTCTCTCTGTCTGTCTGTGTGGGGGGGGGGGGGGGGGGGGCACGATAATGGCGAATTCAACATGTAAAGTCTCTTTATCTCTTAAAGATTTTGAAATTAATTCTACAAGTCTTGAGATAATAGTTTTAAGACTGCATATTGTTTTTTATCTGTTAAAAATTTCGTCTACAGTTATACACTCTGTTGATAGTTTAGTGTTTTCTTTGTTTTGTTTATTGTTGTTTTTGTTTGTTTGTTTTAGGTATTTGGGGTTGTTTTGTTGCTGGGATGAGGGTAGTTTAATATTTGTGTTGTTGCTTATAATAGCTCTATGCACTGTTTTGATGATCCAACTAAAACGTTCCATTTTAGTTTGTTTTATTGTTTTGTTGTTGTTGCTGTTGTTATGGTTGTTGGTTGTTGTTTTTGTTTGTTGTTGGGGTTTTTTGAAGGAGGCATTGGGGTTTATGTTGTTGTTGTTGTTTGTTAGTTGGGTTTTTTATGAATAATTTAGTTTTTGTCATTTTGTTGGTATTCGTTATTTGATATTTCATGGATTTGACTCTCAACATCGTTAACACAGTGTTTTATTAAAAGTTTTAAATTGTTTGTCTTGTTTCATCCATTTACTTTGTTTTACACCCAGTCGCCGATTATGTTCTTCCTGTTGACATGTCATTAAACATTCATTCATTCGTTCGTCCGTCCGTTCGTTCGTTCGTTCGTTCGTTCGTTCGCCCGTTCATTCATCATTGATGTTGCAAATAACTAAACTTATACCTTAATTAATTACAATTACACCTGCTTTTTAATTGTCTTATTTTTCAACTATAGTAAAACCTGTTAGGCAGTCATCAGAAAGTGTATCCTTAGACAGTTTGCATTAGACAATCTCAGACCAGTAAGTTGGTCTTTTAACACAGGTCACTGCTACTATAGAATAATAGGTGATCGTAAAACAAACAAAACGGACCAGATTATCCTTTTACATGTTTCAATTATTCATCTTCAGAAAGGAACTGCTAAATAACTGCAGTTATTTAGCAGTTCCTTTCTGAAGATGAATAATTGAAACATGTAAAAGGATATTATTTCTAACAATTGTTTTTAAATACACATATACTGTACACTTAGTAATACTTTGAAACATATTGGTGACTCTTGGTAAACTCCGAGACATGAGGGCATTACTATTCTGAAGAACATTTAATCGCACTAACAAACGGAAACATAATTTCATATATTATTATTTCATATACCTTGCTACGGGTAAATTGTTATTTCATCACCTCTAATTTTGTGTATAATTAACTTACCTTTTCAACCCCGTAACATTCACCGATAATCGTTTCAAGTTTATTTGGTTTCCTTTTTGAAACAATTCACAGCTGTACGAACGATATCCAGTAGTTACTTGTATGATACAACAAGGACCTTGGTTTCGTTGTCAGGTTGTATGTATCGTCTGAGCTAACTGATGATGCTAGTAGGAAATATCACACGACCACGTGTGTTTTGTCAGTCGATATTCACAAAGTGCTGAAGCAAGTGGCAACATGCTGGCTATCTATTTATATTTACCATCAGTGCCACATACGGGAACACCGATACTCCTTACCATTCCGTCACGTCTCGGCACCAGGTCGGCACTAAGGAGGATTGTTCTGACAATCTTCACGTGGGGGTTTCCATGTGTTAGGCACCAAGAGTATACATGTTTATGATTCGGCGTTTACTGCAACCTTTCAATACAAATAAGCCAATGTGTGTATTTTATAGTATCGAGTATTAGTAGGAGCCGCTGACGTTATCCCTCATCCCGTTATTGTATCTCTGACATTGCACGGCTTGTATGTATACTCATCAGCATACGAGACAGAAGGGGAGCGGGGGACAACTGCCCCCCCCCCCCACCCCCACCCCCACCCCCTCAATGCTGGAGCAAAACATCAAATGCGGGCAAAATTATAGAGATATTCGGGCAAAATGTGCTAACCTGAGACCTTTTTACCATGTATTTCCATCATTTTACCCTCTAAATTATTTGCAATCAATGTAAAAATGCGTAGTGATTCGTTTTTAACCCTATATAGCTGTTTGGTAGTAATGGTAATATGAATAAATGTTGCTATGCAGATTCGGGCGTTTTCATTTAATTCAGGCAAAAGCCAGCCTGCCCTCTTACAAAAATGCGAACCTATGCGTATATTAAAATAACTGGAGGAGGGCAGTAAAACTGCATTGGTATAACAATATAGGATTTTTTCCAGCTAGGCAAAACTGACAGTTTTTAAAAATTAAAAAACAAATCACTTGTTTGTTTATTTTGTGCTCTCAACCCGCATCTATCGTGTGAATGGTTTATTACTGACTTGTCATGTTTAATTTTCAAAACGCGACGGCGCAAAACCAATTACAATACTACTAATGACAATGTTTGGTTATAATTACAATTATGATTTGTTTTATTTTTCTTTCTGCTTAGAATAACACAACATCTGTTTAAACGTGGCTTCAAGGATATAGCAATTTGTAAAAGAAAAATCTAATTATTTTAGTAACCGTTAAGTGCCCGACTGCGAAACGATTCCTGAAATAGCTATATTATTATATA
Organism: Gigantopelta aegis; assembly: GCF_016097555.1. Classification (NCBI taxonomy): domain Eukaryota; kingdom Metazoa; phylum Mollusca; class Gastropoda; order Neomphalida; family Peltospiridae; genus Gigantopelta; species Gigantopelta aegis. The sequence goes on from NC_054706.1 coordinate 12,995,368, forward strand.
TTACTTCATGTTACCATGTATGGATGTATGTATGTATGTACGTATGTACGTATGTATGTATGTATGTATATATATGTATGTATGTGTGCGTCACAAAAAGTAGGGAAACTCTAATAAGAATTTACAATTGCCAAAATTATCTGACATATTAGCTGTGGGGAATGGCTATATGATAATAGTGAATTAATTGGGCAAACATTACAACCGGTAGTTCAGTATTACAGTAGGTTTTATGACGACCAAAGATCTTGAAGGACGATTAGGGTCAGAAGTGAAATTTTAAAATTGACGGGTTTTTTTTTATCAGTAAATCGCAAATTCAAACAATAAAAATGACTAAAAACAAAACAATAACAAATGTATGATCAACAGAATAAAAAAGATTGACAGAAATAATGTTCCACAGTGATTAATCGATCTTCCTGGAAATTGTCAAAATCGAGAATGACACCCCACGCACGTGTACGGGGCAACTGCGTGATGCACGTGCAAATTATGGAATGTGTTTCGGTGTGTTGACCTGAACGTTCTTTACTAGGATGTCTGTGGTCAAAACGTATGTTCGGTCTAATAGTTGATATTAACATTAATATTTTAGGTTCACCTACTTTTTTGAAGAATATATATATATATATATATATATATATATATATATATATATATATATATATATATATATTGGTAGGATTAGAATATACTGCATCAATTTGCATGACTCACGGCCGCCGACTATAATAAGAGAGAAACTATTTATAAACTGGACACAATGTGGTACTGTATACTGCTGCGTACAATATTAACTCATATGGATTAAGTGTTGCTTCTTAGATCATTCGAATATTTTGAAAAAAATAATGGTATTAACTTAATTCCTAAAAAGAAAATCACGAAGATATAAAAAAAAAGAAACAAAAAGAACTCACACGCTCATTATTGTAAATTATCAACCACTCAAGTCGCAGTTTCATATCTTGTAAGAACTATTGTTTGAATCCTTAGTAAATATGATCCCAATTACTTACAGATGTCTATATAGGTTCTTCGCTGTATATTTTGTTTTGTTCTTGTTAGTTCACGCATTAAGCCATCAGTGGGCAGTAATGAGGTTGGTTATTAAGATTGATAACGTGGGTTCAACGAGAACACCTCCGACTTTCATGTAGAAACGTTGAAGTGAGAACAGTGATCGATGTAACATCGTGAAGAATTCGTTATTTCCGGAAGACCTGATATCGTAACGTCTGGCTAACAGACCGATGGTTTTAAAAAAGCCCCAAACACAATACAATGTTGTTTGTCTTTCTTTCATGTCCAAGTGCTTGTATCTGTTAAGTGTTCATATCATATTAACATAAGACAAACATCTCCGATCGTGAACGAAGTACACGTGTGATGAGTTTTATGTTCCTGTTAGCAAGCATTCGTTACGGTAGTGGGCGGTTGTGGCGCTTCACCGACTTCGAGCGAAACACGCAGTATTAGGCCCTACTTTAAAATGACAAACCCTAGTTTT
>NC_054706.1:13001880-13041880 GCF_016097555.1 Gigantopelta aegis
CGTGAAAAGTGAACTTCTATGGAAACACAGCCTTAGAGAGGTTTCGCAACGACGAAATGTTTTTTTAACGACACCACCGGAGCACATTGATTAATTAAGGATTAGCTATTGGGTGTTACACATTTGGTAATTCTGACAGGTAGTCATCAGAGAAAACCCGATACATTTTTCCGAATGCAGCAAAGGATCTTTTATATGCACTTTCCCACAGACAGGAAAACACATACCACAGCATTTTTTCAGTCGTGGATTCACCGAGGTGGTTCGATCCTCAGGCGAGCATTCCACCGACTGAGCTAACTCCCGCCCCTACTGTGACGGATAATCATAATGAGCCAAATTTACAAAGCCTGTTTAGGTCTTACACGCGTGTATTTACAGGATCTACTCTAGCCGGCGAAATGGCCCTTAACCCCCCCCCCCCCCACCCCCCACCCCCACCCCCACCCCCCGGCAAACGTCGACTCCAGTCGCTGAGATATTAACACTAGCAGTAGTGAGAAGTCGAAGTCGCCGTATTATTTTAGACCATAATCCGATTTCAAAAACGAAATCACGCAACAGATGCCAAGACATCGACTTGTTTAGTGTCATAGCTCACATACCAACTTACTTGTTGACATCCAATAGCCGATGATTAATTAATCAATGTGCTCCAGTGGTATCGTTAAACAAAACAAACTTCTTCATCTGTTGTTTTTACTTTGTAGCGAGACTATAAACATCCACGCATGTCGCGCCGTTTGCAATGTCGCTATGTGTGTGGTTCTCGACCGGCCTCGGTGGCGTCGTGGTTAAGCCATCAGACATAAGGCTGATAGGTACAGGGTTCACAGCCTGGTACCGGCTCCTACCTAGAGCGAGTTTTAACGACTCAGTGCGTAGGTGTAATACCACTACACCCTCTTCTTTCTCACTAACAACTAACAACTAACAACTAACAACTAACCCACCATCCTGAGGTGTGTGCCCAGGACAGCTTGTTTGAACCTTAATTAGATATGAGCACGAAGATAAGTTGAAATGAAAACAATGTGGTTCTCGGACAGATTCATTGCAGTCATGCCAGAAAATACTAATTAATACTTTAAATTTAACATAACGACACATGAATTATCAGTTACATAATTATATCGCGGTTTTAATGAGAATATTCAATTGTGTCGCTTAAATTGTATTACAGGAAGTAGTAGTCATGAACTAGTACGATCGAACTGTGTATAATTGGCGACCTTTCCGTATGAACTCGGAAAATGACGGAACATTACGAAATGTAACGATAAATGTTGACTTCGCCGATTTTTACTATACTTCTACTTTTCAATTCTACATATACAATGCTTTAACACACGCGTTTAAGAAACATATCGGCCCATTAACGTAGGCGTATCGGCTCCAATTTTTGTAGGCAGCCGACCGATTTTTGTCTGAATTAAACGAAAATGCCCGAATCTGGATAACAACATTTTAGAGGGACATTCCTGACTTGTAGGATGTTTCCGAAATATAAAATATTTCTACGATTAAACTTACATGTTAAATATATGTTCTTGTTTAGAATATCAGTATCTGTATATTCAATATGTTTCTGGTCGTCTTAATATCTGTAAGAAGCCCGAACTGGATTTTGTCTTCAAATAATTTCGTACATACAAATATTAGAACGACCATAAACACGTTTATAATATACAGCTACTAATATTTTATGCAGAAAAATATATTTCATATGTAATTACAATCGTTAAAAAGTCTCTGTTAGTCGATAAAATCAAAAAAATTGCAGCAAACTCAGGAATGTCCCTTTAATGACAAACAGCTATAGGGTTGTAAAATAATCACTAGCATTTTTACATGGATTACACTAACAGAATGATGGAAATACACGGTGAAAAGATTTCAGGCCAGCTCATTTTGCTCGAACATCTTTATCGTTCTTGCCCGAATTTGAGGATTTGCTCCAGCTCGTACGCTTATGCCCATTAAAATGATTCGGTAACAATACTAATGATTCAGATAACTTCGCAGAACAGAACATGTTTATTGCATAAAGTGTTACATAACAGATCGGCACGGTTAGTGACTTGCAGATGGCGTCATTCTCAGAGGTGTTATTTATTTATTATTACTTTATATGATTAAACACTCAAATGTGAACATTTTAATCCATAAATTATTAGAAACTTTATTTCAATTTATTTCCAAAACATGCACTTCAGTTATGTGAACTTTTCGCCTAAACTGTCATTTACAGTCAGTGGTTAACGATGGCGACATTCTTGTAGTTATCTTACACCTGGAACTATTTCTGGTACATGTACTGGGATATTCGTTGATTTTAACCTGATTATTTAATATTTTATTTCACATTAAAATCCAATAACACTGCACTGGACACACACACGCACACGCAAACGCACACACACACACAGAGAGAGAAGGAGAGAGTAGAGTAGAGAGAGAGAGAGAGAGAGAGAGAGAGGAGAGAGAGAGAGAGAGAGAGAGAGAGAGAGAGAGAGAGAGAGTTAGAGAGAGAGACTAACACACACACACATACAAACACACAAATAGACTAACACACAGACTAACACACACATACACACAGACTAACACACAAACTAAAAGACACACACACACACACACACACACACACACACACACACACACACCGTAACTTACTGAGCTGGCTGTTCAAGACAACCATATTTACTTTATGACGGAGAAGTGACCTCACAGTAGGATGCGAACCCGACATCTACCAGCCTTATCAACCATTACACTACCGAGGCCGGTTAAGCAGGCCCGTAGGAATCGAGGGTACATGAGGAGGATGAAGCTTTTTCTTTTTTCTTTTCCTATTCTAAAGATAAAATTATGGCCTACCCACCCCACCCCAACTCCCCACTAAAAACTGTACCCCCTTCCCCACTAAAGACTGTGCCCCCTCCACTATAGATTGTGCACTCTCCATTATGAGTCACACACACACACACACACACACACACACACACACACACACACACACACACACACACCACATATATATATATATATATATATTGTTTTTACGGGCTTGTTAGGGCCTATATATTTGTTTTAGCATTTAAATCCGAATATAGGTAACTGACGAGATTATGTCATGCAAAAGATCTCGGAAGTTAACTGGCCACAGACCACAATTAATTACGCTATATGTTTCTATATAGCCTTAGTGGCTATATCACTTTTATTAATATCAGCAGGCCCGTGGATTTTTGTATGTACCTTTGCCTGCCTGTGAGATGCATACCCTAAAAATGACAACCCCTGTTGTCCTGCTCTTTCTGCCAGGATATTGGTTTAAACAAATACACCCGCTAAACCTGTCCGGAGTACACCCATTTTACACAAAAAGCACTACTTTCTCATGGACCGGAATTACCACAAACAAGTCTTCAATATCAACAAGTTACACATGTTTACAAACTACATGCTCTCCCCTGTCAACTTCAGTCAAATAGTTGCCACTTCATAGCTGTCTGCGCGGACAAATTTCCGGATTTCGGACAACCAAATGGGAAGATAACTGTAATCTGAGGCCAAGTGAGTTCCAGACCGAGACACAAATGGCGGGTAACAGGACGATGATTGGTTAATTTATTTCTTTATCTCCTGCTGTAGGCCATCAACTGGAGACAGGAAATAAAAAAGATAATGCTAATCAATGCCGCTGTATCAGGACACGAGACCGCGGGCCAGACTAATAACACACAGTGATTAATGTTAATGATAATAACACTTGTTAACTTAGTCAACAGTTTAGCACTTAAGGCCAGTTCCAAAATTGATCACATGGGGGGGGGGGGGGGGGGGGGGGGGGGGGTGCAGACAATATTATATGTCTATGAATAATTTCCCTATACTTACAGTTGGGAGGGAGTTGTCATGTTGGCTACAATTTGTTTCTGTGTATTTATGTATTGCTGTTTTTTGTATGTACGGTTTTTTATCATTGTATATAATATTTGACAGGGGCGGAACGTAGCCCATTGGTAAAGAGCTCGCTTGATGCGCGGTCGGTTTGGAATCGATCCCCGTCAGTAGGCCAATTGAGCTATTTCTCTCTCCAGCCAATGCACCACGACTGGTACATTAAATGCTGTGGTATGTGCTATCCTGTCTATGGGATGGTGCATATAAAAGACCCCTTGCTGCTAATCGAAAAGAGTAGCCCATAAAGTGGCGACAGCGGGTTTCCTCCCTCAATATCTGTGTGGTCCTATGTGGACGCCATACAACCGTAAATGAAATGTGTTGAGTGCGTCGTTAAATAAAACAGTTCCTTCGTTCCTTAATATACGACAAGTACGTAGCCTGCTAAAACTAGTGTTGAAAATCGGTTGCAATTTCAACATCGATCATCGGTTGTAATCGGTTGGCACTAATCGATCGACTTTCGATTATACAATAGGTTAGAATGTATAGGAATTAGGAACTATTCACCTAGTTTAAAAATATATACATAGAGAATAATACATGAGTGGCCATTAGTTACCATATATCTCACAACGAGTTGTTTTAAAATGTATCTAACGAACGAAAACGAGTTTGATATGTTTTTAAACAACGAGTTGTGAGATAAATGGTATCTAACGGACACGAATGTATTCTTCTATTTCTTACATATCCTCAAAAACCAGGTTTTAAGCAAATTTTAACATCTTTTTTTACTAAAAGTTATTTACAACAGTTGCACTTGTAGCTGAGTTACGCGTTACAGACACATGAATGTCTAATCGATTTCCATCGTGTAGTTTTTCATTGGTTGTACGGCATTGGCGACCTGGTCATCACCTAAAAGCAGCTAGTCGTATGTCTTGAAATTGTTAACACACGTAACGCATGCTGTTCTCACCAACGGGTTTGTAAGAAATGTATATATATATATATATATATATATATATATATATATATATATATATATATATATGTATTCATCATCTAAAATGTCTGAAGTAATAATCTTTTACATGACACGAGAGTTTTGTTACAGGTTTGTAGAATATGTTTTGGGAACAATATAGCAATAAACATAAATGTAGAGTTCAAATAGCATAATGGGTTAATTTCTTCAATATACCCCCATAATCCATAAGCAACTGAAAAGCTACATTTAAGTATTCTATAGTGATACTTTGTTTAAGTAGTTTGTTATACAAATGAAACAAAATGCAAGGAAAAACAGGAAATTGCTTAAATTAAAAATAAATGTCAATGAACACACGGATTTACCAGTACATAGCGGCATAGCCTCAAAATGTTAGAAATCATCAATCTAATTAAAATTAGCTCCACTATTACATGTGGATCTAACAGCAGCTCGTTGGAGCTCATGTCCAGTTGACCTTTCATTCGACCAATCAAAACCTTACTTGGCAGTGCCAGTGATTTGAAAATAATTTAAAAACATTCGGGATTATGCCGAGGTTATACAAAATAATTTGGGTGAATTACGAAGTATGTCTGAAACTAATTGCAGTATAAAATTTGGTATAAAATTCGTTTCCAAGACGAAACATTCCCAGTCTGGAGCTCGACGCGGTAAGACGTGTTTGTTTTGCTTGTGCACACTGCGCGTGCTTTCGTGTGCTCGACTTGGGGATACTTCATTTCGTTGTTTTTGTCAGCGAAATGAAGTTTTCTACTGGGATGTATGCGGCCATTGGAACTGATTGAACGCTGGAACGCTTCTCGTTTCGACAGTCTGCACCACTAGGTTGGATTCTTTTTTAGCGAGGTTCCTTGCTTCCACGTCATTTCTCCGGCTGACTATGTCGACTTGGTTTTTCGTGACTCGTATGACGGCCATTCTGCAGAACGCCAAGGTTGTTCGCGTTTAGTCTCTACATGTCCGAGCCTGTCCTAGCAACACTGGAAGATTGACCGCCCACTCTAAGTAGAAATAGGAAGCGTGGTCGGTCCCTACTACTCTTTTCTAGACTTTACTTTGCTTTATAGTGATACCATCTCGTATCCTCCGGAGTCGGGCCCGTCCGCATCACTATACCAACCCATGACGACTGGACTATACCCGTCTGATACTCTCTCTCTCGTTCAGACGGATCCGGCTTCTCAAGATCTGTATTTCAGCACAGCACTTCACCTTCAACGTCTTAATGACTGTCAATCTAGGGGTTTTCTTGACGGGATGCAACCCATCTCGTCCCTATAAGCTGTGCACCCAAACAGCCTTAACGAGGCCACTCACGTGAACATATAGATCGGACTTTAAACTTTTAGACCTTCGTTTAAAATTTTATGTCGAAATTACTTTCTTTTTTAATATTATTAAATAGTCCGATCCTCTTTTCTTTCTCTTATTTATTTTTTAACTGTCCTTCTAAAATGCTCCAAATTATATAAATATTCGGCCGAGCCGTCAATTCTTTTTATTTTTGGCTTGTAACTTTTTATTTAATCTTTTTTTTTAAATTCTATTAACTTTTTTATTAACTGCTATTTTTAAATTTCTGCCCATTTTCAACTCCACCCTCCCCCCCCCCCCCCCCCCCATCCCGAGTCAGGCCACCGATCTTATCGAAGGTAGGACTCGGGATGGGCGTGTTCGAAACCCTAGTGGTATATGGGCACGTTAAACTAGTTATCTATCTATCTATCTATCTATCTATCTATCTATCTATCACTGTGATTGTATAGCCATAATATCTGTTTATACTAGTATACAATCCAAAGTTTATTACTGCACTTTCCCCCCTGTTTTTTCAATGTTGGAATAGACCAACAAGTTCGCCTATTGTATAAATAGTCTCGCCCGATAATTTTAGAATTTGTATGCTCCCGAATAACGTTATAAAAGGCGAAGTGTAATTGGTCGATATTTAAATTGTTATTTATAGATGGAATGTCACCTGGACATGGGAGTCCACGCAATGCTGTTAGATCTAATTTAGATCTAGAGCTAATTTTAATCAGATTGAGAAATCATGAAATGTACACAATAATAGGCCATAAATACTGAATTTGATGAATACAAATTCTGACAACGAGCAAGGAAATATTTAATGCAGTTAACATTTTCCGCGACAATCGATTGTGAATTTCAAAATCGCTAGAGCCCCAACCGATCAGTCTTCGATTATAATCGATCATCGAATCACCACTAGCTAAAACTGTAAATATCAACTGAGCTACGTACTAAAATAGGCGCGTATGCAGGGGTGATGGTTGGGGCTGGGTCGAAACCCACCTGTTCAAAGCAAAATTTCTTTTTTAATGTATTTTTCGAGGGAGCACGACCCAAACCGACCCCCCCCCCCCCCAAAAAAAAAAAAATAATAAAAAAAAAAAAAAAAAAAAAAAAAAAAATAATAATAATAAATAATCGTTCGGCACAATATAGACCCCCACCCACTGCACAATTTCCTGCAAATGCGACTGTCATCCTCCCCCGGGAATTGTGTATACGAATATGGATATATTTATTTTAAAATTAGAATAGCTGTCATCTGAAAAACACTGGGTTAGATTTTGTGTTGTATTAATCATTTAGCAGCCAAGAAATAAAGTGTTTCTTTACCGACACCCCAACATACCGGCATCGGTGGCATCGTGGTTAGGTCATCGGTCTACAGGCTGGTAGGTACTGGGTTCGGATCCCAGTCGAGGCATGGGATTTTTTAATCCAGATACCGACTCCAAACCCTGAGTGAGTGCTCCGCAAGGCTCAATAGGTAGGTGTAAACCACTTGCACCGACCAGTGATCCATGACTGGTTCAACAAAGGCCATGGTTTGTGCTATCGTGCCTGTGGAAAGCGCAAATAAAAGATCCCTTGCTGCCTGTCGTAAAAGAGTAGCCTATGTGGCGACAGCGGGTTTTCTCTAAAACAGTGTCAGAATGACTCTATGTTTGACGTCCAATAGCCGATGACAAGATAAAAAATCAATGTGCTCTAGTGGCGTCGTTAAATAAAACAAACTTTACTTTACTTTTTACACCCCAACACATTGTTTAATATACGGGTGAAAAATGACGAGATAAAATAGTAACGTTATGTTTGTGTTCCACAATATAAAAGAGGAAACTCGTGCGTGACGTAAGTGACTCCATCATTTTAACGCCATGAGTTCTTGTATGTGAATACAAGGCCTATTCTACAGGAAGTACAGTATATACATGCTGTTTGATATACCAGCCGTGGAGCGCTGGCTGGGACAAGAAAAAATGGCCCAATGTGTCCATTGATTACAATTCATCTTACATCTCAATTCATCACACCATTCGTTTTGTACTGTTTTTCTTTTCTTTTCTTTTCTTTCTTTTTCTTTTCTTTTCTTTCTTTTTCTTTCTTTCTTTCCTTCTATCTTTCTTTTATTTTATTTTTTTATTTTTTTTGTTTTATTTTTTTATTTTTTGTTTAACCGAACAAATTATGTCGTGGCTAGGAGGTTGTTCGCATTTATAATTATATTTGTTGGTGGGTTGTTTTTGTGTGTATTTTTTTAAAGTTGGAAACGAGTTTGTATTTTCGATTACAGTAATTTGGGAGTGGAACCATCACATTTTGAAGATTAATCTGTGAAAGTAAAGACAGTGGCTGTTTCTTCCAGCTAGGTATGACAATCAAGAGTTTCCGTTCTTGGCAGCTGGTGATCACTGTGGCGCCAATACGTCACTGGAGGCGCTAACCAAGGTCGCGAGACTGCCGCAGCAAGGTCAACATATTCCTTGTCACGTGCACCGGCCCCGGTGGTGTCGTGGTTAAGCCATCAGACAACAGGCTTGTAGGTACAGGGTTCGCATCCCGGTACCGGCTCCCACCCAGAGCGAGTTTTAACGACTCAATAGATAGGTGTAATACCACTACACTCTTTTTTCTCTCACTAACCAATAACAACTAACGACTAACCCACTGTTCTGGACATACAACCCAGATAGCTGAGGTGTGTGCCCAGGACAACGTGCTTGAACCTTCATTGGATATTGGCACGAAAATAAGTTCAAATGAATGAATGAATGAATGTCACATGTTGTAATGTTTAGACAAAAGTGCATGGTCGTAGGATGTGTACACGACATAATCAAGGTCGTAACTAGCCTAAACTAGGGAATAACACAAGAACCAGTCCTGAATTCAGCCAGACCGAGCAGTAAAACGTCCCCTAGACTGGTTTATGCGCTCCACGGTAAACCAAATGGGCATGTCGGTAACCAATCAAATAGTTAGCGAACGTTAGCAAAACGTTTGCTGACCGAACTTGCGGCAGGACACGAAACAAACTGTCTTTTAGACACATTTTCGTATTTATTTTTTAGGGCAACTGTCCCATGCTTGTCTGTAGAATTCGATACAGATTTAATTGGTTGAAACATTGTAATGTCTTAAACTACATTGACGCTGCTTTTTGTAATGTTGTTTTCAATGTCGCACGCCCTAGTTTCAGCCCGCGAAAATCAATTCTAATTTTGTTTAATCTACAAAACTGTTACACACTTAGATCACGTTTTTATATAATAGAGTGAAAAAGCAGGTTTTATATCGATAAATACCATGGGAATCCCCGTGACCCAATTACTTGAAATAATTTTGAAAGTTAGTATTCTGATGTCACCGGTAGATTTCGCTCGAAGCACAGAAATGCCTATGTCTCGACAAATTTCCCAGAGTGCGCACAGACTTGGGGTGCGTTCCTTTCATCACTCCTGGGCATGTTCCAACTGTTCTGTCCTTGTTAGCGAACGGAATGAGTTTGGAACATGAAGTTACTTTACCAATTAGCCTACATTTGCTATTCGGCACCGGGTACTAGTGGCTAACCTATTGTTATTAGCAATTAGATGCACCGTTTACTATTGTTGGTAGTAGTAGTAGTAGTAGTAGTAGTAGTAGTAGTAGTAGTAGTAGTAGTAGTAGTAGTAGTAGTAGTAGTAGTAGTAGTAGTAGTAGTAGTAGTAGTAGTACAGTCTGTAGGAACTAGAGGTGGGGAGGCACTTCCCCTTCCCAGGACGAAAATGTAAGGTTTTTTTGCCCTACTCTATTTAAATAAAGGTAACAATATAGCTTGTTCCCCCACCCCCACCTCCACCCCACAAGGTCTCCAGATATCGTAAGACTTAGCAAAAGTATTGGTTCTACGGGTTTGTAACGTTTTGTATTGAGATACTTACTTGTCCGAACATTGTTAATGAAAATGTTCATGAACTGTGAAGAAAAACCTCACAAATGAACGACAAGCAAACGACAACAAATCGGATGTGTATATATAAATGGTAGTATATTATTTTTAAATACTCGAGATTGTAGCTTTAATGTGTTTGCTTTCTTTTTTCTATTTTGCTGGGTTTTTGGGGGGTGGTTGTTTTGGGGCGGGTTTGGGTTTTTTTTTAATAATTGTTATGGTTGTTTGATGGGGAATCGTTGTTTGCTTTGTTTTGTTTTGGGTTTGCTTGTTGTTGGGGGTTGTTCTTTTTGTTGTTTTTGTTGGTGATGGTGGTGGTAGTGGTTGAGCGTGTTTGATTTTTTTTTCTGATTTTTTTTTTTTTTTTTGGGGGGGGGGGGGGGGGGGGTGGGGGTGGGTAAGTTATCAATTGCATGTTTATTATGACACACAATATCCGATGATTAAGCAATACGTCTGGAGATCGTTAAACAAATAGCACATTCCTTTCCATCGTTGATTTAATGGTTATCTGACAGACTGAATAATATCCATGTTAATCCCAGCCAGCGGCCGGCCTGGGAAAACTATTACCACCAGGCGCATCCTAATGTAAATCATGGAATAATCTGAAACCTATTTCTCTTCTTCAAATGAATATTCATGAATAATTTACGGAGTAAAAGCATCTGCTGCTCTGATTCGCAGTAATATGTGACAGGTGTGTTTTTTTGGTGCAAAATGTATTATCTGTGACAGTGTCAATTCTCAATAAATTAATATACAGATTTAAAAATTACAACTGCGAATCTCTGCATTATTTAAATCTAAATGGTATTTCCTTGCACGTAGATTAAATAATACTCCTTGCATGGACGTAGGCTGGGACGACACCCCCCCCCCCCCCCCCCCCCCCAAAGCTGAGCGTAAAACTATTTTGTGACAGTGAAATATTAGGCTAGTTATATAGGTGTCCAGGGATAATGTAGACAATAGGGTCTGCCTGCTAGGACCTAAGGTTCATTTCACCACGCCACGCCCCTGACTTGAATAGGTCGATCAACTGCTGGAATCGGTTTTCATAGAAAATGTCAAAATCATCGGCAATTGGCAGTGGCGGATCCAGACATTATATTTAGGGGGCGCCAATGATATGTGGCCGAAGGCCACAAACGTTCCCGAAGAGATTGCATGAATATATATATATGTTTTCAAGTTTTACGTTGGAATCTCTCCGTCGCAAAATGTATAGGCCCGGGGCCACTGCTCCCGACACCACCCCCGCCCACCCCTTAGACCAGCCACTGATTGGTATTGATTTTTGTGTATAGCAACCTGAATATTACACAAGTTACTAGCAAATTAAATTATTTGGTTGTAATTGATATAGGCATATAGTTGAAAATATAACGTTTACATCTAAAAACAGAAGTTAATAAAAAACAATTGTTATTTAATATTTTTACAGAAATCTTAACACTAGTATTCAAAGCATATCCCATAAACAATCGACTAGTACCGCTGTTACCTGAACGCTCCACGCATAAAATACATTGTGAGCTACATAGGCGTAGGCCGGGAGGTTCTGACTGCTCTTTATTTTGAGGGGTAGAGGCGTAGCCCAGTGGTAAAGTGCTCGCTTGATGCGCCATCAATCTGGGATCGATCCCCGTCGGTAGGCTCATTAAGTTATTCTCGTTTCAGACATTGCACCACGACTGGTATATCAAAGGCCGTGTCATGTGCTATTCTGTCTGTGGCATGGTGCATATAAAAGATCCCTTGCTATTAATGGAAAATGTAGCGGGTTTCCTCTCTAAGACTATATGTCGAAATTACCAAATATTTGAGATCCAATAGCCGATATTTTAATACCTCAGTGTACTCAAGTGGTGTTGTTAAACCAAACTATAACTTTATTTCGAGGGGATCGAAAAGGGAAAGAACTCTCACTAAACATCAGTAGACATGCAACACACTACATGCGGCATTCAGTTCTAGATGTAGAAATCAATCATGTTTTTACACCACAATTATGAGAGTTACGTTGAGTGCGATAAAAGCACAGTAAAATGAAATGAAAATAGGATTTCAACGAATTCAGTTGACGAACTGAACTTAACTGTATTGAATTAATAGTATTTCGGTAGACACCGGTTCGCCGTTCTTGAGACGCCGAGGCCAAGAGGGTCGTTAAGTGTTGTTAAGTGTACGTTGGGCATCAGTCTAATTGACGTGGAGGCTAAACCAATCCACCATTCTGTCTGTATTATTAAACGACGTCTTGCCGCCCAACTCCTTTAACCGTATTGCCCGTCAAATATGAACGATGTTTTCTAAATAGCAAACTGAGCGAATAACACGAAACGATGATTTATTTATTTAAAAAAAAAAAAAAGGTTCCAAAGCCACTAACTTGTACATTGTAAAAGGTATTCCAGTATTCAACATGTAATTATTACGACCTAGCAATTTTCTCGTACAAAGTGAATATGTAAATAGGCAGCTTTTGTCTGTTATTGAGGAAATCAATGAGGGGAGTATACTGTAGTTCACTGGTTAGAGTGAGTAAGTGACACCCCCCCCCCCCCCCCCCCACACACATATATATAATCTTAGAGAGGAAACCCGCTACATTTTCCCAATAGTATTAAGGAATTTTTTTTATGCACCATCACAAAGACAGGATAGCACATACCACAGCCGTTGATATACCAGACCTGGTGCACTGGCTGGAACGTGAAATAGCCTAATGGGCCCACCGACGGGTATCGATCCTAGACCGACTTCGCATTACCACTAGGCTACACCACGCCCCTTCTGGGAGAGAGAAAAAAAGATAGACAGACAGACAGATAGAAAGATAGTCAGACAGACAGACTGACAGACTTTGAAGATGACAATGAGGTGGTGTAGTGTTCTTTCACATCTTTCTGCATTCACTAATATAGTCCATGAGCCAGACCAAAATTTAGTAAGATCTGAGGGCACCAAACATAACTATTACAATTGTTTTAGTACACCCTAGAACAAAACAAAAATATATGTTGGACTTTGCAATAGAATAGCTATAGCTAGTTATCACACCTCTTAACAATTATCATTCGGGTGGTTAAAAAATCCGAGAAGACCGTGTTTAGGTGTTTGATAAAGCATTAATAAACTTTGTAGATCGGTAACCACGGTGTTCTTTGTGGGTTTTGCAACTTTTGGAAGTGCTAACGGACCACCCGAGAGGTGTAAACTTGGCACCTTGGGCATTTAAATATTCAAGATGGCGTCCAAAATGGCGTCCAAGATGGCTGTCAAAACAGAACTGGAAATATCTCCAAAACTTTATCAACTATGACGAAACTGTTGATGTTGGTGACAGTGTTTTGGGCGTCAAAAGATTAATTTTGAACTACTCCCAGATAATCAAGACATTGCAACATCATTTAAATCCACTATATTAACCAGAACAAGAACATTGTAATGTATCGCATTTCACATCAACTATAGCTAGATTATGATGTTAGGGATGGAGTTCTATTAATTAAAGAATTATTTTATAACAAGTTCATGCTAACTGAAATATTGCATCATTATTTAAATCCAAGATGGCCAAGAAAATGGTCGTTAGGAGTACGAAGTGATCATATCTTTCATTCGGTTTTACCCCAAACAATATGTTTTACTTCAAATACAGGGTTTTCTAAGGAATTCAGTTCTCGTAGTCACTTTCTATAGAGAAATTATATCATTGCCAGAATTCCAGATTGTTAACAAAATGGCTGCAAACATAAAGAAATGCGTTATAGGCATAACCTTAAATAGTATTTTTGAAAGTAACTTCTGTTTTGAGGGTGTTCTATCCATTAACAAATATCTATATGTATCTAAAAGATGTAAAATAATAATTCTTACGCTGACCGCTGTGTCTTAAGGGCGCACCTATTTTTAAACTATCTAGAATGTAATGTTGCATTATGTAGTCTAAATCGTCAGTGTCAACGTGGCTGTGATAAATGGGCAAGTCGCAACTAATGACTGGGGTTTTTGTAAAGGTTGTGGAGTCATTTTTTACCATTACCATTTTCTGTCTCTTGATAATGGATAGGGCCTACATTATTCAGTCATCGAAAAAAAGGTTGGTTTAAAAGGCGCATTGAATTGGTTCGACGATTTTCGATGGTGCATATCTTCACACGACGTGATATCTGAATGTAGCCTTTCTGATGATATATCCATATCAGCATCTATGTCCTCAAGTTCAATAGGTTTAAAGTTACATTCTCTGGTTACCATATTATAACATCATGTACAAATGTGAAATACAAGCTCAAATGCACTTTTTAAAAAGTCGCGTGTGTTCGCTATGAACGGATATCGTCAAACGTATACGCTTGATTCGTCGCCTGTGCCGCCATAGCTCGGCAAAGCACAAATGACAGCCTGTTGTCAGTTTCAGTTAACACGTGCGTTTGCCGATTTCAAATTGTAGGGTTCGTCTAAAAAAATTAAAAGAGAAATCTTGCGCTGTACGAAGAACGTTCCGTTGAGGATACGGTACTAGAGTCTTTAGTTAAAACCGGTTTGATCTTGACAACGTATTATCGACAGTCGTACCTTCCTATTTCAGAATTGATATTTTATAAAGTGTTAGTAGAAGTTTAAAAGTTTAGTTTGTATACTAGTAACACATTAATCATGTATATATTTTTAAAATAAAATATACTAAAGTAGACAATGAACGTTTTCACTTCTTAATTTTACGTGTTAAAATCAACAAATTCAAATAAATATTATTTCGTTTGGAAAGGGTAAAGTTAGTGGGGGGGGGGGGGGGGTGGTGGTTGTTTAACGACATCAAAGATAAAGCATATTGATTTAATAATCATCCAACCCCATACAACCGTAAATAAAATGTGTTGAGTGCGTCGTTAAATAAAACATATCCTATCCTTCCTTCCATCTGCTGTTGGATGTCTAACATTTGGTAATTTTGACATATAATCTTAGAGAGGAATCGGGTGCATGTGCAGGGGGAGGGTATTGGAGGTCGAAACCCTTACTTGCCCAAGCTTAAAAAAAAATTGGGGGGGGGGGGGGGAGACATGGCCCCATATAACTTCGTTTAACACAGTCTATAACCCCAACCCCTTGAAATCCCCACACACGCGCCTTGGAAACCCGCTACATTTTGTTTTTAGCAAGGGATCGTTTATATGTACCATCCCACAAACAGGATATCACATACCATGGTCTTTTTGTATACCCGCCGATGGGGATCGATCCTAGACTGACCGCGCATTTCCAAAAAACACCTTTTTAGGTCTAAGTAATGAATAAAAATAACATATAGTCTTGAAAAATGTTACGTAAATCGAACACAGTACCCTCTTCCTCTACCCCTAGGGCGTTACGTAATTAGTAACACCCCCTTACATGTAACGCGTATGCCAACAGCTGGCCACTGTCAAAATTTCAAGGCAAATCCCCCACTCACCGACCCCTGTAAAGGCGTTGTACCATACCTCTATGGATATAAATATGTTTTGGAGATATGAGACGACCTCTCAATCAAGACAGTTAAATTTGTTCAAAAATTGCGAAATCTCACGTGATCTCTTGTTGGGGAATTCTAAACTTGTGATAAGCCAATGAAAACCGAGATCGGTACGAGCCCGTCAGAAGTGTTCCACTTTCAAAATCATGGCTTTGTGTTTGACCTGGATAAGCCAGCGTAGTGAAACCAATGCGGAGTGCGGCGTCATATATGCACCGAACGTAATTGGATTTTCTGTTCTATATGCTTAAATAATAAAAATATTCCAGGGAATGTAGTTTTAAATGCTTCAGACATAACTTTGATCACTGTTGTTTTTGCAACCCTTTATATTATAGCAACAATATCACAGCCTAAAAGGACACGAATCATCAAATGAGATGCAACCTTTTCATGTTTCTTTATGGTTTCCCCATTACCCAATGCAGTTCTTGCTAGTAGTAGCCCTATCATTTGAAATGAAAGCAGAAGAAGCACCTCTGAAATTATGCAACTAATTCGTTGTAGGGGTTCAACAAAACATATCCTTTTTGAATGCGCAATATCGGTGTTTAATAGCTCAGTTGCCATATATTTTGTTCTGTAGCTCTCATGGGACAAATTCTCCAAGAACTGTTGCACTAAAACGCAACCTTACACAATGTTATGAGAAAAATGAAAGTGAAATGGCTGAATACATGTGTATTATTTTTAAAAATCTACTGTGTTTACAGCATTAGATCATTGATTACTGGGTGGTGTATTTTCAAAAATAAAATATTTTTGTTGGTAGCAGTTTGAATCCTGTGAATATAAAGCTACTAAGTTCATTTGGTGACGATCAGTCATTTGCAGCTATAACCGAAGCGTACTAGTATGCTAGTAATCGCCATGTTATGAGGATATAAACTGTCTTGGTTGACAAATTGCAATGACTATTATATATCAATTATATAGAGGATAGGACATGGGACTAATACAATTATGATGGGTGGCTGAAATGTTCTTAGTCTAACTATGATGGACTGCGTTGACGGAGTTCGTGGATAATTATATTTCAACATATATTTATATTTCTCTTAGAGGTCCAGACATTGCTGCCAACGTTGTTGGAGTGTTTGGATCTCACGGGTGTAGACGCCTTTCTCCTGGTGGTGTAAAAAGTCATCCACAGCATAAATGATGTCATTGTCATTTGCATAATGCTTGCCAGACAGTTCTTTCTTTAAGTTTGGGAAGGGGTGGAAATCTGGTGGTGCCAAATCTGGTGGATGTTCCAGCGAGTTCAAAGCCAGAGTCATGCATTGCAGCCATGGCAACAACAAATTTGTGTATAGATGCCTTGAAACCCAGCATGCTGAAACCTTTGTTGTGCCCGGTTCATTCCTCAAAATCAGTTATCAACTCTCTTATTGGCTACGTGGCTTGTGAATTGGCTACGTGGCTTGTGGCGACTTGTCCATTCATGCAGTGTAGCAGTTGAATAGCTTACCTGTCTTGGATCATCTTCAAGGCTCTCTTCTCCTCTTGAACTCTGCTGCCCACCTCTTAACAGCGGCACAAAAGAGCATCATCCCATAAAGTTGATACTAAAGTTGAAGTTAGTCATTTTAGTTGGAGATACTTGATGACACCACACAAGCCAGTTTTGTTCATTTCCATCAATAGATAATACCTAGTCACTTTGATGCCTGCCAAATATGCTACCAGGTAATGCATTTGGTTCAAATGCAGCCTGTAGGTATAGATTGTATTGTACATAATACATGCAAACTGTCAAGAGTATTCGTAGTTAAACTCTGAACTGTTCAGCCACCCGTAGTATAAACATTAATCACTTGTAGTATAAACATTAATCACTTGTGATTTGCGTGCATATGCCCATTTCTCATAGCAAGGTTGGCATTGTAAACTACTTGGTCCATGCCATGCAACTTTACATGTAGATATGTTTTGGAAAAAGGACTGGTTTACTCTTAAAACTTAATACATGTAGTTGGTTTCACAATTATTGTTTTAGGTGATGCTAAACATATAAAGTGGTAATTTCTTTATTTTTACAACCATTATGAAATCTTGGATTCATGCAATGATAAAACTTCTCTGTATTAGAACGTTATTGAGAGAATTGAAATACTTGCCATATAGAAAACTCTGTTTGGGGGAAATATAATATAGAATGTAATGTATGGCCACTTTTTATTCTTGGCGGCCATTTTCATGGCCATCATATATTTAAATCATGATGAAATATCTCAGTTAACATAAAGTCATTATAAATGAATCCCTTTGCCCATAAAATAAATTCAATAACATAAAAATTTCTTCCTAGTTGATGCAAAATGTAATACATTATGATTTTCTTGTTCTAGCTACGGTAATACATTGGCGGCCATCTTGGATTAAAATGATGTTGTAATGTGTAATGCCTTAATTAGCTGAAAATAGTTCATAATGAATTCCTGGTGAATGTTGACCAAGGGCATTTCAGTGTGTGTGATTAAAATTAGCTATATAATGACATAAAGATTAATACAGAGAAATGTTATTAAATTTTCAGAAAAATACCCTTTCTTAACTTAAACTCTGTTTCTGACCTTAACCTACCCTGCAGAAACGTCCATCATGCTGTTTTGAGATCCAGATACATATCCCTATCAAAAAAGCATACCTAAGTTTGGTGCCCTTGGATGGTACCAATTGGTCAAATTTGGGGTCTCGGCTCATGGACTAATAGGTCGAAGCCTGCACTGCCTACCAGCCTTAAACACATATCACTTAACCACTGCTCTGTCGAGTCCGATTAAGTCGTACAAATATTTATGTCACATCTCTGGCGTAACTCCGCATCTCGAGAACCTGTCATGTGCAACATATTTTGTAATTACTTCACCAACATTATTCGATTCCTCTGGACTGTCAGTATCGATTGGTCGAACCTTTATTTACAGTGGATAACAATTAACATTCATGCAAAACGACATTACTGCCAAATCGGGTTAAAGATAACAAATGGCTTTTCGTTCATCTGTATTGCTGGCTTCTCGTGAACCATGTAATATCAGTTTGGCCGCCATTGATACGCTTCCTATTGCTTCACGTATTCATTATTCCGTGTCCTATATTGAAGACAAATCAGGCACTCGCTCTAACAGTATAAAATAGTGTTGGCTTTTTTTCTCTCTTTTTTTCGATATATTACTGACAGTTAATCACTTGACAGTAAAAACGAAAAGAATGAACGGGTTTTTTTGTTGGTTTTTTGTTGTTGTTGTTTTTTTGTGGTTTTTTTGGGGGGGTGGGGGGGGGGTAACGACATATTCATACATCCTTAAAGATGGTTATATGGTATCGGGTATATGCTTACAAACCTTACATATAATGAGGGAAACCCGTTATCACCACGCAATGATGGGGTTATGTTTTCGATTAGCAGCAAGGGATCCTTTATATTCATTACCCACCCACCCCCACCCAGGGGAGAGAGAGAGAGAGAGAGAGAGAGAGAGAGAGAGAGAGAGAGAGAGAGAGAGAGAGAGAGAGAGGGGGGGGGACAATAAATACCACGACCTTTGTTACACCAGCTGTGGAACGCTGGTTGGAATGAGAAATAGACCTATGGGCCTACGAACGAACGAATGAATGAAAAAATAAATGCATGAATAAATTAATTTTTAACGACACTCCAGAATGAAAAACAGATCGGCCGTTGGGTGTCAGACAAAAGTACACGACGATTCAACGTGAGTATACCAATTCTAATATTATCATTAACACACAGGGTAAACAGCTGTGAAATTATTCATGTAGGACATCTTGACGCATATCGACATAAACAAAAACCACACGTGGTGTTTAGAGCACAGGCGTTTAGGTCCTGGTAGTAGTTTTTGGGTGTTTAGAGCACAGGCGTTCAGGTCCTGGTTGTAGTTTTTGGGTGTTTAGTTAGAACAACTTCATGGAACCAGGGTGTGTATATATATATATATATATATATATATATATATATATATATATATATATATATATATATATATATATATATATATATATACTGACTCGTTCAAAGGAGCGGTTCTAACTAAACACCCATAAACTACAACCAGGATCCGAACATTCATAGTTTAGAGCTGCCGTAAACATAAACCACTATTGCACCGAACTATCAACACAAAAACATATTTGAAAACACTTCTTGTGTATAGATAATTCGCCCTCAAGATAATGTGAGAATAATATATCTGTACAATATAGTGATAACCAACAGAAACGCAAACCAGGGTTATAGTTAGTTTGAGGTTAAAGCATAGGACTTCACTACAAACATACGTCTAGTTCTGTGAAATGAAAAACGTTAAAGCTTGCTTCGTTTAACGACACCACGTTGGTTAATTAATCATCGGCTACTGGATGTCAAACATTTGGTAATTCTGTTAAGTAGTCTTCAGAGGAAACCCGCTACATTTACATTTTTATTGAATAGCAGCGAGTGATATATATATTTTTTATATGCTATTTGCCACGGCTGCACGAGCCAAGCGCTCTACAGACTGAGGTAGATCCCGCCCACGCAGTAATAGCAATACGGGCATCATAGTCGATTGTGTTTACTATCTCTTGACGCTTTATCATTGCAAATCCCCATAACGTTCGAATGGTCTGATCTAAGTCGACGGCTGTGCGGGTGTCGTAATTTTCTTGTCAGACCTTTTAATCGAAATTCTTCAAAATACCTAGACATTTCGTGAAATAACTCTAGCCCACATATATCTCTATGTTAACTTGTGGTAAGTAACTGTAAATTAATTTAATAAACTGTTTGCAGAATATCAAATATTTAAGGGGCTACCAGGGAGATGGAAGGCATGGCGATTTCTACCAGAATCCATGACTGTTATTCAAAAGTACATATAAAAAGCTACAGCACGTTTTTCTTTTCCGAATCCTTGTGTAGTTTGGTTTATTCCCACCGGCCTCGGTGGTGTCCTGGTTAAGCCATCGGACTTAAGGCCAGTAGACACAGGGTTCGCAGCCTGGTACCGGCTCCCACCCAGAGCGAGTTTTAGCGACTCATTGGGTAAGTGTAAGACCACTACACCCTCTTCTCTCTCACTAACAACTAACAACCAACTCACTGTCCTGGACAGACAACCCAGATAGCTGAGGTGTGTGCCCAGAACAGCGTGCTTGAACCGTAATTGGATATAAGCACGAAAATAAGTTGACACAAAAGAAATGAAGGTGTATCTCTCCCCCCCCCCCCCCTTTCAACTGGCAAATAATTCAGGGTAGCAACTGTGTGCACGAACTGTGACGTCACTCGTTTATCCTGTTGATCACCCTCTATAAATAGTCGACTTAAAAATCATTCAACAAAAATTACTTGGTTATAATTTTACAGACATGTAGTTGAAAGTATAATATTTACATTTACTGACGGGCTTGTTTACCACAGCGGGAAAAATAACTCATTTCGTCGTTGACAATAGTCAATCATTTGGCGAATCGAAAACGCCATAATATACTCATTTTAAAGGGACTCTATCAAAGTTACCTAAGAAGGCTTTATACCAAACGTGTATATATATATATATATATATATATATATATATATATATATATATATATATATATATATAAATGAGTATATTATGGCGTTTTTGATTCGCCAAATGATTGACTATTGTTGACCAACGACGAAATGAGTTATTTTTCCTGTTGTGATAAACAAGCCCGTCATTTATGGCATTGGTTGGAGAGCCTGAAAGCATAGTTATGTTACTATCAGTGTGCGGAGTAGTGCATATCTTAACAAGATCGGTAAACCGGTCCAATTGATTTCGCAAAAATGTGTCCCAGTGGCCGCATTATTCATATTGCAGATTATCCGTTGATGTGAGTGAATCAGTGCTGATCGAATCCAGCTTATTAACATTTTCTTATATAAGAATGGAACCTCATTATTTGTTTACTTATATATGTACACATCAAATACGGACCCGCTTTACATATTTTGTGAACGATGTGGGACAAAACTAGGTTATTAATGTGTTAATATTTATAATAATTCAGTTCAGTTGTTATGACCTCTAAATGATTAAACGTAGGCCGCTTATATTTCTTAATATTATAATCGGCCTGTTTTCTAAACTATTAACATGTTTCCAGTCTGTATTAATCGGCCTGTTTTCTAAACTATTAACATGTTTCCAGTCTGTATTAATCGGCCTGTTTTCTAAACTATTAACATGTTTCCAGTCTGTATTAATCGGCCTGTTTTCTAAACTATTAACATGTTTCCAGTCTGTATTAATCGGCCTGTTTTCTAAACTATTAACATGTTTCCAGTCTGTATTAATGCTGGAAGGTTTGTATATTCCGTTAATAAAAGTGATTGGTTATTAAATATGTATATGTTTGTTGTGTGAATGAATGTGTATCAATTGTGATCATGCAAATAAAGATAATATTAATTACAAAAAAATAAAACCCACTAAAAACAGGCATTATAGTATACTAGTATTTCTTCTGATACAGATAAAACCAACTTGCAATATAACTTCTTTATAGGAATTATATATAATATAGCAAATATAGTTACATGTACATAGATAGATAGGCAGATGTTGAAATAGATGGATAGATAGATAGATAGATAGATGGATAGGGATAGAATGGATGTATAGGATGGATGAATATGAAGGCTGGATGAATATGATGGATGGATGGATGGATGGATGGATGGATGGATGGATAATGCCAAACGTAGCGTTGGTGTCTTACGCACATGGCAATGTGGCAATATTCAAAATAAATATATTTTCCAAATGTTCAACTTCCATGCTGGCTTTGTTATAACGTAACATTTTATAATGCGTTTTTCTGTCCTTTAATTTTTTCCTTATTTTCTTTTTTCATATAAAATGAAGCTAAAGCTAAATATGTTTTCCTGTGGATTTTTAGTGTCATTTAGCCTTTTAGTGTCATAAAATATTCCATACCATAAGCTTCGGATAATGGTCTTCAAAATTGCTATAACGGCAATCAACTGACACACGCGGAGAGTACGGTTCGCCAAGGGGTGATATTATTTCCCATTTCTTTCGCAATTACTTTTTGTGTGTGGCTTCAATCAAAAATTTATGAAAACTAGATTACAGGGAGGTGTCTTTTTTGGCTCCCGGCTCTCCACACGGAATATGCATAATCTTGATTGATGATTGTTCCTAACCAATATTAAATAAACGAACGGCCGCGAAGCTCTGTTGACAAGTGTTTAAAGGGGGCCAAATCTTTTTGACTTGCAGATTCTAGTACGACGGCAAACACGGCCAAGTAATTGGTCGTCTTGATTGGACCCGAAGCCCCAACGAAAGCGTTTAATGCGTCACTCCTCTAGAGTAGCGATTTCTAAGTACAAAACTGCCTCTTAACAAGCAATTACTTAAAGAACTGCCGTCAATCAATGAGCAAGTGAACCTATAGCCGCTGCCAAATCTGCTTAGCCGCGGTGATGGAAGTGTGAACGACTGTTGCGAAAGTGTTAGGAAATCGGCTAAATGAGCTAGACAACTCAATCAATATTTACACAAACACGAACACATTGCGTAAAGATTCCTTTTCTCTTTTCACAGTCAATAACTCTTCTCACTTTTCCCCTCCATTCTTTCTTTCAATTTCTAGGAGGAGTGAGCTAGTAGAGTGGCTATCTGAGGTAAGTTAGCGAGAGCTGCATTGGTATCTCATGATTACCTGCTTCGATCAATGTTCCTTTAGAAGTATTTAAAGACATTGGCTTAATGCTCGTTCCAACCAGTGGTTCTCGATTAGTATAACACACCTGTTTTCGTCGACATATCGCTCATGTCCATGAAAGATCTCACATCAGACAATTTTGAGATTTTGACGTCTTTCTAAATTACATGGCTGTCTTTTATACCCTCCCCCCCCCCCCACAACCAAACTTAAAAACCTCAGAACCACAAAATAGCGCCGTAACCGGGTAAAAATCCAGATAGCACACACACACACACACACACACACACACACACACACACACACACACATCACCACCACCACCATTGCGACCACCACCACCACAGCCCCCGCCTCCGCCACCACCAATAAAAATAGGAAACTGTCATTTTTGCTTAGAAGTGCCTTGTTTGTCTAGCTGGAGAAACTTCTATATGTCAGTGTGGTCCCATTCATTAAAAAAAAAAAAATTGTACTGCAGCAACACTTATTTTAGGCTAGGCAGGAACTTGTGAAATGTTCCAAGTCTATTGGATTTCAACGGATTGAATCATATGTTTCAAATCTTTAATTTGATTTAACACTTCGTACTGTTTTTCTCAAAATTGTGAAAATCAATATACATGTTTAAATATTGCACGAACTTGGACGATATGTTAGGTCATGTTGGCCGTGGTTAGTTCTTGAATGGATTGCCGCCTGCACGTAACCACACTTGTTTTTAAACATCACTAGTGCTGAACAGCTGCTATGTCACATTCCGTGGTATGTACTGTCATAATTTGAGGGAAATGATTACTAAAAAAAACCTTGGTGTGAATCGGAAAGATTAGGCAAACTGATTGTGGAAAAAACAATGACTTCATTTGAATTCAATAAGTGTAGCCAAAATATATATAGGTTTTGGGGATACAATTAACAAAACGTCGCCCCTGCATTTTATAAATATATATATACATACATACATATATATATATATATATATATATATATATATATATATATATATATATATATATATATATATATATATATATATATATATATGTTGGTAGCACATTTCTTCATTAACTAACGCATTAACATCTGGCCTTAAAAGTGTTCCACGAAAATTGCAGACCAGACTGTTAAATTACCTGGCATAGACAGGGCGTTTGAATCTTAGCCAAACACGCATATAATAAACTTCGTTATACAGTGCCATCATTCTTTTCTTCTTTTTGTTTTCTTTCCATTGAATTACGCCATTCATTTCCCATGGACATTGACAATTGGACCTTCTGACCAGACTTCAGAATTACACGCCCAAGGCCAGCTTGCTTGAACCTCGACCAGACATAAGTAAGAAACTTCGTTATATCATCATTTCTTTTTCTTTCCGCCGAATTAGGCCGCTTATTCCACGTGGACCATGACAATTGGTCTTCGTTCGCTCCACTTGGGATGGCCAGTAATCCGCGACAGTGGTATTTTCCTTCCGACGCTCGCATAATGGCAGGCAATATTATGGTTATCTCGGTGTGGAATTACTGTCCTGCAAACATCCAATACTCGCAAATCACGCGGAAGGGGTCTTATCGCCCGACGGTGGCGTGAAATGCTGCCCATTTGCATGTGGGCTCTGCGCAAATAGCCCATAACCACAGACGGATATGTGAGTGTATTGAAATATGGTGTAGTAAGACGGCTGAGATACGGCTTAAGTTAGTGGCGAGCACAAACACAATAATGGCAGCGCTAACCGACCCTCATTGGTCTCCTTGTTCTTGTGCAATCACGATCATTCACGTTCCTCAGATTTATTCTGTGTATTTGTGCTCTTTATACGGTTAACTGCGAATTTTATTTATTGCTGTGTAAAGGGTTAGAGTTGTTTTTCATTATTAGGGTTCTTTATTTTACAAATGTGTGTAGGTGTAGGGGGTTGTGTGTGTAAAAAGGTTTGTTTCTTAGGTTTTAGGGCATTTCGGGTTTGTTTGGGTTTTTTGTGTGTAAAGGGTTTTATTTGAGGGGTTTTAGAATTTTTTTTTTTTTTCGGGGGGGGGGGGGGGGTTGGAGGGTTGTCAGGGATTTTTGTATTCTTTTACGCCTATTTTCGTTATTATTTTTTTTTTTTTAAGTTGTTTTGGTTTTTTCTTGTTTCTTTGTTTGTTTTGGTGTGTGTTTGTTTGTTGTGTGTGTGTGTGTGTGTGTGTGTGTGTGTGTGTGTGTGTGTGTGTGTGTGTGTGTTTTGTGGGGGGTTGGAGTGTGTTTTTGTTTGTTTTTAAGCTGTTTGTTCTTTCGCTTTAGTTTTTGTTGTTATTGTGTTGTTGTTGTTGTTTGTTTTTGTGTTACTCTTGCTCTTGCTTTTACTGTTATTGTGTATGTCTTGTTGGATTTTTTAAAAACCTTGTATGTTTATATTTTGGAACGTATGTTGTGAGTTGGCAAAGATTATTTTGTGTTCATGTTTTTCCCCAAGTCCATGTTTGCGACGAACTCGGCAGAATCAAATTTAGATATTTAATTATAATTTTTTCATAAATTATTACCCTCTTTTTACATAATTTATTCTAATTGCAAAGTCAGTAATGGTGTGCAACCTTCACTGTTGAATAGCGCCGTCATTCTTTGTTCGGGCCAGACAGTTTTCGTTTAATGAGTAGATGACAATCTTTAATACGCTGCTTTTGATGTTAACGGTCTGTTATCTGCGCTGTAGTCAGTTTATGAAATCAGGGCGGTATTTAGCGAGGAGAAGGGGACAGTTGCTCACGTCCCATAAAATAAAAATACGAATGAGTGCTCTTTGAAGTTTAAAAGTTTTGTTGTTTCGGTGGTTTGCTTGTTGTTGTTGTTGTTGTTTGGTGGGAGGTGTATTTGAATTTTTTTTTTTTTAAATATGTTTTTTTTTTTTTTTTTTTTTTTTTGGGGGGGGGGGAGGGTAGGAGTTCTATTTGTTTTGTTTTGTTTGTCTAGCTGGAGATAAGTCTATATTAATTTTCCCTAATTCACTTTACAGCCACAACCACCAAACCACCTTGTTATTTCAGACTCGGTACGGCAATGGATAACTATGGTGCTTCATATTTTATCTTTAAACCACGAAAAAGTTTGTTTTGTTTAACGACACCACTGGCGCACATTGATTAATTAATGATCGGCTATTGGATGTCAAACATTTGGTAATTCTGACTCGTAGTCATCAGAGGAAACCCGCTACATTTTTCCTGATGCAGTAAGGGATCTTTTATATGCACTTTCCCACAGACAGGAAAGCACATACCACGGCCTTTGTCCAGTTGTAGTGCACTGGTAGTAACGAGAAAAAAAAGCCAATCAGTTGAATGGATCCACCGAGATGGTTCGATCCTGCGACGCAAGCACCTCAAGCGAGCACTCAACCGACTGAGCTAAATCCCGCCCCCTTTAGACCACGAATGCGACTGTGTTACCATCTTACTGGTTCTTAGCTGTTCTGATCATCTAGACGGCCAAGACGCATTTCAACACACATTGTTAGCAAATGGCTAAGTAGTTCCGGTAGACAATGTCATGATCAACTATAACAACGTAGTGATTTCCGGTAAACTTTCACATTACGTTAAAAGTATGTTTTGTTTAACGAAACCACTAGACGACATTGATTTATTAATCATCGGTTATTGTATGCTAAACATTTACAGGCCATAGTTTGATTTTTGATTTTGATTTTCCTTTTTTTCGTCCTCCAGTGGAAGGTCTGCACTCCACTCCGGCGGTTCCTACAATCCTACGTGCCTGTTATGGCCTCGTTATTTCTAGTATTAAAGCGCTCGATGTTTTCCTGGTAAAGCCTCAATATATCAATACTAATATATTCCTACACAATACCAATACATTCCAACACAAGGAAAGCCATAACCCGAATACATGCAATTGGTCGCAGGTGTATCAGTGTTTGCATATAATATATTATGTTAGTTTGGCAGCCATTGTTGACTCTGTGACAGGTGTTATTTATGCACGTACGAACTGTACCAAACAAAAACATAATGAACTCATTTTCTGCTGAGGAAACACGACGTTGGTTTTTAAACAAAGTTTGCAGAATCAGCAATTTCCAATATGAACAAGCACTGAAAAAAAAAATGACACATCGTTAAGCTATTGAAGGCAGATATATTTATTAGTGACCAGCATGGATTTGGGGTGACTGACAGTGTTGGAGTGCAATCCCTCTCCGATTATTTTGCTTGGATATTTTAAATTAATTACAGAACCAATTAAGAATTCGCCATTTGAAATACAGCTTTAAAAAAGTAACACACCTGATCCGAGTTCAGCCAGACCGAGCAGAAAAACGTCCGCTAGGCCGGTTGATGCTCTTCACGCTAAACCGAATTACCACTTCGGAAACCAATGAAATAGTTCGCGAACATTAGCGAAACGTTTGTTGGCTGAACTTGGAGCTGCACATCGCTAAATTGAAGCTTGCAGCTGCACACGCCTCTTGTTGGTGACATCATTAGTTCAACATTAAGCCCGTAGGAAGCTCAAAATTATCGATAAGGCCTAATTTCACTCCCTCAGGTTCTGAGATAATGCTCCAGGGATCTTCTTAGACTATTAACTACTCGGTTGCTACCCCCCCCCCCCCTCCCCCCAACAAAGAAATCCTAGCTACGGCTCTGTGCTCCCTACTTATATATACACCTGCGCAAAAGTTAAGCACCACCCATATCAATAGTAAATAAAAATATATTGACATGACCAGGCTGCCATATGCCTTTTGTTTATGCTAACCGGTTGTATTACAAGTGTGAAAAGCACGTGCATACCAGCATACATGTCAGGTGAAATCCGTGCCATGCACAAACAGACGCAGGGAGTGACATGCTACGGAAATGCAGTTTGAGGCTTATACCATAACATAACAATTTAGGCGATTTGAACGGTTCTCTTTGTTTGTAAACACTATGGCAAGACGAAGGTTGGCTGCTGCCACAAAATGGCAGGTTATTGGTATGCATAACACGGGTATGTCATGCAGAGAGATTGGCAGACAAATGAACATTAACCACACTGTCATCAGTCGTTTGATTCAAAAATACGCTCAAACTCATGATGTTAAAGATAAGGCAAGATCTGGACGACCGAAGAAGACTGATGCACGTGAAGACCGAGTCGTAGTACGACTTGCAAGACGATCCCCATTGACCAACAGCAGAGTGCTAAGAAGTCAATGGAGAACACACAACAGAGTGTCCACGTCCACTGTGAGGAGGTGGTTGAATGCTGCTGGGTTGAGAGCTCGGAGACCAGTCAGACGTCCTCTACTCACTCAACATCACAAACAAGAGCGTCTGAGGTGGTGCGCCGCAAGAGCCCACTGGAATCTAAGGACCTGGAGAAGAGTACATTGGTCAGATGAAAGTCGGTTCCTGCTCCACACAACGGACGGTCGAACTCGAGTATGGAGATCCAGAGGCACGGCCTACGACCAGCGGAACATTCTGGAAGAGGTTCCCTTTGGTGGAGGTTCAGTTATGGTCTGTGGGTGCATCTCCTTTGACTGTAAATTGGATATGGTGACTGTACCCGGAAAAATCAATGGGCAGATATACCAGGGTACCATCTTGGACAGAGTTGTCGTTCCTCATTTTGACAACCATGCACTTGCAAGCCGCCCTGTCTTTATGGATGACAATGCCCGACCTCATCGTTCCAGAGCAGTACTCGACTATCTGCAGCGGAATGCAATTGAAACTCTACCCTGGCCTGCAAGGAGCCCTGACCTGAACCCAATAGAGCACATATGGGATGTTTTGGGGCACATGGTGAGACAAAGGGATCCTCCTTTGCAGAATTTAATGGAATTGACTCAGGCACTTCACGAAGAATGGCAGAGAATACCGCTTTTGAGGATTCGTCGATTCGTGTCCAGCATGAGAAGGCGTGTCCAGTCCGTCATCCAGGCACAGGGTGGATATACCCGATACTAACCAGTGACAGACTCAAAACCATGTTGAGATGTTGGTTGACCTTTACAGATGACTTTTGTGACCATCAGGTCATTTGTATCAGCTGAGGATCAATAGTTTTAAGCTGTATGGCAAATGCTCATTTTCATGTTACTTGTTCAAGGGTTATATATTTTAACAGATACTTTTTTAATGCATTCTAGGGCAGATTAAAACAGTGTTTGACATCCGTCCCTGTATCGCAAAAAGGGGGCTATACTGGTAGATATTATGTTCGCATCGTAAGGGAGTTTTAACGCCATAACAATGAAGGGATGTAAGTCCATTACACCTTTTTTAAATAACCAGACCTCGACATTTAGGGGTGGGGGGGGGCGAGATTATTGGGCTATTGGGCTATTTCTCGCTCCAGCCAGTGCACCACGACTAGTACATCAAAGGCCGTGGTCTATGGGATGGTGCATATAAAAGATCCCTTGCTGCTAATCAAAAAGAGTAGCCCATGAAGTAGCGACAGCGGGTTTCCTCCCTCAAAACCTGTGTGGTCCTTAAGCATATGTCTGACGCCATATAACCGTAAATAAAGTGCGTTGAGCGCGTCGTTAAATAAACCATTTCCTTCTTCCTTTGACATTTAAGGGGAGCTGCCACTCTGGCTCTCCAACATTCTCCACAGACTACTTCAAGAACAGTAATGGTTAGCTCCCTTCAGCGGGAGACTGTACATGGTATCAATATGATAATACCTTAAATGGCTCCCCATGATTTAAGTGACCATAGCAATTAATCACTCCCTTCAATTGTCTTCACATTCATTTCATTTCAACTTATTTTCGCGCTTATATTCAATTAAGGTTCAAGTACGCTGTCCTGGGCACACATCTAAGCTATCTGGGCTGTCTGTTCAGGACCGTTGGTTAGTTGTTAGTTGTTTAGTGGTTAGTGAGAGAGAAGAGGGTGTAGTGGCCTTACACCTACCCACTGAGCCCATGAGAACTCGCTCTGGGTTGGGGCCGGTACCGGGCTGCGAACCCTGTACCTACTAGCCTGTAGTCTGATGGCTTAACCACTGCGCCACCGATGCCGGTTTGTTTTCACAGCGAGGTCCGCATAACCACTAACAATTAAATCCTGTCTTTGGCAGATAGCCTAGGTGACCAGTGCGTGTGCCCACGATAGTTTACTTCAACCTTAATTGTATATAAGCGTGCAAATAACAAGAATTCCGCTGAATTACATGTCTCGCCTACCGTAAACCGATTCAGAAATCAACAAAATGAATGAACGCAAATAGATGTTAAATTACAATGTGTTTAAAGGGGCGATAGGAACGCTTTTAAATAATCCTTTTCCGTAAAGCTGTTGAAAGATAGTCTGAAATGCCTTTTAATTTAAACTAATTAAAATAGTACATATGACATGAGTGAAATCACCAGAAGCCATAAAGTGGGTGCATGTAAATTGTTGGCATGCTTTACATCTTGTGAATTGTTCAAGCACTCCTGTAGTGGACACAACCTCTACCTTTATCAGAGAGTTCTGCCCAAGATAAAGAAGAAGACCGGCCTGAGTGATGTCGTGGTTAGTCATCGGCTGGTAGGTACTGGGTTCGCAGCGCGGTACCGGCTCCCACCCAGAGCGAGTTTTAACGACTCAATGGGTAGGTGTAAGACCACTACACCCTGTTCTATCTCACTAACCGCTAACAACTAACCCCACTGTCCTGGACAGATAGCCCAGATAGCTGAGGTGTGTGCCCAGGACCGCGTGCTTGAACCTTAATTGGATACAAGCACGGGAATAAGTTGAAATGAATGAAAGAGAAGACGTCTCAGTATTCAGTTCTTATTTGATGAAGCACCTCAACGAACCCTGCTCCCTATGACACGCGTCCGCGGTTAGATCGGACGTTGCTCTTAAGTTAATTTACATTAACTCAACATACCAATCCACAGGTCAATAAAACCGTGAGCCGAGAAGTAACTAGAATATCGAGTTTTCACGGAATGCGCTACTCACAGTCCGCGCTGACTTAAACTGAAAAGAGATGCTGTAGATCTTCTTTAAACTGACTGACCCTTGTTTTAAAACACTACGTACAGCATGTTTCTCACCACGGTACTAGAACGGGGTTTGATCATTAAAATTATACTTCAATTTTATTTAAAGAGACATGTCCTAGTTTTTAAACGCTGAGGCATATTTTTGACTATTATAGCCGTTGTTGATAAATGAAATCATACTTTACTTAGATGTTATGGTTTATATTATCAATTTCCGTGCATTCGCAGTGTGTTTGGTAATCCTGGTGTTTTTAATATTCAAAAATGCATTTCTCATATTTTTAAAAACGCACGTGCGTCTGAGAAGTAACAGTTATGGAGTCGAGTTTTAGTCTATTTTTAGAGGGTATTTCACCATTTCAAAGTCACAGACTCATATTTAACTCAATTGTAACTTTATCCAAATGTGTTACAGGTTTGTAGATTAACTAAACTTAGAGTTAATTTTCACGGGTTGAAACTAGGGTCTGTCCCTTTAACTAAACTTAGTGTTAATTTTCACGGGTTGAAACTAGGATCTGTCCCTTTAATGCAGACATTACGTAAACTTTAGAATATCCATTTCCGCACATCCGATATGTTTACGGTCGTCCTGGTGTTCGTAAGGCCATCAAGTGCATTTTTTCATAATTCTAAAAACGCACGTACCTCTGAGAAATAACGGTTATAGCGATGAGCTGTAGTCTATTTTTAGAGGCTATTTCCCTCGTTTCAACGACACAGACTCTTGTTTCTGTTTCTTGTAACTTTATCCAAATGTGTTACAGTTTGTGGATTAAAACCAACCGTAGTGTCTATTGTCACGGGTTCAAACTAAAGTATGCGACATTAAAGGTGCAATATCGGGTATATTTTAAATATTCAATCATTTACAATCGATCACGCACATTCATTTTCATACTGATACATACTAAACCCAATACCCGATTTTATTGTTTTGTGCTGGGGTGTCGTTAAACATTCATTCATTCGTTACATGCTATTATTTGAAATTATATGACCATAGTAGTAAAAGCAGTAACGTCATAATATATATTTAGTAACAGTCGCCTCGGCCTTTGACCATAATAGAGACCTTGACTTTTGGCGCAGAAGCGAAAAGGCGATTTCGTTTAAGATAATCATGAACCTATTCCTACATGAAAAGTTTCATGAAAATCGGACGAAAAATGAAGTCTGTACTGTGGTAACGTCGCGCTTACAAACAAGATTTTATATAACCCCTGATGTCTTGTCGCGAGGGATCACTGGGGTTGGGGGGGGGGGGGGGGGACGAGGCAATAAGAAAGTTAGAAAATAACCAGGCCACAGTAAAAAGGTCCTTCTAAACAAAAAAATACCTTTTTTCTAGTATTTTCTCAGTGGAGGCAACTGCATCACTGTCTCACCCACCCTCCCCTCCATCCCGCCAGTTAAAGCGAAAAAACAAATGCACTTGTGATATTTTTTAATAGTTGACTACCCATATATAGACCCTGCCTCTTAATTAACGAACATCTTAAAATACACTGAAATTACAATAAAATAAATTAATAACCCTCTGGACCCGGTGATTTCCCTATAATTTCTTCTTCGTTTTTTTGCTTGACAGACGTCAGTGAATTTATTGCTTAATCAATCAATCAAACGACTCCTATTAGGAAACTGTCAGTGTGTAAAAAAAGAAAGCTACATGCAATTTAAAGGGACTGTCCCGAGTCTACAGCCATTGTAAGATGTTTGCGATGACAGAGCCTTGTTGGTGACTACTATTTCATATTAAATATATTTTCTTGTTTAGAATACCAGTGTCTGTATATCGAATGTGTTTGCGGTCGTATACTAATGTTTGTAGCACTCAATTTTTACTTTACTTTTTCGTCCGTACGAAATTATTTGGAGGTAAAATCCGGTTTGGGCTACTACGAGCATTAGGACAACAACAAACACCTTGTAAATACAGACACTGATATTTTAAATAAGAAAATGTATTTCATTTGTATGTTACGTCATCAAAAACGCTCTATTGGTCGGAAACATGTAAATTGAGGACTGTCCCTTTAACCCACACGGTTAGAATATATCGACACCGTTCTTGTTCCACGGAGCATTCTCCACGCGTGTCTTAGATATCATTTACTGTAAACGAGTTATTTCCGAAAGTGTCTGACAAGCGAAAGCGAGTTAGATACGTTTTACAAAAACGAAGTATAAGACAAATGGTATATCATAACAGTTAACAGTAACGGATCCAGGGGGATCCAGGGGCTCGGACCCCCCTTTTTGTAAATTCGAGCATGATGTGTTCAGCTGTAAGAGACGCGCTGTGTTAAAAGAGAGATGAGTCATCACATTTGGACCCACCCCCTTCCCCCTTCCCCCTTTTCAGAAATCCTGCATCCGTGTCTGGCTAAGATGGTGCCTTTAAATCAATCTTTACTCTCTCGCAGGCAGCAAGGTACTAGTGGTGGAATTCTGGTTACAATTTTACGGACTTTGATTTGACTAACAATATAGACTAATGAATGGGTATTGCATGTACACAATAGATCTTGGAGTACAAAACGAGGCGCCCATATTAATTCCAACCATTATCTGTAAAGAACAACCCCCCCCCCCCCTCTCTCTCTCTCTCTCTCTCTCTCTCTCTCTCTCTCTGTGTCTCTCTCTCTCTCTCTCTCTCTCTGTGTGTGTCTCTCTCTCTCTCTCTCTCTCTCTCTCTCTCTCTCTCTCTCTCTCTCTCTCTCTCTCTCTCTCTCTCTCTTTCTGTATCTGACTATCTCTCCCTCTTTTTATCTCCTTCTGTGTCTCTATTTATCACCCTAGTTTTTCTTTCTCTCTCACTATTTTACCCACAGAGAGAGACAAACAGACAGACAGATAGAGAAACAGAGACAGAGATAGAGATAGAGAGATTAGATTAGATTACAATTAGACATTCACGACATGTCAGCCCCATCACAGATTCTTCAACAACACAGTTATCATATTTACTTCGCCCCAAAAAGGGTAACGTCGTTACGGTAAGGATTTGCGACACCGGTCCCACCGGAGCGGACACGACCAGTTCAATAAATAACGAAAGGATAAACTCGGATTCTTCGGCCACTGGGAACGCTTGACCCGGCGACGGGCTTAGCGTCGGCCGGTCTCTCGTGGAATCCAATGATTTACGATAATTCCGCTCAGTTCTGCTGCCACCAATACACTGGAGATGACATCGCGTGCCGACGCTTATGTAAATGTTCTAGTGGTTTCTGTTGGACATAATTCTCGCTGTTCGAGACACTAATGGACGGCGAGTGCTCGCCGACATCGCGTGACGTTTGCACACTTGGCGACATTTTCTCCACGATAATCATATGTGATGTTCGCGAGAAGATGGTGCGAAATTATTTCCAATTTCCATAATAAAGTCTCCAGCTTTTTCTGTTTTCTGGCTTTTGGAGGTAAACATTTTATTCGGCTCTTGAGACAAACAGTATGAGAGCCTGGTATTACCAGTGTATTTTATGATTTTGCTAAATAATGAAGTCTCCAGCTTTTTCTGTCAGCTGGGGTTTACAGATAAAAAATAATTCGGTTTTTGAAAAACTTTATGAATGCCCGATATTGCACGTGTGTTTTATGTTTTTGTTATACATGTATACTGAGGGAGAGAAATTAGGGAACACTTGGTATTGCAAACCAGGGCCCGTGCTTGTAAAACTTTTAAGAGTCCACACTCAGTCTCAAATGACGTCACACTCGTACAATTGTATGGCGTTGTCACGAAGTTACAGTCCCAGACTCTATTAGAGACTCGAGTCTAGACTGTTTATAAGCTCCAGGCCAGATTTCGGTTACTATTAGCATCGTAATGCCTGTATGAAGCACACAGGTGTGATGTGGTGTTGATGGTCAGTAGTGTGAGATTGAATGTCAGTAGTATGGTTATGGTTATGGTTATGGTTATGGACTCTATGAATGAGGGTTTTGGTTGCAATTACTCTTTCCTGCTAGTGTTGGTGTGATGCCTTATTTTTCAATGTGACAACACCTTTTGCATGGATGAAGTAAATGGCAAACGGACACAAATACAAACACATACACATACAAACGCAAACACACATACAGAGAGAGAGAGAAAAGAGAGAGAGAGAGAGAGAGAGAGAGAGAGAGAGAGAGAGAGAGAGAGAGAGAGAGAGAGAGAGAGAGAGAGAGAGAGAGGAGAGAGACAGACATACAGACGGACAGACAGAGACACACACAACACAGATACATACACACATACATACATATATACACATCTGTTATATGAATAATATATGTGCTATCCCCAACCCCTTACCCCCACCCACACCACTCCCACCCCCCAATTCAAGCACTAGAAAACTACGCAGCCGAAATGGCGTCAGTATCCAACAAACAAAATCTAATATTATGATGTATGGTTTCTTCGGGATTGCCACAATTTAAATGCTACTTATTGATGTCTGGACATAGTAATTATCTATTACATCATTTCTGGACATAGTAATTATCTATAACATCATTTCTGGACATAGTAATTATCTATGACATCATTTCTGGACATAATAATTATCTATGACATCATTTCTGGACATAGTAATTATGTATTACCTCATTTTTGGACATAGTAATTATCTATAACATCATTTCTAGACATAGTAATTATCTATTACCTCATTTTTGGACATAGTAATTATCTATGACATCATTTCTGGACATAGTAATTATGTATTACATCATTTCTAGACATAGTAATTATCTATTACCTCATTTTTGGACATAGTAATTATCTATGACATCATTTCTGGACATAATAATTATCTATGACATCATTTCTGGACATAGTAATTATCTATAACATCATTTCTGGACATAGTAATTATCTATGACATCATTTCTGGACATAGTAATTATCTATTACATCATTTCTGGACATAGTAATTATCTATTACCTCATTTTTGGACATAGTAATTATCTATGACATCATTTCTGGACATAGTAATTATCTATTACCTCATTTTTGGACATAGTAATTATCTATGACATCATTTCTGGACATAATAATTATCTATGACATCATTTCTGGACATAGTAATTATCTATTACATCATTTCTGGACATAGTAATTATCTATGACATCATTTAATAATTATCTATGACATCATTTCTGGACATAGTAATTATCTATTACATCATTTTTGGACATAATAATTATCTATGACATCATTTCTGGACATAGTAATTATCTATGACATCATTTCTGGACATAATAATTATCTATGACATCATTTCTGGACATAATAATTATCTATGACATCATTTCTGGACATAGTAATTATCTATGACATCATTTCTGGACATAGTAATTATCTATGACATCATTTCTGGACATAGTAATTATCTATTACATCAATTCTGGACAGTGGTGAATAATAATACTTATTTCAAAAAGTAAGAACAGGGATATTGTTTTGTCTGCACCTCGGCATATTTTAAACAATGGTTCTTTGATTTGAAACATAAATATGATTGGTAGACAGTCGGTCTAAATGTAGCGGGTTTCCTCTGAAGACTACTTGTTAGTACATGTATTACCAAATCTTTGATATCCAATAGCCGATTAATAATAAATCAAAGCATTGTAGTGGTATCTTTTAGTTAAGGAAACAACATTAACGTTTTATTAACTAGACATTTAGTCTATTCTAGAGTGTGAAAGGAAACACAGGCCATCTGCTACCAAAACGTAATACTGGACTGTTATATGCATTTTCAAGTACACGTGCATACCACACACCAGACACACGTGCATATCGCGGCCTTTGACGTAGCCCCATGGTAAATAGTTATTATTTAACGACACCACTAGATCATATTGATGTATTAATCATCGGCTATTCGATGTCAAATATGTGGTAATTTTGACATAATATACTCTTAGTGAGGAAACTCTTTACATTTTTTCATTTGTAGAAATGGATCTTTTATATGCACCATCCCACAGACAGGATAGCACATACCACGGCCCCCTTGGTAAAGTGATCGCCTGGGGCGCGGTCGGTCTAGGATCGATCCCTGTTGGATTATTGGGCTATTTCTCGTCCCTGGAGTATTAAAGGCCGTGGTATGTGCTATCCTGTCTGTAGGGTGGTGCATATAAAAGATCCTTTGCTACTAATTAACAAATGTAGCTGGTTTCCTCTCTAAGACTAAATGTCAAAATTACCAAATGTTTCGCATCTACTAGCTGATGATTAATAAATCAATGTGCTCTAATGGTGTCGTTAAACAAAACAAACACCGGCCTTTAATGTATCGCATGTAGAGGATCGGTTGGAACGGGGGGGGGGGGGGGGGGGGGGACCTGAGTCCGTAGAGGTCGATCGACCATACGACCCATCGCTCCTCAGGCGAGTCTCTGCATCTCGGCTCGATGTTAATATGAGCTAAATGAAAATTTAATTTTTATGAATTGACTGGTGTCAGACAGGTTCAGACTGCAAACTATCTAGTCTCGTGCAAATCGGCGGAATAAAAATAGATAATGAATCTTTATCGTCAGTACACACTTTCAAGAGCGAATACATGAGGCTTGTTAAAGGTAAAATCTGGGGTTTATTATTCACCTCAGCTGGCCGGACTGTTTGTCCAGGACAGAGGTCGATGTTAATTGGTTAGCGAGACAGACGTCGGTATCCTGACATTTCACCTTTGCTCATCTACATATACTGCAGCCTGAACCAGAGTACGAACTCAGAACCTACCAGCCTTAAAAGAAATCGACCCCGGATGAGTACACAACAGGAGTCATTCAATTTGATGTTATTAGTAGTTTCGTGTTTGTTTTGCGACTAATTGAATTCAGACTTTTGTTTCCAGCGGCGTCTTGTGTGTTCGAGAGTATCAAATTTCCAACATGGCCTGGTCTTAACGAGACTAATGACTTTCCGGAAAGGTTTATAAGAACAGATGCAAACCCTTGTGGGATATACTAAGTTAAACAGTTTAAAACAGATCCAACATAAAACAGCTTAATCCCTGTTAATTTCCCGTGGTGTATCTTGGATATGTTTAGA
Source organism: Gigantopelta aegis (assembly GCF_016097555.1). NCBI lineage: Eukaryota > Metazoa > Mollusca > Gastropoda > Neomphalida > Peltospiridae > Gigantopelta > Gigantopelta aegis. The sequence goes on from NC_054706.1 coordinate 13,040,390, forward strand.
GTGCATTAAAATAATCGAATGTTACATTGATGCCCAGTTTAGATGTCAATACTTGACACATCCACGTCACTGGAAGCTTATTGCGTGCTTTAATGTCGGGATGAAACAAAGTCTTAATTACATTATACAGAATTAGTCATTGAATATAAATGACAGAATCATTATCGTGTTCAAAACATGCATAACTTCAAAGACGATTTTATTTCTATTCTTTTAATTCAATATTTGCTGCACGACTTTATTTTACGCAGGAACATGGAGACCTTATTGCATGAGTGCGAAGATCTTATTAAGCATTAATTTCAGTGTTTCATGTTTGTATTAGCAGTTAATATGCGCAGTTGAATACAATTCTTCAGAGGCTGAAATCTTGCCGCACTATCTGTAACATCGTTTAGAAATGGATAAAACAAACACAGCTGTGGTTTTAATAAGCTCATGTTCATCAAGAGAAATATTTAACTTCCCTGGTGCAAAATAGCATGCCCCATACATGAGTGGTTCTATACTTAAGGTATCTCACAACTATTATGTTTACTGTGAGATTCATCCTGACAGCAAACATCTCCCTATGATACCATTACAACAAGGAACGACAAGAAGAAGAAGATGTTTACATACCCGAGAACAAAAACAGTAGAAATTATATATCAGTTCAACCGTAAACAAAAACTTGTTTAGGTTTCTACCTTAGGAGAGGAAAATAGCCCATGTGACGTCATTCAAATAAAAATATTAATATTCTTTACTCTTTATTTCGAGGGGTCCGACAAGGGAAGCAACTCTAATTATAGCGGCAACACCCTGCATGTGTATGGCATTCAGCACTAAATGCAGGTATGGGCCTTGTTTCTACACCATAAAGGTGCAATACTGCATAACAACAGTCAAATCAGTTTGATTCCTAAAGAATAAAAAAGGTCACTCTTTACATAGGGATCTATATACGCGGCGTAATCCCTTAAGGGCGGGAGTGTGCCTCAGCGGTACAGTGCTCCTCTGAAGTGCACGTGTTTGGATCGGCATGGATGGTTTTATGGTTAAACCATCGAAAACAAGGCCCCAAAACACACAGAAGCTGGGTCTGGGTCTGGCGAGTATGGTATCATTCGAAAATGAAACGCACTTAATCGAACGTGACAAAACATACCGAGTCTGTGCTGGTGCTAACTACAGATCTGGCAACAGACGATATAGAACATGCGCTATATTTTCACACTGCCAGACTGGCAGCTGCAGCCTGTGCGAGCTGTATTTTAATGGTTTTCTTAATAAACAACTGGACAGGTATATATTAATCAAAGTAGAATTCTCATAATTATTGTTGGTGTTAATAGAAGAAATTACATCTAAAGATATGAAAGCAGTTAATATAAATATAAATATTAAAAACACGTAACAGTTACAGACTCAGACGTCAGAATACACCAGACATCAGGGGCGACGTAGACGGTGCGGTCGATACGGCTATGACCATACCACTTTTCAAAG